>NC_045599.1:21076587-21390649 GCF_009762305.2 Zalophus californianus | reverse complement strand
TAAATATGCCATTTTCCTTGATGACTCTCATGTTTTATATCTTGCTGAAACAGGATTTCTTCATCCCATGATTACGAATTTTTTTAATACCTTCATCTAATACCTTTATGTTTAGTTTTTTTGGATATTGGGTAAGATATATGTGTAAGTATATTTCTTTCAAGATGAACAACTCATCACCCCACATGTATTTCTTTCAAAACCGATAACCAAACTTCACCCTGATTTGAGAAGTAATTCATCTTTTTCCTACTGATTTCCTTACTATTTTTATTATTAATAGCAGTGAACATTTACATAGTTCTGACCATATTCCAAGCCCTCTTCTAAGTGCTTTTTCTTTATTAACTTAATTAATCTTCTCAACAACCCCAGGATATGGATGGTATAATGGTCCCTATTTTACGCATAAGCCAACTAAGACAGAGAGAGTTTAAGTAACTTAACCAAGAATGCGCAGCGACTACACCTTGGCTTGAGATTCAATGCTCTTAACCATGATGCCAAATCTCAGTGTACAGACTCCTGTTTCTAAATTCTACACAATCTTTATTCATCACTATTTCTGCCTATACCTGCACCAACCCTATACTTCTAAAACTATTATTTTCAAATGTGTTTTAATTTCTGAAAGAGAAGTTACTACAATTTCTTTCTTCTCAGAGTTTGCTAGGCTATTACTTGTGATTTTTTTTCTCCCATGTAATCTATAGAATCAGCTTGTTAAGTTTCATATATAATGATTAGAATTGCATCACATTTCTAAATTAACTTGAAAAAATTTATATCTCAAAAATAGTGGCTTTCCATTTAGGAAGGGACTATCTGCATTTACTGGATCATTTATTTTTTTCCTAGAGATTTATAATTTTCCACCTATGAATCTTATGTTTTTGTTAGGTATCTGGTAATTTTTCTTTTTGTTGAGAATAGGTTCCTTTTTCCTCTGTTTCATTCTTTAATATATTGTTGATAATATACAGGAAAGCATTGATTTTGCTCCGCTAATTTTGAATCTAATCCTCATATTGAATTCTTTATTGATTCTAGTAACTTTTTCCTGATTTCTAAGACAATTTCTTATTTGCAAATAACTATACCTGTGTCTTTCCTTTATAATTATATATATTATTCTTTTCTGTCTTACTGCATTAGTTAGACTCTCCATTATAAGATTAAATAGCAACCACTGCTGGGAGCAAATTTGTCTTATTTCTAACATTAGGAGGAATGACTATAAGGTTTTATACCAAGTATTTGCTCTTGGTTTATGCTAACCTTTATCAACTTAAGCAAGTTTCCGTCTATTGCTAGCTTGCCAAGAGTTATTGTTTACTTGTTTTTTATTAAGAGTGATGATTGAATTTTAGCAAATGCATTTTTGCCCATATTGAAATGTCATGAGTTCTACCCCCTTTGATCTATTTATATAGTGAATTACATTAATGGATTTCCTTGTGTTGAGTCATCCTTGCATTAACAATAGTTCTATGTGCCAGGAGCTATGTTAAACACAGTAATTAGATGAATATGCATTTAAGACTGTTGTATCTTCTTGATGAACTGACCTTTTTTTATTATGAAATTTATTATTAACTGGACTATTTAGTGCATTCTCAGTCAATGTAACTATTCATGTGGTTGCATTTAATTCTACCATCCTGCAATTTGCTTTTTATTTGTCCCATCTCATGTGTGTTTCTTTGTTAGTTCTTTTCCGCCTTCTTGGTCCCATAAAATATTTTTTAGTACTCCATTTTATTGTCTCTTTGGTTTCCTGCATGTGCGTGCGTGTGTGTGTGTGTGTGTGTGTGTGTTGCATGTGTGTGTATTAGTGATTGCTCTAGGGATTCCAGTATACATCCTAAGCTTATCACAGTCTACTTCAATTTAATATTATAATGTTTCATGTAGAATATAAGAAACTTCCAAGTGTAGAATTCCATTTAACCCCCTGCAATTCTTAATGCTATGGTCATGTGTTACCATTACATATGCTAAAAATATGACAGTGCATTATTATGTTTACTTGAACCAGTGAATTACGTTTTAAGGAAATTCAAAGATAAGAAAATAAAATTCTTATTTACCCACATATTTACCATTCCCAATTATCTTCATTCCTTCATCCTATCATTCTAAATTTTATCTTCAGCCCAACGAACTTTCTTTGGCATTTCTTTTAGTGCCATGACTACCATCAGGTTATAGTCTATCAGGTTATATTCCTTTCAAAATATTTTTTTTACCTCCATTCTTGAAGATTCTATCAGGTTATACTCCTTTCATAATATTTTTTGACCTTTATCCTTGAAGATTATTTTGAAAGATATACTGCTGTGGGTCTGTAGAATTCTTTTTTTGCCAAGTTTTGAATATTTGTGGTTATTATTTCTTCAGATAGTTCTGACCCATTCTTTTTTTCCTTTTCTTCTGAGGTTTCAATGACATATAGGAAAATGATACCATTCCACATGATACTGAGGCTCTGTTCATTTTAGAAAACAGAAAATATAATTTATTCTGTTTTTCAGTTTTGATATTTTCTAATTAATCTATTTTCAGGTTCTTGTACTTTTTATTCTGAGGTTCCAATCTCCTCTTAAACCACTGAGGGAAATTGTCGTTTCTAGTATTTTTAATTGAGACTTTTACACAGCTTGTATTTCTCTTTTGAGATTTCCCACCCGTTCGTTACATCCATTTTTTCCCTTAAATCCTTGAACATGTTTACAATCACCATTTTTTAAAGATTTTATTTTTAAGTGATCTCTACACCCAAACATGGGGCTTGAACTTACAACCCTGAGATCAAGAATCACAAGCTATACTGTTTGAGCAAGCCAGGCACCCCTATAATCACCATTTGTAAAATGTGTCCTAACTCCAAAATTTGAGTCATTCTCAGGATCTCCTTTGATTGTCTGCTTTTTACTTTTTTTTTTTTTTAGTAGGCTCCATGCCCATTATGGAACCCAATGTGGGGTTTGAACTCACAATGCTGAGATGAGACGTGAGCTGAGATCAAGAGTCCAACGCTCAACTGACAGAACCACCCAGGCACTCCTCGATTGTCTGCATTTTTTTAACCTTGGTTATGAATTCCATTTTCCCACTTCTTTGCCTATGTAGTAATTTTTTAATTGTATGCTGAATGTTATGGATGATATATTGTAGAGCATCTGGATTATCTTGTCTCTCATTTAAAGGTATAATGTTCATTCTGGTTCATTCTCTTCATTTTATGAAGAGACTTCATTTTATGCTCTGTTTGGGTAAATCTACATTGATTTTGACTTTAATCCTAGGATATGATCTTATTCCTTACTCCAGAAGAGTGGTCTTTCTGTGGTCTCAATTGAATGTCCAGTGGGCCCAGTAAAGTCTTTCTACCATAGTTGGATCACAACTTCAATTTATGTTGGCACTGCACAACTTCTGGCATTTCCATTCATTTCTTAGCACCACAGCAGTTGCTGTCTTGCAGAATCATAAGATCTTACAAAATCTTAACCTAGACAGGAAAGCCCAGAGCAGCTCCTACCCAAAGAGCTAAGAAGAATCTCTACAGAGACTTGGGAGACTTCCCTTCTGTAGAGCTCATTTGTCTCTGTAGTCCTACACTGTGAATTCCACCTGCCTTTTCATCCCTTCTGTTGCAATTTCTGCCTCAGCTCCGTATGACTTGACATTCTTCACTTGGGTTCCACTTTGTGCCAAATTCAGGAAACTGCCCCCAGACATAAAATCAGGTTAAATAGGGTGCTCACCTCATTTATTTCTTGTCTTGCTGGGACTATAGTCCTGCACTGCCTATTTTCCAATGCCTAAAAGTAGTCACCTCACGTTTGGTTCAGTTTTATAGAATGGTAAATCCAATAGCAGCTCCTCCATCATGGCCTTGAAATAAACTTGTAATAGAGAGGGGCGCCTGCGTGGCTCAGTCAGTTGGGCGGCTGCCTTCGGCTGGAGTCATGATTCCAGGGTCCTGGAATCAAACCACACGTAGGGCTTGCTGCTCAGCAGGGAGTCGGCTTCTCCCTCTCCCTCTGCCCGCCGCTCCCCCTGCTTGTGCTCTCTCTCTCTCTCTCTCTCTCTGTCAAATAAATCAATAAAATCTTTAAAAAAAAAAACCACTTGTGGGGCGCCTGGGTGGCTCAGTCGTTAAGTGTCTGCCTTCAGCTCAGGTCATGGTCCCAGGGTCCTGGGATCGAGCCCCACATTGGGCTCCCCGCTTGGTGGGAAGGCTGCTTCTCCCTCTCCCACTCCCCCTGCTTGTGTTCCCTCTCTCAGCGTGTCTCTCTCTGTCAAATAAATAAATAAAATCTTTAAAAAATATAAAAATTAAATAAAAATTAAAAAACCACTTGTAATAGAGAAACCTAGTTGGTATTTCTCTCTCTTGTTCTTATGGTCTCATTCCCTCTCTCTCTCTCTCTCTCTCTCTCTGTCTTTCACACACACACACACACACACACACACACACACACACACTGCCATCCTTTGGAATAATAATACTTCCCACTTTTTTCTTTCTTCTCCAATGGCCTCATTTTAAACTGGTTATAATTTTTAAAAACATGTTTTAATTTATTCTCCAGTAATGTCAAGAATGGAGTTACTGATACTGACCCTCCTGTTCAACATAAAAACTTTATCACTCTTCACTCCCTCCTTCTCCACCTCTCTCTTCCGGGAGGTTTTTAAAATTATATACATTTTTCTTTTTAAAATCCTTTGTTATAAATTGTACACAGTTTCACAACCACTTTACAAGCAATTCTTTAGATTTACATCTAAGTTTTTCTTGCTCACTGCTCTTTTGTCCTCAAACATGTCTTTCTCTTTATTAAATTCTTTATTTTGATTAGCTTTTGCTTGAAGGTCTACTTTAAGTTGTATTTTTCAAAAAGCATACGTGAGTCATATAATTTCTGAATTCTTTTAAATCTGAGCCAGGCTTTCACTTGCCTTTGCATTTAGATAATAGCTAGGCTTGGAATATAATGCTTTTTTTCCCCCAGAAGGCTATACATTTTCTCTGAGCTTTTCTAACACTGGTGTTGCAAATAAGGAGTCTAATGCCATTCAAACTTTTTTCCCCCTTTGGTGACTTTTTTCTCCCAGCTAACTGCTTCCAGCCAAATCCACCTGGGGACCATTCCTTTTCATTATACCCACCTAATCTTTGCTAACCCTGTTCCATGTACAAGGCTGACTGTTTCAATTCAGAGAAGTTGCCTTCTTTTGTTTATTTGATTTTTGCTTTTCATTCATCTGCTACTTTCTCCTTCTGGAACCCATATAATCATGATATTAATTCTCATGCTTCAACATTTTCTGCCACTTGATTTTTCTCTTGAATTCCCAAATCTTAAAGTTTGTGCTCTGCGTTCTGAAAGAATGTCTCCTAGGTACTCTTCTTTTTATTCCCAAGACTTATTTTTTGCCTCCGATTTATACTTTTTTGTAGAAGTTTGCACTTAAAAAAATATATATACAATCCTTTTGAATCTAATTAAGAAAATTAGCTTCCCAACCCCTACATTCTTCCCTTTATTCTATGGGAAGTCTGCTTTACTAGAGATGATTTGATCTGAATGTTCACGTTTGATCCCACTCATTTGAACTACCATATTTCTTAATTTATCTGGAAATTTTTCTCATAACCTTACAGAAGAATTAGTTTTTCCAGAACATACAGCCAAACGTGAATAGTGGCTCCTCAGTGCTCCCTTATTCACTCCTACCTGTTTCATTTCCAGTTAAAACTCTCAACTTCATAAATATAGTGACAAGTTCCCAAAGGTAATACACAAGTGACCTTTTCATATTCCTTTTATATTCCCTGGATTGTTTCTCTCTGAAACGGGAAAAAGGAAGGGATCAAACATGTGATTAGGATATCATCTTTGTCACAGAAGTTTATTTTTCTTAGACCATGACAAGACAAATTTTCCATTTGTATTGTATTATATTAAGAATAGTAAAATTCTTTAAGAGAAAAAATGGCTATACATGTTCTTTCCTTACAGAGAAGCAGGGAAGTTACCTTGAGGCCATCATTCTTACTAAAGGGGGGGGGGGGTGAAATCTTAAGTTACTTTCCCACCACTAAAGCATTTTGAAATACTTTCCTTGAAACCACCTTTTACAACCTTGAATTTACTGTGGACTTCTGTGTCCAACTGCCCAAAAAAGAACAGGGAAATATGCCCATGAAAGTTAACCTCTGCTGAATACAACCATGATGTAGAAGAAACCCTGGGAACATCTGCATTTTATCCTGCCAATATGTTCTCTCTTATTCTAGAAGCACAGGATGTCTTCACTCTGTCAGCTGCAAAAATATTATCTCTCTGCAGGAATGAAACAAGTGTGGAATATATATTATGCTACCACATTACATGCATACCTAAGCAGAAAACAAAGAAAATAGCCATTTAATATATAACTCAATTCTGCCTCCAGGGACAGATAAAAATTTTTATTATAATACCCAAATGGTAGAGTATGTAAATATACACAGGAAATGTGATAGCGCTAAGTCAGGCTCTTTTGGCTAGATGCTGGTGGCTAAAAATTTATCATCTGACACCCATCCGAATCTTGCCTTCCCATAGACATGAAGTAGGCTATATTTTTTATGAGGGCGAGGAATTTGGGGTGAGGGAGACCAAACCCATCACCATTTTTCAGCAGATCGTTAATTTCTAAATGTGTGTGGAAAATAACTATCGGCTGATATCTTCCAGTTTCATTCAAACATTATACCTTATACAGTTTGCTTAATAAATAACCAAGATAGTAAAAAAAAAAAATAATGACAGTGACTAAATTGGTAATTTAATAACTTCAGATGATTCTAGAGGCTTAGTGGTGTTTATCTTTTTTGAAATCAATAACTTTTCATTTGGAATCTTAAATCCACTTTAATGAGCATTCCGCTGGCGGCAGTTTTATTTAGGATGTGAGCTTATACAAACAAAAGTAATGGAGGCTTTTTCCTAGATAACAATTTACAGTTAACTTTGCAGATCACATGGCTGATTTGAATGTATAAATCTCTGCAATCCCATTATATATGCTCCTCAAACATTTTAAATGCTTTTAACCGGAGAAGAGGTTATAGAGGAAGAGCATTGTCAATGTGGGGAAACCTTCATGTTTCTCAGTTAGTGGCAACATGTCTGAAAGGGCTCTTCTAATATTGATTCTATTTTTGAAAGCCCATACAGAGCAATAACACAACTTTCTTACAGGGAACAAATGGAAAACATCCTGGGATAATATCCCTAGCTTTCTATACAAATGGCATGAATTATCCAAGTGTAATATTTATCAACACAAAATAAGCTATTCCTTTGTATCTTCTCCTGTACTTACTCTCTCACAATGTCTTCCACACTGTTTCCCTCTCTGTAGAAAACCTTTGGGGTCATGGAATGTACCCATATAAAACTAATTAGAAACACCCTCCACAAAACACGGGGCTAAATCTATTGATATTGTAACCCACATTACTCTGCCTCTGTGCCCCAGAGATTCAAGTAGCTCTGGAAGTCTCCAGAGGGTGTTCAGGAATGAAACTACAGCTTTTGGGGTCATCATTGTTTTCTGTGAGATGCTGTCCTCTGTTGCACTAACGTTCTCTGGAGGCATTTCAAAGCTATCATGCCCTTAAAGCCCCAAAACTGTGCTGCATTCCCTTCATAGTTTACAAAATGCTTTATAAAAACAATGATTTCACCTTCTGTTACAATTCCACTTTTCATAGAGGCTCAAAAACTAGTGAGGTTTCCCTACCCTGCCCCTCTTACAGGGGCCGTCTAACAAAACCCCCCTTCTCTCCTTAAGCCAAAAAAAAAAAAAAAAAAAGTGCAGATTATACTAACAGATACTCAGGCAGATTCCAAACCCCAGTTTGGGCTAGAGGCCATTTCCTCATTTGTAAATATCTGAAGGTCACCCTCTATTATTGAATGACCTATTGTTGCTTCATGCATGTTCCCTTGCCAGGCATTAGTAAAGCCCTTACCCGAGAATGAAGTTAACACAGAGGAAAGCAAGTCAGGAGATGAGGAGAGACCTCCACCCACCTCATCTGAGCTGTGAAACCAGCATCCACCTTTGGTCTCCGCAGTTATGTGTGCCAATAAAGTCCCCTTTCTGCTTAAGCCAGTTTGAGTTTGGTTTTTATGTCACTTCCAACTGAAACAATTTTGACTAATATACAAATAATTACCAAATTTTATTGGGTTATATAAATATCATCGCATCAAGAACTTGTAATAACGCATCCCAGAGATTTCCAACCGTGAAAACTATAGCCTGATGAGTGATTTAATTAAACATGTACATATAGATCACTCCCCAAACCGCATATACTGAAATGAGGAGAGACAAATTTGAAGAAGAAGGAAAAAAAGCTTGCATTTGAAAGGGTGGATTAAGGAGAAGACATCTGCCCAATGTTCAGGACTGGGAAGATAAATGATTCCATTTTATGTTGTTATTAAATTGTATTACTCTTCATTAAAGTTAAATGCATTTAGAGGAATTAAGCTTATCAAAAACTTGGCAGTGCAATATAAGCGATGATTCTTTGTTTATTTGACGACATCCTCCTGTGAGTTGATTCACAATTTTAATTTTGGAAAACAATATTTCCTTCACAGCGACTGACAGAATGATGTGAACTGCTGCATCATTTTGCATGAAGTCATATCGATTATGAAAGCAAACAGAAGCCAAGTGACTTAACTCATTTCTCAAGGGGCATTATGACAATAATGTTTCTATATTATCAAAGGGGATCACATCAACTTAAGAACTGAAATTAGCCTCAGTTAAGGGGGAAGAAAAAAGACCTGGATTCAGAGCCTCAGGAGACAATCGCTTATCCTTTTTAAGGTAAGTATGATGGAATTCGATAAAGACAAAAATTCTAAATATTTTTTAGTGGAAAAAACTATTTTAAAAAGTGTGTATTAAAAATATGCATCAGCATTGGGCGCCTGGGTGGCTCAGTCGGTTAAGCGACTGCCTTCGGCTCAGGTCATGATCCTGGAGTCCCAGGATCGAGTCCCACATCGGGCTCCCTGCTCAGCGGGGAGTCTGCTTCTCCCTCTGACCCTCTCTCCTCTCATGCTCTCTCTCTCACTCTCTCTCTCTCAAATAAATAAATAAAATATTTAAAAAATATGCATCAGTATCAAGATCCGACTATGGACACCACGATAAGCAAAACAAATACACGAGAGAGCTTACAACTGAGTGAGAGCAGAAAGCATTAAATCAATCACAGAGAATTGTCGTTCCTGTTGGGGTAAATATTACCAGAGAAATGTGCCTATTGCCCTAGAAGCCCATACTGGGGCTTTACTCTAAGCAGATAGACCAGGAAAGGATTTCACAAAGAACTGATGCTTGAAGAATGAATACACACTCAGTAAGTAAAGACGGAAAAGAGCATTCCAGTGAGAGGGAGAAGCCACAGGTGTAGGGAAGAATGGGGTAGGAAGCAGAGATCTGAAAGAGACTGAGCCCAGGACCCAAGGACAGGAGGTGGAGCATAAGGAGGCCCAGGCTGTGCAGAAGTGGGCAGTTTCCTGTGAAAATGGTGGGCAGACTTTGAAAGGTTTTTAGTGGGCCTTGGTAAGATCCAAAATAAAAAAAAAAAAAAAATCGCTTTGGCTTCAAGCTGGATAAGAAATGAGTGGGGTGGGGTGGCGGGGGTGGAGTCAGAATCCAGGCAAGGGCAAATGGTAGCTGCAGGATGGGAGTAGGGGTGAGGACAAGTTACAGAAAGGTAGAGAATCTTCATGGCAGCTTATCCTCAACCTTTCTTGAGAATCAGCATCATGAAATGTGACTGAATCTTTCCGTTTTTTCACAGCTTTGCATTAGGGAAAATTCCAAACATATGAAAAAGTAGAATAACACAATGAACTTGACATCAAGCTTCCAGTGTGTCCAACTCGAGGCGAATCTTGTTTAATCTATATGTATCTCCACTTACTTCCCCATTCCTACATCCAGGTTTTAAAAAATTTATCAACACATCAAACCCTCCAAAAAGTTTTGAGAATAGTACATTAATCACCAATTTATCATTCAGGTAGATTCCCTAACTGTTAACATTTTATTAACCTGTCTCTATGTGTGGATATATGTGTATTTATACACACACACACACACACAAACACACACGTCATATCTATCTCCTAAGAGCAATGGCATTCTCTTACATAGTTACCACAGTCAGGAGACCTAACATCATCTAATAGGCAATCCATATTCACAATTACCTGTTTGTCTCAACAATGTCCTCTACAGCTGCTTTTCCTCCTGATCCAAAACCCAGACGAGGTCCACACATTGCATTTCATTGACCTGTCTCTTTAGTCTCCATCAATCTTCAAGAGCTCCTCGGCCTTTCTGTCTTCCGTGACATTGATGCCTTTGAAGGGTGCAGGCCAGCTCCTGTGCAGGGTGTCCTTAAACGTGTGTTTGCCTGATTGTTTCCTCATGATTAGATTCAGGTGAAACATGTTGGCAGTACCTGCACATAGACAATGTTTTGTCCTTCTCTGTGTGTCACATCAGGAGCCGTATGATGTCAGCTGTACTGTTATTAATGATGATTCTTTCAGCTTTTCTACAGGTTGAATTCATATCCTGTAGACATAATTCATTACTGAGGAAACCAGACAAGGACTGCAAAATATAATTTCTATTTCCCCACAAGCCATCTTAATGTCAAGAGACATTAACACAGGTCATTTATACAGACAAAGCTTTGTCGGTTTTATTCACAAAAGGTGCACATAGATCATAAATAGACAGTGACAGGGAAGGAATATCCTGCAACGATTAGAGGAAATTGGCATCCTTGGGAATTAGAATCGTGAGAAGTAAAGCATGGGGTGCAGTGAAGCCCATAGCCTCATGAGCCAAACTGTAGGGGACATCATCGGGCTCTACCCTACCTGTGTGACCTTGGGTGAGTTACCCTGATTGTCTCTGCTTGCACATCTGTAACATGGGAAGTCACAGAACTCATCCTACATGGTTGGCGTGAGCACTGAGCTGCTACACACATCTGGAACACAACAAGGTGTGAGGATGATGATGATGATGATGATGTTTCCAGTGAAGGACCACTGGCCTCCATGTGTTGACTAAAGGAAGACACCAGGTCTTCTTTATAAAAAATATTATCTGAGGGGCGCCTGGGTGGCTCAGTCGGTTAGGCATCTGCCTTTGGCTCAGGTCATGATCTCAGGGTCCTGGGATCAAGCCCCACACCGGGCTCCCTGCTTAGCGGGGAGTCTACTTCTCCCTTTCCCTCTGCCCCTACCCCCCACACACTCATACGCTCACTCTCTCTCTCTCAAATAAGTAAAATCTTAAAAAATATATATTATCTGAAATTTGGACCCTGTTAGTAATATAACCTGGTAAAATGTCATAATGTTTGCATAAAATCACGAACATCATCATCTAATGAGAACTACTCAGTGAAGAAGAGTTTTGATTTAACGATCAGATGACAAATGTTAACATTTCTCAAGTCATAAGCACTAATCTTAACAATAAATGTGTCCAATCTCATTTCCCGTGGAGGATCTGATTACCTTCTGTTCCTTAGTGATGTATATGTGACCTGTGTCTGGTGTGAAAGCACATATATAATACTGACATTCCCACAACAAGATCTAAATCACATACAGAAAAGGGCCCTCAGAGATCTACTCAAGAATCTAGTCTAGTCTTAAGATCACTCACAAATCTTAAAATTGCAACTTGTTTGTCAAATTTCAAAGATATTTCTCTGATTAGGCAATTCAACCATAGTATCTTTACTTCACCATCTTGTTTATGTATATTTGTGTGCATGGTGGTGCTGGTCCTGGCAGCCCTAGGCATTCTCCCTGATCTTATCCCATTACCCTTTTTTGAAAAAATTACTTTATTTTCCCTATAGTATTTTCACTGCTAGTCATTCATGGCTTAATTTTTAATATACTTTTTTTTCCCGCTAGTGTAATAATTATATTATCAAATAGAACAAAGGAGTTATCCTTAACTTTGCATTTTTAGGATTTGAGTTTCTCCTAAAATGTGTGACCATAGTAGAGATCTTTTTTTTCCTTAACAAGTAATGTAGAAAAAATTAAAACTTCTAAAAGTTAAGTGATTTGAGGTGTTATTATTTTAAGAAAAAGGAGATCAACTGACCTATATCAACACTTTCAAACAGAGAAATTTAAAAAATGTTTTTCATTTAAATTCAATTAATTAACATATGATGTATTAATAGTTTCAGAGGTAGAGTTCAGTGATTCATTAGTCTAATACCCAGTACTCGCGATATCACGTGCCCTCCTTAATGCCCATCACCCAGTTACCCCATCCCTCTACCCCTCACCCCTCCAGCAACCCTCAGTTTGTTTCCTATGATTAAGGGTCTCTTATGGTTTATCTCCCTCTCTGATTTCCTCTTGTTTTATTTTTCCCTCTCTTCCCCTATGATCCTCTGTTTTGTTTCTTATATTCCACATATGAGTGAGATCATAGGATAATTGTCTTTCTCTGATTGGCTTATTTTACTTAGCATAATACCCTCTAGTTCCATCCATGTTGTTGCAAATGGCAAGATTTCATGCTTTTTGATGGCTGAGTAATATTCCATTGTGTATATATACCACATCTTCTTTATCCATTCATCTCTCGATGGACATCTGGGCTCTTTCCATAGTTTGGCTCTTGCGGACATTGCTATTACAAACATTGGGTTGCAGGTGCCCCTTTGGATCACATTTGTATCTTTGGGGTAAATACCTAGTAGTGCAATTGCTGGGTGTTAGGGTAGCTCTATTTTCAACTTTTTGAGGAAACTCCATACTGTGAGAAAATAAAATTTTAAAAAAGTAATACAATATTTACTTTGTTACCATATTATAGCTTGTTCGGAAGACAAGGTAGGGTAGAAACATCTAGAGAAAACAGAAAGAGAGGAAGGGAGCAGGGAGAAGGAAGGAGAGTCAAAGGGACAGAACCAATATTGCTGACGCCTGATTCCACAAATCTCCCCCTACCCAGGGTTTACTGCTTCCATCCTCCTATTCCCTCCATCACTCTCAGGCCTGCTTCCCTAAACAGCCCCCTCTGACCTTTCCCCTGCTCAAAAATCCAGATTTACATCTCCAACTCAGTCTACCTACCTACACCCCAAACATACACTAAAGGTTTTCTTCTTTTTCTTCTTGTCTTTTATTTTTCAACTGTTTTCCTCCATTTGTCAAAGTTCACTTTTATCCCAGGCATTGATTTTACAGTCACGAAACCCAGATGTACAAACATAAAACTCCCTTTATTTCCTCAAAACTGACAAAGCTCACAAGCCCCCACTTCCACAGATTGAAGAATACCTAACTTTGCCCATTTAAGGAAAACTCAGATACTTCTGAGTCTTGTTGGCTAAGTACATCGTTGATGTGACATTCACACTCATTTCCTTCTGCTCTTTCCATCAATCCTCTAAATTTGGGGGCTGGGATAATAATTATAAGGATGGAACAGCATTTGCTACAGAGGAGAGGGAGCTCAGCCTAGAGGAGAAGACAGCAAAATTAGTCAAATAAGTGCCCAGTTACAATACAGTTTCTTAAAAATGTTATGGGACCACAGAGTGAATTTAAAGAAGCACAGAGGGGCAGACAGAAGCCTTAACTCAGCCACAAGGGGCCACAGACATCTTCTGAGAGGAAGCTCATTTTAAGTTTCATCTTCAAGGGTGAGTAGGAGTTAGTAGGTTTAAGAGGATGGGAAAGGAAGTGTCAGGGCACATGAGCTAAGGCATGGAATCACGGGAGAGTGTGACCTGCGTGGGAGATGAAACCCCTCTATCATGGCTGGAGCACAGCGACTGTTCAGGAGAGCGGGTAGGAGAGGAGTCAAGAGAGGTAAACAGACCGCATGTCAAGCCTAGGAAACGGGATCGTACCCTCTAGCCCTGGAGTTGGCACCCAAGACAGGAAGTCCAAATCAGTCGGCTGCTGGTTTTGTAAACAAAGTGTTACTGGACACAGCGGAAAGACAATAAAAGACAAGAAGAAAAAGAAGAAAACCTTTAGTGTATGTTTGGGGTGTAGGTAGGTAGACTGAGTTGGAGATGTAAAATTGACTGTAACATTGAATTTCACGTATTATCTGTGGTTGCTCTCCTGCTACCATATCGGAGTTAAGTAGTTTTGACAAACTGTATAGCCACCAATCCGTAAAGTATTTCGTATCCAGCCCTTTACATGAAAAGTTTGCTGACCCTGCTCTACACCACCTGAGTGGTAAACTCGCCCTCTTTAAGAGTATGCACAGACCCGCTTTTTCCACCATCTTGGAGTCTGTGGAGGCCTGTGGGGAACAGGACTCCTGTGACGCCAAATAACGTCTGGAAGACTGTGGTCCAAGGCCATTTTTGCTGGCTATAAGCGGGGTCTCCAGAACCAGAGGGAGCACACAGCTCTTCTTAAAATCGAAGGTGTTTATGCTCGAGATGAAACGGAATTCTATCTAGGCAAGAGATGTGCTTATGTGTACAAAGCAAAGAACAACACAGTGACTCCTGGTGGCAAACCAAACAAAACCAGAGTAATCTGGGGAAAAGTAACTCGTGCTCATGGAAACAGTGGCATGGTTCGTGCCAAATTCCGAAGCAACCTTCCTGCTAAAGCCATTGGCCACAGAATCCGTGTGATGCTGTACCCCTCAAGGATTTAAATTTAATGAAAAGTAAATAAAGGTGTAGATTTGTTCTCTTGTAAAAAAAAAAAAAAAATAGAGTATGCATAGACCCGAAGTAGCATTTGGATATCTTTAGCATATTACTATTTAGATTTGTACAAAACTAAAACTACGTGTGAGCATCTTATGTCTACAGCTCTTACACAAGTATAAACATCTATACATTAAACTTAAAGTAACAAAAACAATAACACTCAAATTAATGATATTCAATGTGACCGATGATACCAATGGTGTGGAAACCGATTTCCACTCCTAACATCAGACTCACTGTCCCAGTACAGGTTTGTCTGAATTCAGCAACTTATACCTTTGGGGCCATGGTTTCACTTATTTAAACTAGGATAAACCCTTTGTTAAAATAACAAAGGACAGTGACTTCATTGAACTTTATAAGTCCCAAATGCCTCATATTGGAAGACAAAATCCCTCTGCCTTCTTTTTTGGGGTAGGCTATTGATAATTATAGTAATGCCTGTTGGTACCATAAAAACACAAATGCCTGGGCAGGCACAGAAATCAATTGTCAGCACTCACTTCTAAGGCAGCCATTCAGGTGATTCACAATTGCTTAGATTTTGTAAATGTCATCTAAATGAAAGCACCCTGAATGTGAAAATATCACAGAGAGCGGCGCATCCCGGCTGGCACGTGAAGCTATTCACAAAGTAAAACCTAACATAGGATACTTACTGTGGCAACAACAAAATGGCTAAAAACAGCTAGTCAATCAGAGAAAGACATGTATCATATAACCTCACTGATATGAGGAATTCTTAATCTCAGGAAACAAACTGAGGGTTGCTGGAGTGGTGGGGGGTGGGAGGGACAGGGTGGCTGGGTGATAGACATTGGGGAGGGTATGTGCTATGGTGAGCGCTGTGAATTGTGCAAGACTGATGAATCACAGATCTGTACCTCTGAAACAAATAAGGCAATATATGTTAAGAAAAAAAAAAAGAAGAAGAAGATAGCAGGAGGGGAAGAATGAAGGGGGGTAAATCGGAGGGGGAGACGAACCATGAGAGACGATGGACTCTGAAAAACAAACTGAGGGTTCTAGAGGGGAGGCGTGTGGGGGGATGGGTTAGCCTGGTGATGGGTATTAAAGAGGGCACGTTCTGCATGGAGCACTGGGTGTTATGCACTAACAATGAATCATGGAACACTACATCAAAAACTAATGATGTAATGTATGGTGATTAACATAACAATAAAAACATTTAAAGGAAAAAAAAAAACCAGCTAGTCCAAACTGGGTGAGCCCAAGACATGGCAAGGACAAAGAGGGAAGAGTACAGATAGGAGAATATGCAGTGTACCACCTGGACAAGATTCTAACATGAGATGGTTGTGGGAAGGAAGGATGTGAAGGGGGATTCAGGAAAGACTCCCAGGTTTCTGACCCGGGAGTACACTCATTGAGGTGAGCAACACAGAAGAGGGAAAAAGTTGGGGAGGGAAAGACATTGAGTTTACTTGGGTGAAGGTTCCCGAATGAAGGTAGGTACATTGGACTGTAGAGTCATGAGTGAAGACTGACTCCGATGTCAAGATTTGGGAGCTGGAAAGAAACAGTGGTTGAAATATCCACATAGAGAAGTAGAAAGTGAGAGTTGGAAAGGTACTAAAAGATGCTTAATCAACAACTGACCACCAGAGACAGCTGTATAAATAACTACACATATGCACCCACAAATATACTCAATTCAGGATGATCTATGCTAACGGAATGAAACTGTAACATGCATCATAGGAAATAGCAGTACAAAAATCACTTATATGCCTTTGGATGGGTACACAGAAGAGAGACGGGTTTGTAGAAGATTTACTTTTGCTTGCTAAAGCTTGGTTTGTTCTCCCAGAAGGCACATTAACTTGAATAAAATGCCAAAATGGTATGGAATGTGGTACTCACTGCTCGGTGCCTACTCAATTTCCATTCTCCTTTCTTCTTTACTAACAGAACCTTAATTTTTGTCAGGGTGGCAATGAGCACAGGTGAAAGCTACAATTCCCAGCCTCCTTTGCATCTACGAATGGCCATGTAACACAGTTCAGGCCAATGAAATATAAATGAAAGTCACCAGATGGAGCTTGTGGGAAGTCCCTTTAAAAGGCAGGTAGACTCAGATGACTAGATCCTTTGTCCTTACCCTTCTTCCTGCCTGGATTCATAACGTTACAGGGGGAGCAACCATATTATGACCTTGATGTCCCAAGAACAGGGTAAGGATTAGTGAGTAGAAACACAGGAGGGGTCCTAGGGGCTACATGGAGCGCCAGTCTCAGCCTAGACCCCCAACTTCCAAATGTAAGAATAATCAAACCTCTAATTTTTTAAATCACTGTTTTCTGGATTCCTGTTCCTTGAGACCCAGTACAATTTGAGCTTACTAGAAACATAAAATAGCAAGAACAATTTTAAAGTATGCTTTAATCCCTTCCATTTTGAAATCACGTAAGATCATTTTTATTTTCAAGGCAAATGTGAAAATAAAAAATATTATTACCCTTTATGTGAAGTCCATGAAAAATGCTGAGATGAAGGAACTGCTTACCAAAAGCTACTTTCTCTTCTCAGGAATTGCTTCCTTAGCCTTTCATGCTTTCCTGCTGTCACTGCTGCTTTGGAATTCGCTGTTATGTGTAATAAGACTCCATCACAAATGTTTGTGGAAGAATCAAGAAAGACTCACTGGCGATCTTGGCACAGACCACAGTCAAGACTTAATCTCTGATCTCCTTCCCACGCTCCCCATCCTGTGTTCAGGCTCTCTTCTTCCCAGTTATCCATTCTCCTGACTCTACTAGCTGTTGGGTGGCAAACTTTGTGTTCTCCGTCTCTTGAGTGTGTCACAAACTTTAAATATTAAAGGCTAGGGAAGGAAGGAACTCTGACCGAAGAATCAAGAAGCCCGAGTTTATTTGGTCATTTATTCATTCCACAAACAGTTTTAAGCATTTTCTTTGTTTCAGGCACAGGGTTAAGCCTTAGAAACCAGGGATGAACAAGGCAGGAAAACCCTGGTCTTCAAGATGCTTACATTCTAATGGAGAAAAACGATAAATTCACAGATAACCAGAAAAATTACAGATACTGAAAAATGCTGTGAGGAAAAGACATGGGGAAGTGTGGCAGATAGTACTTGGGGTATGGCTTTCAGGGAAGTCTTTTCTGATATGTAAGCAGACCTGAGGGAGCGAAGGTACTGGCCAGATTCCAAGGAAGAGCATTTCAGGCATCTCATTCTGAGATGAGAAAGTTTCCTATGTTCAAGGCAAAGAAAGGAGGCCACAGTAGCCACAGACAGCCTGCAGAATGGAGAGTGACCCTAAGCGAGGCCAGTAGAAAAAGATCAGCTCATGGAGGGCCTCATAGCCACGGTGAGGAGATTAGATTTCAATCTAAGAGTACAGGAAGTATTTGACGCATTTTAAGCAGAGGAGTGACAGACTCGTTTTTTTTAAATCACTATGGCTAATGGGTGGAATGTGGAATTAAAAATACTGATGAGGAGACTAGTGTATAAATTCAGGAGAAAAAAAGGGAAGGATGGATACTTTAGGGTTGGATCCCATATGTGAGGGGAGAGAGAGTCACCAAGATGGCACCCAGGTTTTTGGCTAGAAGGCTTGAATAGATGGTGGCTCTCCTTACTGAGATGGGAAAGTGTTCCAAGCATACCATGCCTGATCCTGGGCAATGCGGTCTCTTCACCTTAGAAATGCAGATATTGAACAAGATAGAATAGACAGCCTCAGATAGTTATTCAACACTACACTATCATAGTTCAGTTGGGTAATTAGGACACGATATACTTTTCTTGCTTCCAATTAGGGGAATAATACAAACTTTGGAATAACAGAGGATGGGGACTCCATTAAGCGGCCACAATGCTCCACAAAACCATGTGACTTTGGCAAAGAGATTCTCTGGGCCTCAGTCTCCTCGTCTGCACAATGGGATTATAAAACTGACTCACTTTGCTGGGCACTGTCAGGGACAAGAAATAGCATTATGTAAGACAGCTAGAATATACTAGTGCGCAGGTAATCCCGCGTTCTCCTTTCCTGGCTGATGCAACGCTTGGTCTTTCTCTTCTTTCAATCCCTTCACTTTGTGAATCTCTTGACTCGGGGGTTTTCTTTTTCTGAGGGCGAAGCATCTCCAACTCGGGGGATTCTCAGAGCAGAATTTCACGTGTGTCCCTTTCTGTGATAGCCACTCAGCCCTGGACCTCTGTGACTTCTCACCTGGAAGGTGGGCATTGCCAGAGGAGGGCAACAGAGCCAACTCCAAGCCTGTGGGCTCCAGGTTACCAACCCTAGGGTTTCAAGCTTAACTTGGATGTATTCGCCTTTCCCGGCCCTCTAGCTCACCCGCTCCCTGATGATTGGGACTTCGAGAACTGGGTCTGAGAAGAAACGGTGATGGAATTCTTCCGGCTGCTGGTGAGGGACCGCTCCTGCCTTGACCCACCAGCCATCCATCGGCCGTCTTGCAGCTGCTGGCCCTATTGCCTGACACTCGGGGAATGAGATGCGCATGCGACAGGAAGGGAGATGATGGGCTTATGTGCTGCCCACAACACAGTTTTAGTTAACAAAAGCGAAAATGTTAACCACCATAAAAATTCACTAATGAATAGGCCCCGTCCTATAGGCCCCGTCCTTTTTTAAGTACGCCTTTCTTTCTTTCCTTTCTTTTTTTTTTTTTTTTTACTTCTCTCTTTGTCCATTTTTTTCCTTTCAGGAAAAAGCCCAAATAATAGAATTCCCCAAACGGCATGTTTTTCAAAGATTTCTTGTTCTCAGATGGTTAAGCGTCTGCCTTCGGCTCAGGTCACGACCCCAGGGTCCTGGGATCGAGCTCCGCATTGGGGCTCCCTGCTCCGTGGGGAGTCTGCTTCTCCCTCTCCCACTCCCCCTGCTTGTGTTCCCTCTCTCGCTGGGTCTCTGTCTGTCAAATAAATAAATAAAATCTTTAAAAAAAAAAAAAAAGCAGCTTTCTTTTTCCAGACGGAAAGCAGGCTTTTTGCCAGTCATTTCTGCCGTGGCAGCTGGAGGGCGGTGCAACTCTCTCTCTTTCTCTCTCTCCCCTCCCAAAGTCTCGCATTTCCTTCCATCCCGCTCTGGGCTAATCTCAGAGGGGAAGAGACACAATGGAGGGAAACGTGCCTACGCGGCCCCGGAGCAGCCGCAGGGGCAGGGGGGTGGGAATGACTTTGAAAAGAAACAAGCAACATCAAGTTCACAGATCACGTGCCCTGGTCCTGTTGCTTCCTCCTCACTCACGCAGCATTAGCTGCCTTCACACCCTTGGGACACAGGCTCCCCCTGGCCTCAGCCTCTTCTACGCCAGGTCTACGTCTTCTCCCTACACCCCATTCTTCAAATTCTTTACACGTGAGCTCGGCCGGGCCTCACCCCTTGCACTCTCACGCACAAACTCACTCAGTACCTCCCTGTCTTTCCGCATCCCCAGCTCAGGGCGGGCCCCCAGATCTTGTGAGCTGGGACTGGGATATGGTGACTGTGCCCTGACAAGGTCTCTGTGTGTGACAAGAAGGCAGATTGTGAGGCAGAGCCTGATTGCAGAGAGGCTGGCTGCCGGAAAGCTGCCCAGCCCCGCAGGCGGGGAGGGCACAACCGGAGACTGACCCTAGAGACCACTGGCAGGCACAGACCCAGCCTGACGCATGAGCGCCCACGGTTCCACCATAGGTCACAGAAGACTGCTGGTTTTTGTGGGCAGGGCCAGGCATGGAACTGGAGCAGGGGGAGAGGGAAGCCACAATAACAGAGTCTGACATTTGCAGTGAGCTTTGTGCTCTCCAAAACTGAGGCACCTCTGTGTACCTGTTACTTCATGTAAGACTGTCCTATGTGACGATCCCCTCTTGAGAGGTGAGAAACTGAGCCCATGTGAGGGGTAAACAGACTGTTCTCATCAGACAGATGGTCATGACAGAGCTGGGTTAGAGTGCACTGCTGGGGTGAGGTCTTCACCCAAAACGTCATTGACCTGCATAGAATTACATATCAGGAGCAAAGTTATCATGTAGGATAGCATCTCTGATAGGGCTTTGCAAGGTAAACATTGGATTTCTCACCGTCTCAAATATCAAACACATTAGGCCCCTACTATGGCCCTTTAATATGTCCAGGTACTCCAGGGAACAGGGAAGGACAAGGAAAGAGATGAGCACTAAGACCCCATAGAAAAACAGGTGGTCAACAGGAGGGCCTCACCACCTTCCCCTCTACAGAACATGTTGGGCACCAACCTCTCACAAGAGGTTTCAAAGCTGGGATGGCCTCCCTCTCTTCCACTCCCTCCTCATTGAATACAGAGTCCTTATTGACAGAATGTTATAACTGCATGAGCCCATGGTGAGGAGACTGCAGACCATCCACTAGAAAAATTTGTTGGCAGGAAGATTCTTTCTCTGCAACTCAAACACAGAACACTTTTAATACCGTTCCCCTTCTCTGCTCCCTATAATTTTAAGGAAGAGAAAGAAAAGACCAAAAATCAAAGATATCTTACCACTGAGATATCTTAGTGGTAATCTATGGTTTAGAATGAGCTTTGTTTTTGTTTTTAAATTAACTCTCCTTTTCTAAAGGTCCCCCCCTAAAAAAAGTAGTGGAAATCAAGGTGAGGCATTACAGATCCTGTATTTTTATATTCACTCTAGTAGGTTTCAATACAATGTTTTGACTCCCTTTTAAATTTCTTTATGACCTAGATCAAGCTGCCCTGTTTCAGGTTACACATGAGTAAAAATTAAATTGTAGCTTCCATCTATATCACAAACATGTTATGTGGGCTGGTGAAGTAACATACTCTAAGGCCATATTTATAGTATGGCTAAAACTAAACTCTACTTCTCTAAGATGCCAATACCTAAGCATCTTTGGTGTACTTCTTGAAACTGAGTCTGTTCATTTTTCTTTTAATTAGGATTTTATTTCCTTTTACTTAAAGATAAATCAGTAAATGACTCTAATGTCTCAAGCCAAAGTACATGCTAACAGTAATGTGAGTCATGAAGCCTGTTCACTGGTACAGATCACATTTCTTGAACCCGAAATGTTTCATCTGAGAAGACATTCAAGTAATTTGACTCCTTGCTGACCTCTCATATATACCATAGATTCCTATGAATCAGTCTTTCGAAGACTTGCACTTCAAGATGGAGCACTAAGCCAATGTGTTTACTTCTACTCCCTCATGGAATTCACACAGCATGTATCATAAAGAAATACAGCTGGAATAGAGTCATGACACCATTGTGAGTAGGGGGAAGAATAGCAGTGAGAAATGTATTTTGATAAATTTCTCGGCCAACAAGGAAGAAGAAGGGACCGTAGTACTGGATAAACCAGAATGAAGGAAGCTGAGATCCAGAACACAACTGCAAGAAGGCTACCATGGAGGTGGGAGCCATTCTTTGTGGCAGGGTCCTAGGAGCCCCTAAATGTGTAGATGACAAGAAACAGGAGCAGAAATAGGATGCCATGCAGTCATCAGTGTAATTAACTAAAGGACTATTTATGAAATATCGGGTCCAGGTAGCGCCTCCCACCCCATTCCAATCCCCTTGCATCAAAACAGCTAGATACTATGGAATTTGAGCTGAAGAAATGCTGGTTGCCCACTCCAGACTCATACGCTCTAAAGGGAGAGCGTGTCCGACCCACAAAGCTCACAGTCCGACCACTGGTTCTGCTGGTTAGTAGAGACACTTGTAAGAGAAGGAGAACCACACAGTAGCAGGGGAAAGCAATAACAGTAATCCATAGGACTGAGGCTTACTAACACTCAAAGAATCCAAAGCTAAGATGAGAGATTTGAGAAGGGATCCAAGGGAAATTTTTGGGTTGATGAAACTATTCTCTATCTTGATTATGATGGTAGAAACATGACTGTATATACTTATCAAAACTCATCAAACTAAATATCTTTAAAGGGTGAATTTTGCTAAATGTAAATTATGCCCCCCAAAAACCTAAACCTAAAAAAAAAAAAAAAAAAAAAGTAGAAGAAGCACAAACCCATGAAAGGAAAGAAGGCTGAAGTTGTTGACATCTGACTTGGTCTGAAACTGTCCTGGATGGTTTATCAACTTGTCTAACAGCACAGAGTTGTGACAAATGGAAGGACTGGCTCCATCTTAGCCAAGACAATAAACCCGTCTGATTAACTCAGAAACAGAAGGGAGAGAAAGTCCTATGTAAACCAAGTACCAGACGGTCCAAAGAATCTTATTTTATTTAATTCACAACACAGTGCTAGGACTGTTTGGGGATGTCTTACATCAGTGTAGGACATCTAGATAGATGCTCAATAAATAGGAACTAAAGGTCATGTAAACAAAAACAAAAGAGGCTTTGTATAAAAAAGGGACATACAAAAATAAGAAAGAATTCTGTAAATTTAAAATATGCTTGCTGGGGCGCCCGGGTGGCTCAGTTAGTGAAGCAACTGCCTTTGGCTCAGGTCATGATCCCAGAGTCCTGGGATCGAGTCCTGCATCGGGCTCCCTGCTCAGCAGGGAGTCTGCTTCTCCCTATACCCCTGCCCCCTCTTGGGCTCTCTCTCTCTCACTCTCTCACTCTCTCTCAAATAAATAAACAAATAAATCTTTAAAATATGCTTGCTAAAGATTTTTATATGTAATAGAATGTTGAAAAATAAAATAAAGGAAATCTTCTAAAATGTTCAACAAAAAGAAAGAAATCAAGGATTTGGGGGAAAAGTTAAAATCATAGGGGATCAATATAAAAAGTCCTACAACCCAGCTAACAAATCTGAAGGACAGAACTAAGAAAATATATGGTGAAAAATAATTAAAGAAAGAGTAGTTGATAAGTAAAAACAATAAAATATAGATTATACATAAATATATTATCTGGCCATAAAAAGAAATGGGGTACTGATATATGCTACAATATGGATGAATCTTGAAAACATTCTCCTAAGTGAAAGAAAACCATCAAAAAAGACCATATATTGTATGATTCCATTTATATGAAATATCCAGAATACAGAGAGTCATAGAAACATAAAGTAGATTAGTGGTTGGCATGGGATGGGGGAAGGGTGAATGGGGAATGATGGATAATGGGTTATGAGGTTTCTTTTCAGGATGATGTAAATATTCTAAAACTAGATCGTGGTTATGATTGCACACCTTTGTGAATATGCAAAAAACCACTTATATGTGCTTTAAAACAGTGAATCCTACGGCATGTGAATTAGACATAATTTTTAAAAAAGGAATAGTAAAAAACAAATCCCAGAACTCAAAAAAAAACCCAAAACAATGAGATTTAAGTGAATATTAAGTAGAGCAAATATATAAATGCTCAGTCCCAAAACTGTCTTAGAGAATTGAACACCAGAAGAAAAAAAATAAAAATAAAAATTAAAATTAAAAAATCAAGAAAAAGTTATTTACAAAAAAACTGAAAAAAAATTGTCAAACTTCTCAACTGCAATACTGCCAGAAGACAATGGAACAACGGCTTTTCATAGTTCTGCAAGAATATGTTATTGACAAAATTAGAATAGGAAGTCAGACACCTATGAGAGTATCTTCTAAAAGAGTACTTTCCATTGAACAAATAGTATGATTAATAAGTTGATATATAAGAGTTTAAAGTAATTATCATAATTTAGTAATGGTCTCTGACCTCAGGAGAAAAATGAATGAACACATTGAGAACTTTAACACAGAGATAGGAAATATAAAAAAGAGACAGTTAAAAAATATAACAAATAAAATGAAAAAACACTAGAAGGAATCAACAGCAGATAAAATAATGGAGAAAAATGGATCAGTAATCTGAAAACAAGATCCTACAAATAATCAAATCAGAAAAGCAAAAAGAAAAAGGAATTTTAAAAAGCAAGGACAGCTTAGGGGACCTCTAGAACATCAAGCATACTAACATTCACATTATAGGGATCCCAGAAGAAGAAAAGATAGAAAGGAACAAAAAAACCTGCTTGAAGAAATAGTGGCTAAAATCTTTCCCTAACCTGGTGAAGGAAACAGACATCCAAATCTTAAAAGCAAAGAGAATCCTGGGCTACCTGGGTGGCTCAGTCAGTTAAGTATCTGCCTTTGGCTCAGGTCATGATCCCAGGATCCTGGTACCCGAGCCCCGTTCAGACTCCCTGCTCAGTGGAGAGCCTGCTTCTCCTTCTCCCTCTCCCCACTCATGCTTTCTCTCTTATTCTCTCTCTTTGTCTCTCTCTCAAATAAATAAAATTTTAAAAAATGTAATAAAAAAGAAGCAAAGAGAATCCCAAGATAAACCCAAACATACCCACACCAAGATACATTATAATAAAGTGTCAACAGTTAAAGATAAAGAGAGAATCTTAAAAACAGCAAGAGAAAAACAACCAGTTATATACAAGGGAACTCCCCCATAAGACTATCAGCTGGTTTTTCAGCAGGAACTGCAGACCAGAAGAGAGTGGCATAATATTTTCAAAGTGATGAAAGGAAGAAACTTATAAGCAAGAATATTCTACTCAGCAAGATTATAACTCAGAATTGAAGGAGAAATAAACAGTATCCTAGACAAGCAAAAGCTTAAGGAGTTCATCAATACCAAATCGGCATTATAAGACATGTTAAAAGCACTTCATTAAATGGATAAGACAAGGCCATAATTAGAAATAAGAAAATTATGAAAAAAATCTCAATGGTAAAGCTACATATATAGTAAATGTATTGGATCAACCACCTGTAGCCAGTATGCAAGCTAAAAGACAAAGTAGTAAAATCATCTAGACCTACAATAATTAGTCAAGGGATACACAAACTAATAAGAAGTAAAATATGATCTTAAAAACATAAAATGTGGGGGAGAACAAATATAGTGCTTTTAGAACATGCTTGAATTTAAAGTGAACATCAATTTATGACAGACTGCTATATACTAGGAAGTTATATGAACCTCATGGTAACCTCAAACCCAATATCTATAAGAGATACACATACACAAAAGAGAAAGGAATACGAACATAACTCTAAAAAAAGTCACCAAATCAAGGCAAGAGAGCAAGAGAAGAAGAAAGGAACAGAGAACTACAAAAACAACCAGAAAACAACAAAATGACCATAAGTGCATATCTATCAATAATTTCTTTAAGTGCAAATAGACTGAATGCTCCAATCAAAAAACACAGAGTGGCAGAATGGATAAAAAACAAAACAAAACAAGGCAGAAACATTTATTTGCTGTCTACAAGAGATTCACTTCAGAACTAAAGACATGAACAGACAGAAAATGAAAAGATGGGAAAAGATATTCCATGCAAATGGAAACAAACAAACAAAAAGTTGGAGTAGCAATACTGATACGAGATTCTAAAAACAGACTTTAAAACAAAGAGTTTAACAAGAGACAAAAAAGGACATTACATAATGATAAAGGGCTCAATCCAACAAGAGGATATAACACATATAAATATCTATGTACCCAAAATAGAGGCAACTAAATACATCACACAAATATTAACAGACATAAAGGGAGAAATTGACAATAATACAATAATAGTAGGGGACTCTGACAACCCACTTACATCAACGGGTAGATCATGCAGACAGAAAATCAATAAAGAAATTTTGGACTTAAATAACACATTAGAACAGGTGGGTTTAACAGATATATACAAAGCATTCCAACCCCAAACAGCAGAATATACATTCTTTTCAAGTGCATATGGAACATTCTCCAACATAGATCATGTTAGGCCACAAAACAACTTTCAAAAAATTTAAGAAGACTGAAATCATATCAAGCACCTTTTCCAACTACAATGGTATGAAATTAGTTCAAGAGAAAACTGGAAAAAATATAAACACATGGAGGCTAACCAACATGCTATTAAAAAAAAACCAAAGGGCCAGTGCACCTGGGTGGCTCAGGCGGTTAAGCATCCGACTCTTCATTTCATCTCAGGTCATGATCTCAGAATTGTGAGATGGAGCCCCACACCAGGCTGGGCTTGGAGTCTGCTTAAGATTCTCTCTCCCGCCTCCCCCCACACCTTCCCCACTCTCTCTCTCAAAAAAAATAAATAAATAAAAATAAAAACCAAAGGGCCAATAAAAAGAAAACCAAAGAGGAAATTAAAAAAAAAAAAAAAAAAAAACCCTGGGGCCCCTGGGTGGCTCAGTCGTTAAGTGTCTGGCTTTGGCTCAGGTCATGATCCCGAGGTCCTGGGATCAAGCCCTGCATCGGGCTCCCTGCTCGGCAGGAAGCCTGCTTCTCCCTCTCCCACTCCCCCTGCTTGTGTTCCCTCTCTTGCTGTGTCTCTCTCTCTGTCAAATAAATAAATAAAATCTTTAAAAAAAAATACCTTGAGACAAATGAAAATGGAAACATAACAGTCCAAAATCTATTAGACATAGCAAAAGCAGTTCATAGCAATACAGGCTCACCAAAAAAACAAGAAAAATCTCAAAGAAACAATCTAACCTTACACTTAAAGGAGCTAGAAAAAAGAACAAACAAAGCTCCAAGTTAATACAGGGAAGGAAATAATACAGATTAGAGTGGAAATAAACGAAAAAAGACCCCCCCCCCGCCGCCAGTGGAGAAGATCAATGAAAGTGAGACCTGGTTCTTTGAAAAGACATATAAAATTGATAAACCCATAGCCAGACTCATTAAAAAAACAAGAGAAAATCTAAATAAATAAAATCAGAAACAAAAGAGAAGTTATAACCAATACTACAGAAATACAAAGGATCTTAAAAGACTATTATAATTATATGCCAAGAAATAGGACAACCTAGAAGAAATAGATAACTTCTTAGAAACATAGAGTCTTCCACGAATAAATAAAAAATAAATAGAAAATCTAAATAGACTGATAACACAACTAAATCAGTTTCACACATGCAAAATTCTAAAGCCAGCCATTTCCACCAGTGAAATTCTACCAACCATTTAAAGAAAAATTAATACCTGTCCTTTTCAAACTATTCCAAAAAACTGAAGAAGAAACATTTCCAAACTCATTCAATGAGGCCAGCATTACCCTGATACCAAAACCAAAGACTATACACATACACATGCAAATTACAGGCCAATATCCCTAATAAACATACATGCAAAAATCCTCAACAAAATATTAACAAACCAAATCCAACAATACATTAAATGGACCCTATACCATGATCAAGTAGGATTTATTCCAGGGATATGATTTGCACCATCTGCAAATCAATGTGATACAACACATTAAGAAAAAGAAGGATAAAAATCGTATGATCCTCTCAGTAGATGCAGAAAAAGCATGTGACAAAATTCAACATCCATTTATTACAAAAACTCTCAACAAAGTCAGTCTAGAAGAGACACAGCTCAACATAATAAAGGCCATATATGACAAACACACAGCTAACATCATACTCAATGGTGAAAAGCTAAAAGCTATCCCTCTCAGATCAGAAACAAGGAAAAGATGTCCACTCTCAACACTTTTATTCAGCATACTATTGGAAGTCTCAGCCACAGCGATCAGAAAAGAAAAAGAAAAGGCACCCAAACTGAAGAAGTAAAAATTTAACTATTTGCAAACAATATGATACTATATAAGAAAATCCTAGACTCCAAAAAAAAACCCCTAAAAAATGAATTCAGTAAAGTTGCAGTATACAAAATTAATAAACAGAAATCTGTCACATTTCTATACACTAATAATAAACTATCAGAAATAGAAATTAAGGAAGTAATTCCATTTACAAGTGCATTAAAAAGAATAAAATTTAGCCTAGGAATAAATTTAGCCAAGGAGGTGAAATACTTGTACTCTGAAAACTGTAAGACAGTGATGAAAGAAATTGAAGATAACACAAATAAATGGAAATATATACTATGCTCATGGATTGAAAGAATTAACATGGTTAAAATGTCTGTACTACCCAAAGCAATCTACAGATTCAGTGCAATCCCTATCACAACACCAATGGAATTTTTCATAGAACTACAGCAAACAATACTAAAATTTGCATGGAACCACAAAAGAGCCCAAATAGCAAAAGTGATCTTGAGGGAAAAACAAAACAAAACAAAACAAAAACCCAAAGCTGGAGGTATCAAGCTCCTTGATTTTAAACTATACTACAAAGCCACAGTAATCAAAACAGTATGGTACTGGCACAAAAACAGACACATAGATCAATGGAACAGGATAGAAAGCCCCAGAAAAATCCCATACTTATATGACCAATTAATCTATGACAAAGGCAAAATATACAATGGAAAAAGATCATCTTTTCAGTAAATGGTTCTGGGAAAACTGGACAACCACAAGCAAAAGAATGAAACTGGACCACCACATGCAAAAGAATGAAACTGGACAACTTTCTTACACTATATACAAAATTAAACTCAAAATGGGTTAAAGACTTAAATGTAAGACTAGAAACCATAAAACTCATAGAAGAAAATACAGGTAATAAACTGACATACATCTTAGCAATATTTTTTTTATCTGTTTCCTCAGGCAAGGGCAATAAAATTAAAAATAAACAAATCGGACTACATCAAACTAAAATGCTTTTTCACAGCCAAGGAAACAATCAACAAAATGAAAAGGTAATGAAAGAAGGTATTTGCAGATGATATAACTGATAAAGTGTTAATATCCAAAATATATTAAGAACACACAATAGCGAAAAATAGCAAAAAAACCTAATCCAATTAAAAAATGGGCAGAGGACCTGCATAGACATTTCTCCAAAGAAGACTTACAGATGGCCAAAACACACGTGAAAAATGTTCATCAGGGAAATGCAAATGAAAACCACCATGATGTATCACCTCATACATTTTAGAATGGCTAGTATCAAAGAGACAAGAAATAACAAGTGTTGGTAAGGATGTGGAGAAAAGGGAACCCTCATGAACTATTGGTGGTAATGCAAAATGGCACAGCCTCTCTAATCTTCCACTATGGAGGTTCCTCAAAAAAGTAAAAATAAAATTACCATATGATCCAGCAATTCCACCTTTGGTTATTTACCCTAAAACACTAATTCAAAAAAATATATATGCACTCTTATGTTTACTGCAGTGTTTTATATATATATAAGTTATATATATATATTTGAAATTCAGCCATACAAAAGAATGGGATCTTGCCATTCACAACAACATGGGTAGACCTACAGGGTGTCATGCTAAGTGAAATAAGTCACACAAAGAAGGATAAATACCACATAATTTCACTTATATGTGGAATCTAAGAAACAAAACAAACAAAATGAAACAGAAATAGACTCATAGATATAGAAAACAATCTGGTGCTTGCCAGAGGGGCAAGGGTGGGAGGATGGGAGAAAGAGGGAAAGGGGATTAAAAGGTACAAATTTCTAGTTATAAAACAAACAAGACAAGGGGATGCAATATACAGCATAGGGAATACAGTTAATAATATTATAACAGCACTGTATGGCGACAGATGGTAGCTAGATTTATCATGGTGATCACTTTGTAATGTACATAAATATTGAATCTCTATGTTGTACACCTGAAACTAAAAAAAGGGGAAAAAAAGTTATCTCAGTGGTAAAATGTAAACATTTGTGTTTCCATTCTCCTCAAGAAAAAGGTAAAGCAATTAGCAACTTAGGATAAAAGAAAAACAAAAACAGTTGTTCAAGAAACCAATGTGGGGCGCCTGGGTGGCTCAGTAGTTAAGCATCTGCCTTCGGCTCAGGTCATGATCCCAGGGTCCTGGGATCGAGCCCCACGTCGGGCTCCCTGCTCAGCGGGAAGCCTGCTTCTCCCTCTCCCACTCCCTCTGCTTGTGTTCCCTCTCTCGCTGTGTCTCTCTCTGCCAAATAAATAAATAAAATCTTAAAAAAAAAAAAAGAAACCAATGTACAAATATGAACTAAAGTATGGCATAATTCTGAAGAATTTGAGTGTGAAGCAAGAGAATCCAATGCCTTCAACACGCTCCCTTGAATAGTTTAGTGACAGAACTGCATTCCCTTTTCTAGGGATTAAACCACTTCACTTTATTTTGCACTTAATAATACTTATTTAGTAAAAATATGAAAAGTGGTATTTATTGATTTAAAGCTACAAATGTAAACAATAGAGAAAATGTAATAAATACAGGAGAGAGTAGAAGTTGAAGATAAATTCTTCATCTTTCAGAGTGGAGAGGCAATAGATACTGTCTAAACAGTATATTCAGAATACAAAAAATAGGCAAATTACTTTAAATTATAGTCATAACCATCAAGGACTAAAAACAGGAGTAACTAAAAGTGGAGTGGTTTCCTCTGAGGAGGGCACTAGGGGCTGGGATAATAGACGTTCACTTGTTATTTAATGCCTTTATATATTGTTCAATGTTTTGTCCTACTACATACAAGTATGACTTTTATAAATTAAAAAAATAAAGCAAGAACAATTCCCAAGCCTGCCAACCTAACTGGAATTGCTAGCGATATACAGAAAACATGACTAACAGTGGCTTAGATCATGACACTTGTTACTTGTTTCAAAAGAGATCCCGAGGTAGGTAGAGTGATTTGGTGGCTTGATGACAACAGAGAGAACCCAGCTCTTTCCATGTTTCTGTTCTACCATCCGCAGCACTGGCCATGGTCCCAACATGAGTTTTCTCACAACCACACCCAAAATTGAGAAGGAAATTAGCAGAGACACAAAGGACTAACTCCTACATGATAATTTGTTCTCATTTCTTTTCCAGAAACCACTATCCCTTCTCCCTCAAATCCATTCAACCTCTACTTCTATTACATTTTATTGGCCAGAAATAGGTCACCTCGTTGCCCCTACATCAGTCACGGGCAAAAGCATAGTTTACTTTTATTGGCTTATACCAATCTTATCTCATTACCTGAGACAGAGCCCATTGCTTCCTGAACAGAACCATCAGTGTTCTTTAACAAGGAAGAAGAGAGGATTGGCTGTTAGATAAGCAAGAACAGGGTCTACCAGGCAAATGAACAATTAACTTAACTATTCTCCCTCGGTGAGGAGATGGCTGCCAATAGATCTGTCAGAATCACAAAATCTGGATTCCCTCATACAAAAGTCAAGAAATATAGTCATGAGTCCCTAGTCCTATGTTGATTTAATGTGTATTAATCTTTTGAGATAAAACCATTAGTCATATGTTGGCATCCGCAAATTAACACTAGCTTCTGGGAAGAAACTGTTGAAAGAAAAAAAATCACATTACTGCATTTTTCAAAGGTTTAACATCAAAAATTTTTCAAGTGTAAAAACCCAGTCTGTTTGATACTGTTGAAATGATTAATTTTACAAATAGCTACTAGAAACAAGCACGTCTGACAACCCAAAGAATTAGAAGAGGAGGCATTTTCCTTTCTGAATTAAAAAAAAAAAAAAAAATTTAGTCCCATCATTTCCATTTTCCCTCCCTTGTAGCATTTTATTGTCTCTGGCACATCTCTGAAGTCAAAGACTTTCCTGAAGATTCCATATATCAGACACTTATTGGCTTGTTTTTCAGCAACTCTATCATGGCTGATTTACTAATATATCCTATAGACTTTCTGTGAAATCTACACAGAGAAAGTCCATAATGCCTCATAATTCCCACCTCTTTTAAGTTAAAGACTTAATGCATAGATAGGATCTGACATATGAGGGCTGCTCACCAGTTCACTGTCAGAACAGGTCTGAATAATTAGCACCAGTAGCTCTTCTCTCCAGATATTAATCCCTTATATCATAAATGTCAAGCATAGCACTAAGAGGCAACTGGAAAACCTCTGAAAGGAGGGGAGCCCATAAATCATGGAGGTTTCACTCTATTTTCCTTCCATTTTACTATCAGAAAATAAACCCAGGACGGTGAGATTTAAAATCTCAGCCTCTTATTTATTACACATCACTGTGCCTTCCCTGAAGCCGTACCCCGGAGGGAGGGCTCAGAGGAGGGAGACCGCTCAGCTGGGGAAGGATCATGAAGCATTCAGGGGGTAAAAGAGGTCAGAAAGAAAACAAAACCTCACAGCAAAACTCCGGGGCAGTTCTGGGCCCTTTATCCGTGACACCGTGCTGCGTGCCCTTGGGACACGGACGCTGGTCAGTTGTAGAATGGGGGCTCAAGTGGGGAAGGTGTTGCTATCTAAAACACCTGCATCCCCTGCCTTACTCCTGCCCCTGCCCCAGTGGAGAAAACCATCTCTTTTATGGTTAGAGAACAAATGTGAGAACGAATGTTGTAATAAATTTTAATGAGCTAGCTAAGGACACCAGGCCCTAAATAAACACCCTATTCAAACGAGGCGCTCGTTCCAACCCCACCTCCAACGACACCTATGACTCTTCCAGCTGTAGTCATAGGGTCTCTAATTCAGAAAGGAGGAAGCCCTCCTTCCAGAAAAAAACAAACTCTTCTATCTTTAGAGAACTTTGACGATTCACAGGTTCCCATGATAATGAGCTGAGGTCAGTCTCCCCGAAACTCCTGTCAATTTATCCTATTTCTATCCTCCAGGGACCCCATGGGCAATTCTATCTCCTTTTTCTTCTGGAAGCCTTTTGTGTATTCGTAAATTGCTGTCTCAAACCTCCGGTATTTCAAGCTGACCAGCCCCACGCTCTTTAACAGTTCCTTGGGTGACAAAGTCGCATATGTCTGTATCTCATCTCAATAATCCCCAATTTATAATGAAGAAACTAAAAATCCCCTCAGGCTCTCCCAGTCTGCACAGAGCAGAGCCAGGGTTCTTTGCCCCTGTGCCATCTTATACTCCAGAGCCATAACTATCACTTTCTGTTTTCTTGGGCTGCCTACTTTTTTTTTTTTTTTTTGGATTGAGTTTGTTCCTAAATCTGTATCATTAACCCAAATATCTCTCTTGGCTTCCAGATTTTTCTCCAACTGCCTGCTGGACATCACCATTTGGATCCATCACTTTCTCTCCCAAATATGCTCCTTTCCTTTCCCACCTTCCCCAAATCAGAAAATGCTTTCACTATGCATTCAGTTTTCCCAAGGCAAAAGCCTAGAAGTCACTCTTGAATCTTCTGTTGCCTCCACACCCAAACCAACACCAAGTCCTGATTCCTCTTCCGTCTATTTTTCAGCTCTGCCCACTTGGTTCCATCGGAACTGTCACTAAAGGAGGTCACCAACATCTCTCACCTCAGTGACTGCAACACCCTCCTAACAGGTCACTAGGCACCCAGTTGTGTTGCCCCCCACTTCTTACCTTCTTTCCACTGAAGCTGGTGGGAAACTTCCAATATGAAAAACTGATTAAGTGACTTCCTTGCTTCAGCCTTCTCCATGCTTCCTCATCTTCCCCCCACCCCCCACACACAAACTAAGTTGAGTAAGTCACAAGGATGAAAGATACAGCATAGGGAATACAGTCCATGGTATTTTAATAGCATTCTATGGTGACAGATGGTGGCTACCCTTGTGGTCAGCAGAGCATAACACAAGAGTTGTTGAATCACAATGATGTACACCTGAAACTAATGCAACATTGTGTGTCAACTAAACTTCAATTAAAAAAAAAAAACTATCCAAGTTCTTTTACCTGATTTGCAAAACCCTTCCAGACCTACCCTAGTCCCCCCTCTCCAGTTTCATCTCTCATTATTTCTCCCACTCTTTATGTTATAGTCTTATAAACCTCCTCCCCTTCCCTCACTGTTTTATGTCATATTACCTCCCAGCCATTACCCATGCTATTCCCTCTTACTGGATCATTCTTTCTCTCCCTGTTGCCTGGTAAGCCAACTTCTACTCATTCTCCAGATTTCAGTTTTAATGTCATTTTCTCAAAGTGAACTTCCTTAGTATTAAAGCTATGTATTCCCTAGGATACTGCTTTTATTCTACCATTGCATACGTCATCCTTTATTTTTCTTTATTTACTTGCTTCCATAAGGAAAGGAATTATGTTTATCTTGTTTATCTTCAAATCCCCATCACTGAGCCAAGACGGAGTTGAAAAATATTTGTTGAACGAATGAATAAAGGAATGAATGACAGTTAAAATGCTGCTCAAATACAGTGGACCTAAGCATGTCCCTTTCAACACATATGTGTGAAGTTGGTAGTTTAGACTTCAGAGAGGATAGCACATGTATTCCTCAATCGTCTTCACGCTGTTAAGTTCATTTCCTCACTTCAGATGCTGAGATGTTTTTGGATCCCCAAGTCTCTCTAACTTACTATCTAGCATGTTAACTATCACTGCCAATTTAATGCTACCTGAAAACTTGATTGGCATGCCCCTGTATCTTCATCAAACAAGGACAGAGCCTCGTTACACCCATTGGACACCCACCTCCATTAATCAGCACCCATCGGATATGCTAACTCAATCAGGTTCAAATATATTACATTTTCGGTCAAATTCAAGACTGTCATGGGTAAACTGATCAAAGGACTTGGTGAAGTCCAAATAAAGACTGCTGTTAATTCTCTAATCCCATGGTTCACAATTCTTTGTTTGCCTATCACACTCACAGATAACACTCAGGTCATATCCCCCGGGCATACTCAAGTTTTTGTGAAATTCCCGGAAGCACAGCTAGAACTCCACCTCTTGCTCTCTCATTAAAGAAATCACACTGAAGAGCAAGTCAGTGAGATGTTAACAACAGATCTGGCAGGCGACCTGGCTCTTCTGGAGTTGAGGCTTGGATCTGTGCCTGGAAGCTAGCCACCGAGCGCTCTCTCCCACTTCCATGGCATTCGTGTTATGGCATTCTGGCCTAACTCTGCAGTCTTCTTCCCATATAATACTCTATTTCTTCCTGACCCAGTCTCTACTGGTCTCCAAACATACTGGGATGAAAAAAACTAGGTGGTTAAACTGACTCTATTAAAGCCAGCAGAGACCAAAGAGTGCAGGGAAATTTTACCTAGGAAACGAGATATTTTACCAAAACAATTGTACTATGGAAAGATGCATCACCTCACTGGCCTAGCTGGCAGCCTCTGAAAACCTAAAATTCACAAGGTGGTGAATATCAGGGTGGACCATGTCCCTAAATGAAGCCAAGATCAGTGAGAGAGACTCCATTCAGAGCACAGCCTCCTGGTGGCAGGGGGCATCAAAGCACGTGAAGAAGTATCTGTCCATTCTGCTACAGAGAGGCTACTTGAATTGCTGGCACTAGGTAAGGTCTCTGGGCTGTTCCTCAAAGAAAACCAGAAAGGGACTTCCATAAGAGGATGGGTACACAGAGTGAGATACTGTGACATCCCAATTCCAATATATCAGGCTTGACAGACTAAAAGTCTATCTATACATGCAATCAGATCAGCAGCAAACGATGGTTGAAAAGTGCACTGAGAAAAAGAGCAAAAGCATAGGGATGACAGTTGTCCAGGTAGGGAAGGCAGGTAAATTTGAGACTGGTATGAGGAAGGGCCAAGGCCTGGTCATCTGATGGTGGGGACTTTTGATCCAAAAAACACAAAAACCTAAGAAAAGGGTAATCCAAGAGCTCATGAGACAGGGAAACATGACAGTTACCTAGTTGTGGCGGACACTGCCAGCTACCTCCCCATATCTACTCCCCTCTACCTCCTCATAAAAGAACTTTGAATTTTTAAAAGGAGGATACCTTGCTTTTCACCTAAAAGATTTGTTCCCAGCTTCCTTTTCAGTCTGCTTAGGACATAACGAGTTTTGGCCAATGAACTGAATGAAGAAGCATTATGTTGCAAGGTCAGGGAATCTTGTAAGGGAGGGGTGCATATTTTCTCTCCCCTTCCTCCACCCTGCTGCTTGGAATGAGGATGTAATGGCTAGATCCAGGCAGCCATCTTGGACTGCGAGGAGGCCCTGAGAATGAAAGACACACACAGAATACAGCAAAACAAGAACAGTTTCCCGGCACTATTGCTGCCACGCCAGCCCTGGATTGCCTTATCTCCAAGTTTCTTTTATATGAGAGAGATATAAACTATCTTGTTTAAGATATTATTTCTCAGGAGATTGTTACTTGCAGCCAAATCTCTAAATCATTACTGCTCCCTCTTCTAAGTGTTCACAAAAGACTGGGGCTTAGCTGCCCTGTGTAGCTGCCCAGGTTTTTTGCAGAGGCCAGTTGGGTCAGATTTCACTCTTACAAGGGACCCCAAATGTAGACTTTTAAACTTTTCTTCAAATGAGATTATAAAGTCTTTAAGGGTTTCTGATGTTAAAAGCATTGATTTGCTTGATGTAACCAAAATGAGCCACAATGCTTAGAAACTTGTTTTGCCAAATGCTTTTTAATCCTAGGAAACCTACATAAAGAGAAGTGACTCAGTCCAAGGGTGACTTTGCTTGTTGCCATCAGCATCCTACCATTAGTGCTGCTGGAGCCTGTCTGAGACGTTTATACTTATATGCTACCCCCAGCTGTTCCCTGAACAGAGGGTTTTAACACCTATGTTACTGGGTAAGTTCAGGTCTGATCACATAAACCCTTGTGTTTGAGGAAAGGGAGGAGAGCACAGAATTGCACAATGGTCCAGTTCTACCAAAGCGTGGAGAGTAGCGGGGGTGAGCCCGTGTCTTCAGTGGAATTTAAGGCAAATGGGAAGAGGCTGTGTGAGAAGGGAGTTGGACCCTCATTCAGGACCCCCAATGCCATCATCAGCCCTTGTTGAGATGCCTCTTACTTATCAGTACCCACAAACACAGCCCTCTGGGGCTATGGAGCAGGGATCATGCTCAAGGGCAACGCTCCATGTAAAGAGGTCCCAGAGAAACTAGAGCCATGCTACCATCTATGGGCAAAGATGTGGGATCACTGTAGACTGTGGGGCAAGACGCTCCTCCAGTTCCTGATGGGTTCCTACCACCCAGCTCAGGGAATGATTTAACCCAAAAGATTTTCAACCCCAGATTTTTTTACTCCAACCTTATGGAAAGCAAAGATTGTCTGCCCTGATATTAGAGAGGCAAAAGGCACACCTCCCCAAATACTTTAGTTCCCCTTACTAACACATTTACCTCTGTCATTATGAATGGGAATGTTCTAAAAATCTTTAGTTCCAATTTCTCTCCTCTTGGGATAAGTTTCATGGTTTTATAATCCATAATGTACAGGACCTGGGAGTTTCACTGACTTGTTCTAAACTCATTCATCTTCAAGCCCGAATATTGTACCTTTTTGGTCAAGTCAGTTCAGCTATCAGGTCACCATATCTACCAGTGACAGGGTCATTATTGAACTTGAACTAGAATCAAGCTGGCACTCACAAAACACACCAAGTCTGGCTTTAAGGACTGAGTGGCACTCATTCCTTTCTACCTTTTTAAGAACTCTACAGAGCTGCTGTCTGGGCCCCTGGACTCAGCTAGCTTACCATCACCTGGAGATAAAGCTGGGGGTATCTCAAGAAATTGTTCGGCAATCATTTGGTACCACCTTCAACAAAGGAAGATCGATTGCTTCTGTTCTTCTTCAGTGTCACTGTAACACTCCCTAGGCATCTGCCCTGTTTCCACAAAAAAAGTTACACTCTGCATCTTCAAATCAAGAGGCAAGTTCTCTTTATCCAAACAGAATAAAGCAAGCTCATGGGCCACACTGGAGCCACTCCTGCTGTCATGTGCAGAACTGAAATTTCCCCTGGTATGAAGATTTATTCTTTCTGACTCACCTCAGGCTTTTGCTTTTCTATGACCTTGAGCAATGTTATCACTTCTTCGGGGGATGTCTGAACCCAAACAGATAAATTTCTGTATCCAAAAGAAGAGAGCAACATGAGATTGAATGGAAGTATCTCCAAGAGGTTCCTGGATACTAAGAGTATCTCAGCTCTCCATATTTGAGCTTCATCCCTTTCTTTCAGCTATCTTAATTGGAAAGTTAAGGAAAGTGTGTTCAAGGGAAAAAAAATATATTGTGTTTGGAATTTATGTATGTAATTAAAATATTTTTTCTCAGGCTCCCTGGTCCTCACCTAACTGTAAATAGGTTTTTCTTCAGCTCTTAGCAATTCTCATCTGATAAACATTACAATCAGAAGCTCAGGCTGCCAGGGGACTACTGTAACTGTTCTGGAAAGAGTCACTATTATTCAGCTGGAAAAAATGGTTTCTCAAATATCAAGCAGGCACTGGTTGGTCATACATTCAATTTGGTCAGTCTGAAAAACAATGATATTATTTCTAGTCCCTGAGTGTTGCCACCTGGTTTCAAGTCATGCGCTGGAAGCCTCATCGTGTGATCTACAGAGGCTTAGGACAGATTAATTGCTCCGAGTTAGTGAGTTTTCTGTTAGCACTTTCCACATATAAAGTCATCCATGTCATCGAACACTTCGATTTTTTGTTTGCTAAAATACACTCAACATGGGTTCATGAGTTAGGGGAAGCCATGCAACTCAAGCCTCCAACGAATCTGAAGCACAGGTGACCATTAGAGCTGCTTATCTTCTAGAATTGCTGAGCAATCCTGATGCAAAGTGCTGTGCCAGATATTAAGGAGCTCCTACCTTCTACATTGGACAGTAAAAGCTATATAGGGTAACACGTTAGGACCCGCTGTTAACATCATTGTTTAACAAGCTCAAAGAATCAACAGAACATCATATGGGCTCCTTAACATGCTGCCTTCCTCTAGGCAGGATATTCCTGATCTTCATCAGGAAGGCTTTTTTCTCCAATATATGTGAAGTTCTTCTACAGTAAATTGTCAATTTGTGATTAGCCCCCCACACTGAAAGGGACATTTTAGAAGCACACATCTGATTTAACTGTAAATCCATAGTTTTTCCTCTATGGAGCATCTGGAAAATATTAGGCATCATAAGTACTGTCATTTTAAATCAAGTCTTTTAAAGAAAATAGTTAATTCACAGAAATATCCATGTTGTTAATTCCCAGAAATATCCATGTTGCTTTTTCAATTTCATTTTGAATATTAGAAAAGTCCTTTCAGTTGGTTCCTTCTCAAAAAGAAACAAGAAACAAAACAAAAAAACCTTCAGCAGTAAGAAAACAAACAACCTAATTAAATAATGGGCCAAAGACTTTAACAGGTATTTCACAAAGAAGACAAACTGATGACAAATAAGCCTATGAAAAGATACTCCATATTATATACAATCAGGGAAATGCAAATTAAAACAATAATGAGATACCATTACATGCCTATCAGAACAACCAAAATCCACAACACTGACAGCACCAAATGCTGGTGAGTATGCAGAGCAACAAGAATTCTCATTCACTGATGTTGAGAATGCAAAATGGTATAGCCACTTTGGAAGACAGTTTGGTGGTTTCTTATAAAACCAAACATATACTTAACATATGATCCAGCAATCACACTCCTTGGTATTTACCAAAAGGAGCTGAAGACTTACATACACACAAAAACCTGCACAAGGATATTTATAGCAGCTTTATTCATAATTGCCAAACCCTGGAAGAAGCCAAGATGTCCTTCAATAGGTGAATGAATAGATATACTGTGGTACATCCAGACAACGGACTAGTAGTCAGTGTTAAAAACAAATGAGCTATCAAATCATGAAAAGACATGGAGGAAACTTAAATGCATACTACTAAGTAAAAAGCCAATCTGAAAAGGTTATGATTCCAGCTATATGACATTCTGGACAAGGCAAACTATGAAGATAGATGAGTGGGTGCCAGGGGTAAGGGGAAGGAAGGGATGAATGGACAGAGCACAGAGAATTCTCAGGGCAGTGAAACTACTAGGTAAGATAATATAATACTGGATATAGGCCATCATACACTTCCCAAACCTATAAGATATACAACCCCAAGAGGAAACCCCAATGTAAACTATGGACTTTGGGTGATTATGATGTGTCAGGATAGGTTTAATCAACTGTAACAAGTGTACCACTCAGGTGGGGACTATTGATTTTGGGGGAGGTTGTGCATGTGTGGGAGCAGAGGATATACAGGAAATCTCTATACCTGCCTCTCAATTTTACTGTGAACTGAAACTGCTCTAAAAAAAATTATCTTTAACCAAAAAAAAAAACAAAAAAACCCTCAAACAACAAAAACAAAACAAAATAAAGCAGTCAAAAGATGGCTGGAGGGGCACCTGGGTGACTAGTCGTTAAGCGTCTGCCTTCGGCTCAGGTCATGATCCCAAGGTCCTGGGATGGAGCCCTGCATCAGGCTCCCTGCTTGGCGGGAAGGCTGCTTCTCCCTCTCCCACTCCCCCTGCTTGTGTTCCCTCTCTCGCTGTGTCTCTCTCTGTCAAGTAAATAAATAAAATCTTTAAAAAAAAAAAAGATGGCTGGAAATGGATGGATCTGAAAGAGCAGGAAAAGGAAACACGCAGACTGAAAATTCTAAGGTCCTCCTGTGCATTTCTGCATCTACTGGCAAGCATCCATTTGGTGAAATCCTCCTGGTTTTCGGTTTTTACTGCCTTTTTACGAGCATGGCCCACTCACTCTGGGCCCACAAGATGAGTGATTAGGGAGGTGTCAAGTGGAGAAATGCTGCCAAGCCTTACAAATGAGTTTGTAGTTAATGTCGATGCTGGTTACTTTCCAGATGCTTTCAAATGTATGAAGGACACTCTGTGCATGACGAGCTTTTAACCTTGCAGCTGGTCATTTATTTTTCTGATTAGGACGTGCCACTGTCTCAACTTCCAGGTGGTTGTTCACTGAAGGCAGTGGAGGTCTCTTGTTTACTCATCTCCAAACTGTGCTGTGTGTTGCTGGCTCATTGTTTTGTGTGACCCCGCCTCTGTGGGGCCAACATTAGTGAATAATCACTTTTGATCCTTAGTTTGTTGTGTTCAAGAAAACCATAGAATATTTTAAATTCTAGCACTTACTGAGGGAAACAAAAATTGAGTGTGTGTCTTAAGAAAGCAAATGGAATTGCAGAGTTCCAAAACACAAGAGCAAACCCATTCAACAACATATGCTTCCCAAAGGAAAATAAGGAACTATGAAACCCCAGATAAAAACTAATCCTCAGAAATGTTTCATGTTAGCCAACTGAACCCTCAGGACCACACACTCCTACTTAACAATTTAGCATTTCATTTGTTGCATTTATAATTTACTTAATTTCTATCCCTCCTTTCATGTAAACTTTAATAAAAATCAGGGACTTTAACAAAATCCCCAGTGGTGTGTACTTTCAGAATTGGGCAAAATCCCTCTATTATGGTAGACTCAGAATAATTGTTTCATTCTCTCCTTGAGAGAGAGCCAGGACTGCTAAGCCTATAGTGGTGCATAATATGGCAAATCAGCTTAATGATGTATGAATAAACTATATTAAGAAAAAGGGGGCTTGTTTTCCTTGATTCAAAAGGGCAGAGAAAAAAACAATCCTGGGTGCTTCAGGGAGACTGGAAAGTCTATACCACAGAGTTCTAGGATTTTTTTTTTCTACAAAGCCTTAGAACAACATGAGAAAACTGAAGTATCTTGGACAAAAGACAAATGCATGAATAACCCACTGGGAGTGAGATCTCAGCTTGGTTTCATATTTACACATTATATCCAGAAGTTAAATTCTAAAATCCACCAAAAAACTAACCTTGGTTTGAAGGGATGGGCTTAGGGGTTGGAGGGAGAGCACTCTTTCTTTTTTCCCTAACAACATGAAGTCCCAGTGTTCACTGCAGTCGTCATAACAACTGCCTTTAAATAAAATTTGTAGTATCCATCAAATACTGGCATCCAAAACACGGTGCCACGTAAACAGTATTAGGTATTCTCATCTCCATAAAGCTAGTTTGTGTGTGGCGAAGGGGAGAAAGAAGGTGGAATTTGAGGTCATGGCAGAGAATTGTTAGTGAAGGAGGCAAGGTTTCCAAGAATGCCCACTGTCCCAATTCACTCCTCTAATTTCTCTCATGAGCCATTTCCCACCTGGGTGGGAAAAGAGACAGGGGGGACAGAGCTGAGATGCTGGAGACACTGTAAATGGTGCAAGGTGCTGTACACTAAATTAGAAACCCCAGGAGCTGTGATTAAGAGATTTGATTTCAGGGAAATACCTCTCTTCAGGGAAAAATCCTCTCTCATAGAGGTTATTTCCTAACACTTTGAGATAAGTTTTTAAGCATTGTAATTCTTGCCCATGAAAAATTGAAACAATACAGAAAGACTGGTGAATCATAAGCTCCTTTCCCATCCCAGGTTCCCTCCAAAGCTAACCTTGATACTAAGTTTTATTCATATGCAGTCGTATATTCTTACTTTCATTCAAATATTTGGAGTAGTATGTATACTAGTCTGTACCTGGCTCTTTTCACTTAACAGATCTTGGAGAATATTCCATATCAGTATGTTGCGAGAGCGGCTTTATTCTTTTTCCCAACTACAGAGCTCCATTCCCGGTGGTTGATATTTAGATTGTTTCGCGTGTTTTGCCCCTATAAATAGTGCAGCAAAAATATCTTTGTCCTTTTTTAATTGCTCTAGCCTTACCATGGACCCCCTTGTCTTCCATATTAATCCTTGCCAGCTTCCTGATCCCCGTATTTCTGCCCAAATAATCTATCTCCGTGGCAGGATTGATCTTGTCACACCTTTACATAAACTCAACAGTTCTCCCACCATACACACATAAAAATACACCATGGGATCCCGTCTGCCTTTTTGGTCAGACCGCCTACCACCCTACCCCCCACCAAACATGATGCTCTCACCAAAACAGGAGTTCTTAAAATGTTTTTAACTTTCACCTGGATCCATGCCCTTGGCATTATGTCCATTATTCTATCCACAACTTGTTGGTTGTGCTAAGAGCAAAGTTAGGTCTGACAGCTCCGAGGAAGGATCCTTCCGGGAAGCCATATCTAATCTAACTGCTTGCTGCCGGAGGTTTCCACCTGCTGGTCCCAGATGAGACGAACCCCAGACATAAGCAATGAGCACACCCGCAGCTGTTTGTAGGAAGTCGGAATTGATGAGGAGCTAACATTTGCCTCCTGACACCTTGCCTGAATCTCAGATCTTACTTTGCTATGGCCTCTGCAACTCGTGAAGTACCATAATCAAACTGCCTGGCATGTAAAGGACTATTCAGATAAAGGTTCTTCCCCAAGGCCACTCTGGTTCTTACTCCACAGCCTTGCTCTGATTTAAGATGCAGCTTCATTCCCGGACTCTTAAAACTTAGCCTTCTGCCCCACTTTCATTCAGTATGACAATATCTGGCATTTCCATTCTTACCAGTCAGCAACTTTCTTTCCTCCAAACACCTTCCCTGGTTAAACGTCATATTTCAATTCTAAAGTAAGATGATGTTGTCCAGCTGGTGAAATACCATTTCAACCCCACAAAGATATTGGCACAGGAAAAATAAACATTTGTTCATCGAGGAATGTTCTGACAAATACATGTAACAGAACTAACGCTAGTAGGGGATGGCTCCTTGGTCCTTTTCCAAAGTCTAACATCACAGGTGCCACAGATAACCAAATAGAGGAACACACATTTTAAAACGTGATTGTGGCTAACCGGTATACCAGTCATGCATTGTATTCAAGGGTGCAGTTGACATTGATACAATGCCGAGCATGAAGAGGAAGATAAGTTCCGTTTAAACAAATATTGAGTCTGATTCCTCCTTTCTCTCCATAAACACTCATCAGGACAGAAGGGGTAAGTTTCGCTTTAAAGCGAGGTCACTTATACGGGCAAATGGTTGGACAGACTATGTGTCATGATGAAAATAATGAGTGAACTCTGTTTTAAAATGTCCCCCACGGGACCAACTGTGAGATTTATTTGCTTGTACTAAGGCATTGTCCACAAAAGAGCAATATTAAAATACAAACATCTACCTTGGCAGGGGCAGAAACACATTCAGGCAAAGAGAAAAATCTCTATACATTTGTATTTAGCAAATGCTGTTCTGTTCAAGATATTTAAAAGTAGATGTTTAAGTAAGAAAAAAATAAGACATAACTCCTTTAAGAAATAAACTGTTGTAGAAAAGAATATTAATCAGATACTGTTATGTGAAAGGAAGCAGATTATAAATGAGCATTTTAACATGATCTTGTTTTTTATAAATGAAAAAATATGCAAATGCCAGACTTTCCTTCCTCCCCACAAAACTAAAAGAACAGGCTCCACAATGTTCATAGTGCTAATATCTGAGTCATAGAATTTGGGAGATTTTTAAATCTTCTTTTTAATTCTTTTTAAAAAAATTTTTTATGAACATACATTTCTATAATAAAATGTCTGTAAAATTTATAATTATATATATACATATCTGTGCACTTCTCTGTATGTGTCTTTTTGGGAGTCAGGTTTTTCCATTTCTAAATGTTTCGAGGTTTAATTAAAGTGCACTCTCAGTGGAGATGAGCATTTAATGTGAAGAAGAATGAATAAATGAGATTTGAAAGGGAGAACTATTGTACAGATACTTTCTCTCCTGAATGCTGAACCATGTGGCCCAAGGGAATTTTTCTTTCTTGGAGCCAAATGAATTCAGGACAGGTAGAGTGAGCAGAGAAGGTTCTGGGAATGCTCAGGGTATGTGGGCATCCCTTGCTTTCTTCCTGAGGAGTTCCATAAGGTAATAAATTGGAGAAAAACTGCCTTCCTGGGTTTTGACATCTGAGCAAAAGCTTCCTGAGTCATGGGAGTGGCTATGTAGGTTTTTAAGCTGCAGAAATATTGATGGAAAACAAAAGTTCTCTCCAAGAAGAAGGGAGGGGGAGATTAAGTAGTAATCATTTCAAGTTGACACTTACATGATACTCTTAGCATATTACACCCACACTAAATTACATATAAACTTCATTTGTATTTAAGAAATCAATATTTACTTTTTTAAATAAAGTGTGATGTTTGAAGAGGGGAAAGCACATTTAGTTGACCATAGATCTTTCTTGCTATGCAAGGTTATCCAGCCCCCCTTCCCTCTCCTGACCGTCCCCACGATTCTCTCTTCCGTTAAGGTCAACAGAAAACAAAGAATATGCCACGGCTGTACTGCCCCAGTGAGGCTATGCTGGTTTAATTGCATTGGTTTATACTGAGCGATCTAATCAAATCAAAGTGCAGGCTTTTAAAGCCTTTCATTTCTAAACTCCGAGTGCAGCAGTACATCAGTTAATAAAAAGGAAGTATTTTTTTAACTGCACAGTACTTTTTAGTTTATAAAATGCTTTTATATTTTCTCATTTCACCTTCAAACCTACTCAATTTAAGTAGGTATTTCAATGGTCGGTCTCTAGTTTTTCCGTGCTCAGAATCCATTCCTCCCACTTCCTCTGGTAACACACCTCGGTTTTCCTTTGATGGGGCATGCCTCTCCCACTTGCACATGATTCACATGAGACTGACTTTACCTTATCCCCAAATCCAAGCATGGGCATGTGACTAGGGCTTAAGCAGTGTAGTCCACGTCCCTGGCCACGGGGACTGGTTCACAGACAGACACATGACTTAAATCCATCCCATAGATTAAATTCTGGGTTATTCCTGAAGTTGGTAAACCAAGGAGCATTAAGCTGAAAGCTCCCAGCGATCACTGTGACAGGAAAGGCTTCCTCTAATTGTGCCAACTCAGAGGAAAGCAGAGCTGAGAGACAGAGGGGCACCATGTCCTGATGAAGCTGTTTGTACCTGAATCAGCCACACCTGAAGCCAGAGATACCCTTATGCCTTTCAGTTATGAGATCCAGTAAGCCTCTCTCTCTCTTTTTTTTTAAGATTTTATTTATTTATTTGAGAGAGAGAGAGCAGGAGAGGCGGGGAGGGTCAGAGGGAGAAGCAGGCTCCCCGTGGAGCAGGGAGCCTGATGTGGGGCTCGCTCCCAGGACCCCGGGATCATGACCCAAGCCGAAGGCAGACGCTGAATGGACTGAGCCACCCGGGTGCCCCAGGAAGCCACTCTTATCCTTCATCCTGCTGGAGTTGAGTTTTTGTCACTCTCAATCAAGAGGTCCAGCAGATACAGTCTCTACTCTTCACCAACTCTAAGAAAAGTAGAGCCACCTGGGTCCTACTCTGAGACACCACTGGTCCCCTGAAGGCAGCTACCTGAATTGCCTTTTAGAGCTTAAGAGAAAAGTATTCTAGAAAGAGGTGGCTGATAAGTCATAATTCATGAAGTATGAGTTATCACAAACATATTAGCATCTATTAGCAGAGATCCACTCACTGAGGCCCTAAGTATTAGCGGGCAAGTTTGTAAGGGGATCAAATTCTGATTAGGCAAAACCTATAGGTGTTAGAATACAGTTTCCAATGATCAGTTCTGAGATGTTTGCCTAATTTCTTAATCTTCTGAACCTACGTGTCCTTATAAGCAGTAAGTATTAAGAAAATCAATATTTATTTTTTAAATAAAGCATAGAGTTTGAAGAAGGGAAAGCACATTTTGTTGACCATACACCTTTCTTGATATGCAAGGCTTATGTTTGTGATGATGCTCTCTTCATCAAAGGGTTTCTGTAAAGACCTATGATACTATAAAATACTTAGCACACTGCTGGGCACAAAATAGATTCTCGGTAAAGAGTAGTTTTTATTAATAACTTAGGATGCTTTTAATAATGTGGAAGAGTAGATACCCCAGGAGGATAGTCCAAGAGGATGCCCTGACCAATGAGAGGAGGTATAAAGCCACTGAAGAAGTCAAGAATGGAGTGGACTACAGTTCACAGAAAGAAAGTAAGAAAGTTCTAAAGATGAATATACTAGAATCCACCATTTTTTCTGGGGCCAGTACTGCCAGAGAATATTCTTTTAGATTTGGAGGCAAGCCTGGATAACCAACCATCCCAGTTTGACCTAGACTGTGTTTCCTGGAACTTGAGACTTTCAGTGCTAAAACTAGTAAAGTCCTGGATACTCAGGTATGAACAGATCACCTTACCAGCGACCACACGGCTATGTTTCCTGAGAAGTGAAAGCTCCACAGCCTGGAAAGGGAATTACCTACCAAGAAGGGCATCTGAACGCTCCATTGTCACCATGGAAAACCAATGGTTATCCCCTACCATGCTCCAAGAGAACCAGTGCCTAGACTGCCAGGCAGGAATTTTAGAGAGAATGAAGCTAAGGAACATCAGTTCCCTTATTCCATTTAATCCTTAAAAGATTAACAACAACAACAAAATAATAACCTAAAATCATTTTTAACAGTATCTTATTTCAATTATCAAGTGCTGAATTAAAATGGAATGCAAACGCTAAAATTTAACACACTGCTAAAAATGAACATGTCTAAAATATTAATAGCAACTCTAAATGATTTATAATGCCCTCTTGGGCATATTTTATGATTTATTGATGTCATTTTAGCTGCTCCATGGGTGACAGAGTCACCTCCTGTGTGTGTGTTCTGGTGGCTTTCTAGGCTATTTATTCAGAAAACCACACTCTCGGACCTTTATTGCATGTGCCAGGCTGTAGGTGACATAGAAAAAAGTAAAGATGTTCATTTTTCCCATAAATCAGAGAACTGTGGGGCTAAAAGGGCTTTAAAATTGGTTGCTTCTTGCTTTCTCAACTTCATGCAGGGTCATACTGGAGCTATCCTCAATAAATATGAATTTCACAACCTCCCTTATTAATTTATAATGTCAGTCTTTGTTGACAAGAAATTCTACTTCAGCTCTAACCCCATTACCCTTTCTGCATCAAGCGAAGCCCACTTTCTGGAGAAAAAACTCATGATTTCATTGAAAGTTCACTTCCCCTCTTTGATCTAATAATGCATTTCTTCCAAATCTTTCTGCCCGTCCCACAGATGGTACTGTGAAGCCCTCCACTTTATGAATTACTTCTAGTCTCTCAACAGATTTTCTAACACTCTTTTTTGGTGCCCGGTCTACTCTCATCAAAGTTGAATTTGTCTTTTATTTCGTTCTTCCCTGACACCGTTCCCATCTCTCAGCTGCTTCTCTCTCTCCAGAGACTGAAAGATCCCATCCTGTGCCCTGGAATGGCCAGGCTTTGCTGTCATCACCTCTCCCATGACACATGTCTAGACACACGTCTAAATAGTGATGACACAGGCCTATAATTGTGGGAAATGCCCCATGTTTAATAATGACCATCCCCCCTTCAAAACTCCAAACCCCTCAAAATAGGGAAGTTGGGATATGGGGAGCTTTCTAAGAGCCCATCAAATTAAATCATGTTGACAATTGCCTATCTCCCGATTTGATATCATAACCCAGACCCAGCACTCTGTGTAGTATTAATAAACTAGAAAATAAACAAACAAGCAAACAGAAAGAAACAACAACAACAAAAACCCAGCCCTCAGAGTCTTTTACTCTGTGTTTATTTTTCTGGATCCAGCCTGTGATTTACTTTGTGAACTCTAGTTCATTGTTGCTGACTCACGGTCACTGTATTTTTTTCACCATAGACATAGTTAGTCACTTCTTATCTTATTTTGGTGACATCTGTTTTTCCTCACTATGTTACAACACTGTAATTATGTAGGCAGGACCCAATGATCCTAAAATACAGTATGTTAATTGCTAAAGTTAAAACTCTGGCAAACAATTCACCGCAGGAACCAAAGGCTAAATAGAGGCATGGTATATAAATTTGCCACATTTCTTCTTTATCTCAGACATTGAGAAGAGGTGATCACACTTATGAAGATATAAGTACATGATGGTTACTCAATATGCACCTGTTTATTGAGTGACTATAAATAATTAAGCACCTGCCTGGTTGTAGGTGACTACTGAATACCAGGCCAGGCCTGGTAGTGAGTATCAGGCACCAGTTGAGGGTCGGTAGCTTGGATTAGGTTGACGGGGACCTCCCAGTTGAGTAGCGGGAAGTGTCAGTTGGGACCCCTGGGGAGAGGCTCTGAGATGGTTAGGAGTACAAAATGTTTACTGTACTGGTGAGTAACATTTGCGTGAACAGAAGGAGAGAGTAGGATTGGGCAGGGGAAGCTGTTCCACCATGATACCTACCTGACAAAGTCTCTGCCAGCCCAATGAGGAGCTCTGAGCAAAGAGTGGCCTCAGAGGGATCAGCATTGGTGTAGGTGGCCAGGCCTGGGGGCCCGAGAGAGGTTTGGCCTGGGCCCCAAAGCTGAGGCAGAGCTGAAGGAGTTAACAGCTGGAAGTGTCAGCTAAGCCCAATCCTTGATGCTGTATAGCACATTCTTTCTTCAAAGGGAGTCTCTGTGTCTGCTGCACAGTCCAAGACCAAAAAAGTACAGGAGAGCCAAGGATCCAAATTAAGTACACGGAGCCAAGAATTCTAAACTTGGTGAAATGGGTTCCAACCAAATGAAGGTCAGGATTTAAAAAGGTGGGAGCCTGTGTTACAGCTCAGGAATGACCTGAGCATTAGGTGGAATTAAAGACTTTCTTTTATGGGCAAGGAAAGCCACAGGCATGGATGGGTCATTCTGGCCGAAACTGTCAGTGCTGTGATGTAGAATTAAACCACATAAAACATTCCATAGTTATCTCTGCTTTAAGTAGGGACATGACTTGAAAAGTCTGGAGAACATATGCCATTTGTTCCACATTCTGCTGCTTAGTAGGAAAAACCAAATGGGCTTAGATACCACAGTCACACACACATGAATGAAGTCAGGGGTGGTGGCTAAGGAGGCAGGCTCTGGAATGCGCTGATCGATCGAAGCCCCAAAATGATTACTTTAAGTCCTATGACTTAAAGTATGAGAAAGCTATTTATCTATGAGAAAGCTATTTACCTATGAGAAAGCTATTTAGCCCCACAGTCTTGGTTTATTATATGTAAAATAGGGACAAAAAATAGTATCCATCACAGAGGGCTGCTATTCAGGTTAAACCCTTGTAACTTAAAGTGTGAGTCCTGGTTGAGCAGTGTCACCATCACCCGGGGGCTTGTTAGAAAAGTAGACTATCGAGCCCCGTGCCAGACTTATGGAATCACAAGACCCCCCCCCCTCCCCCGCCAGTTGATTTTGTGCACACATTAAAGGTGGAAAAGCCCTGGGTTACTGATACAATGTACAGTAGCCACACAACAGATACTACTTGTTATTATTTCTGTTATTATAATTGTTGCTATTTTCATCTTGAATCATCTTGGGTAGGCACGTCACTTAAGAACCTGAGCTTTCTAATCTGTAAAATGGGGATCATGACTATATGCAACTGCCTGAAGGTCAGATCATCTTCCAAAGTCCCTCTGAACTTGGGAGATGTCTGTGACTCCATCGTGATCACAGAAGGGTAATGGCTAGGATTTGACCAGCATTTACTTGGTGTCAGGTGCTGTTCTCAGTGCTTGAAGTGTTTCATCTTATTTAATCATCCAACAATGCTATGAGATGGGTACTATTTTTAATGCCTATTCTACAGATGAATAAACTGAAGCATGGAGGGACCAAATAACTTGCTCAATGAAACACTCAGGGGTAGAGTCAGAATTTTAACTTGGCAGTCTGATGTGACAATTCACACTCTTCTCCTTGCCACGCTTCTGTCCCCATGGCCAGGCCATAACTAAGTCCAACACAGTCAGGGTGATCAGATGCAGCATATAACATATCATGGCTACCGCAGGCAATATTCAGGCTGTGGGTTCTCAAATCTGCCTGCACATTAGAGTATTTTTAAAAGAGTGGAGATTTTTTAAAAATACAGACTTCTTAAGTCTCGTGCCCACAGATTCTGTCTCAGTAGTTTAGAAGTGGGGCTCAAGCTGCTGCTGCTGCTGCTTCTCCTTCTTTCCCCAAGCTGTTAGAGACTAATGTGAGGCAGTCCAGATTGAGAATGTGTGGGAACATGGGTTAACAAGCCACCACTCTGTGTCCAGTACGTAGTAAGTCAAACTTCTTTCTGAAGTAATTGGGAGGCATAAGGAGGCAAGGAAGGAAGAGGGCAAGGGCGAGATAGAGGTTGGTTGGTGATGGAGGGACAAGCAATTCTCCCTAACTCCTGCAACACACATCCTTGTGTCTGGTGGTTTCCTTGCATGAGTTGTAGGATGGAATCATACATCTCCTGAGCCATTATTACTTGGGGGGTTGTTTAATAGCACTTGAGTAGGAAATATCTGGTACCACTCCATGGAGGAATCTATTTCACTGTACTTCCATGAGGGAGAAAACTCTTTCAGCCAAAAGAAGGTGAATGGAACCCTCCACATCATCCGGAACGACAGAGGGAGGACTACACTACAGCTGGAAGAGAGAAGGTGGGTGTGAGACAGTGTTCGGAGGAGAAGGAGACTATGGAGGGACCGCCACAGAACCCAGAGTTGCTCCCAGGTACACAGGTAGAATAGAAGATTCACATTTTCTAGAGCATTCCACACTCAAGCAGGTCTACGGAAACAACTGGTAAGGCCTGGACTTGAAGCAAAATTAGCCATGACATACATAGAGCCAGAGAACAGTCTGAAAATAGCAATATGGGCCCATCCCAGCACAGAGCCTGGGGCACTGAAGAGCATGGACTGCCGTTGAGGAAAAGAGGAACCCAGGAGAACAGATACCCTAACAGAAAATATTCCCTGACCCGTATGTGCAGAGAATGGGGAGAATTAGGTTAAATTCCACTTTAAAATAGCAGGAAGTTTGTTGTCTGTATTGATACTAAACTTGATCGTTAGTTTTAAGTCCCAGGTTTGGTTTCAATTATTCTCAAGAACTTAGTTTATTCTCTTTGTAAAGCCCTCAGTTAAAAAGATTCTCAAAAATATCATACCTGGGAAAAACAAACCCAAGTTGAACATTGTGATAGGGTTCTGCTATGCAGCTATAGTAAACAAAAATGCCTAGAAAACAATGCCTCAAGCTTTATTTTGCTCTGAGTGTAACACATGACACAGCCATCCCTCAGAGGCAATGGAAAGACAACGGGTTAGCAAGCAATGTGAAAGGAATCACTCGTGCCATGAATAGGGTATTTTGAATTGAAAAACATGGCGTGACATACCAGACGACAACATACCTGTGAAGAATCCTAGATTTGAATGAAGTGAAATCTATAACTGAAATTAGGAAGCATTTAAGAACAAACAGACGATCAATGATAAATAAAGCTCTAATTAACATTTATCCTTAAATAAAATACCACAAATTTTACTTTCCTTGTTACTTCACGTGCTAGAACTCTTCAGGGATGCGCCAGCTACAAGGTACTAACCACGGCAGTGAATAATTCATGTGGAATATAGAGCCATAGATAAAAAGAGAAGAGCAGTTGATTGGTTTTTTTTCCAAGAAATTGTTAATGTTACATTACATTTTATTGAACCGACCTCAAAAAATAACAGAGTCTGAACATTATTATCCCCGTTATTACCTTTCCTTTCCAAGTGCCATATCTTGTTCTCTCTTGAGTTGATACATTCTGATTACTTTTGCTTACTTTAGAGATTTGCTTTTTCTAGTGAAAAATGCTTGACTAGAACCTCTCATATTCGAATTTCTTCAAGTTATAATCACTTGCTATCACACTTAAATAATCTCCCTGATCTTATTGGAATCCATTTGTTCATTTCCAATCTACACCTTCCATTTAATATATGGAAGTGCTCTTTAGTGCCCTTTCTTCCTACCTACAAAGGACAAATGTGTCTTTCATTAGTCACAGTCATGGTGACACCCCCACATCACCCAAGGAATCAGGATAACTTACACAATGTCTGCAAATTTGGCTATAGAAGAATTGAGTGTGACCGGAAAGATTCCGTGATCCAGTTCACCTTGGATTAAGCTAGGGAACTGATTTCCAGGACCTTGAAAACAGCTGTGATGGAGCAGACAGTCCATTTAGTGAGAGTCACAGATGTGGGGCCTGGTTTGGGGTATTTGTCTCTTTTCATTTCCAGAAAAGCTTCAGCAGCCAATACCGCCTGCGTTTCCGATCGGGCTTATCATTGTCTGTCGAAACTGTGTCATGCACCCCGGTGTATGAATCTAGCAATGCACCAAGTGTTTCTTTCATTTGGGGTTTTGTTTTATGGTTTTGTTTTTGTTTTTGAGGGGTTCTTTTTTTGTTGAGGTTTTTTGTTTTGTTTTGTTTTTGGCTATTGTTCAGGGAAACTAAAGTCAGAGCTCCTTATGTTCAGCCTTAAGCCACTCTGCTTTTCTTCCCTGTCTTTGATTAAAAAAAAAAAAAAATATTCCAAAACACTAGTTTATGGGGCGCCTGGGTGGCTCAGTCAGTTAAGCATCTGCCTTCGGCTCAGGTCATGATCCCAGGGTCCTGGGATCGAGCCCCACAGCAGGCTCCCTGCGCCTGCTTCTCTCTCTGCTTGTCACTCCCCCCGCTTGTGCAAGCTTGCTCGCTCGCTCTCTGACAAATAAATAAATAAAACCTTAAAAACAAACAAACAAACAAAAAAAGACAAGTTTATGTTTTGAAATGGTTTCTCAAATCACAGAATATACAAATTGATTTCAAATGTATCTTTGTCAGTTGTGGAAACTGCTTTGGTTCCATAGGGAAAACTTGGGGTGGCTTTGGACAAGGAAAGTCATGTCAGGTTGAGTCCCTTCCGCCTTGTGCTCCTTCGCTCCCCAAATCATGAGGTACTTGAAAGAAAGAAAGAAAGAGAGAAAGAAAGAGAGAAAGAAAGAAAGAAAGAAAGAAAGAAAGAAAGAAAGAAAGAAAGAAAGAAAGAAAATAATAATAATAATGTCTTAGTCCATTCAGGCTGCCATTGTAAAAATACTGTAGACTGGATGGCTTAAACACCAAATATTTATTTCTCGTAATTCCAGAGGCTGAGAAGTCCAAGATCAAGGTACCTATGGACTTGGCGTCTTGTGAGACCCCCTTCCTGGTTCATTAGATGATCATCTTTTCACTATGTCCTCACATGGCAGAAGGGGCAAGAGTTCTCTGAGGTCTCTTTGATGAAGACGCTAATCCCATTCAGGACCTAATCACCTGCCAAAGGCCCTGCCTCCTAATACCATCACACTGTGGGTTAGGATTCCAACATGGGAACTGAGGTAGGGGAGGTGGGACACAAACATTCTGTCCATAACAACAGGTAACCAGAGTTGCTAGCATCTTATTTCATAGATTATGTCTTGAATAGCAGCCAGCCTTATCCCAGGAGGGTTCCTCATGCCACACTCAATGTCCATTTTAGCAGGAAATCAGTTTATCTCTTGGATTCCCTGACCCGTCTCCATAAATACAGAAATTCCAGGATTCTAAATCGTCTCAGGAGGGAATCCTGCGTGTTCCTATCTCACTACTTTGCAACTCTGGAACTAAATGTACTCTCCTAAAGCCAAAGCAATTAACGACAGTTTCCGAAGCTGGTTGGCATAGAACAAGGAGGAACACCAAAGGCAGGCAGAGTTGTAGCTGAGACCTGGACAGCCTGGAGTGGATTCCTCTGCCTGCTGGGCTATTTCTGCAGGTGCCTAAGTAGGGTCCCAAGTGATGGGCTGAGGCTGGCCTCTGCTAATACACCCAATACACCCCCTACCCCGGCTACAGTGGTTTTGGTAGGTTCCACGGAGGGAGATTCCAATCTCTTAGTGCTCAGCTCAGCTAACAAGCTCCATACCAACTTTCCTGGGCTTCCTACTGCAGCTCTTTAGATTTCACTCCCCAGCCTTTTCCCCATGTCAGGAGTATTATCCCAGACGCTGGTGTCAGGAACTTCATGGGCCCCAAAACACCAGACCTCTTACTTGTCAACCCCTAGAAGTGGAGCCTCTTTCCATTTTCAGATCCCAGCCTAGGTTCAAATCCTACCACCAAATGAGTGAAAGGGGAGGAAAAACTAACCAATTGCTATTACAGGGTCTTTAACCCCTACACCCTAAAGCCTGTTTAAGTACAAGACAGTCATCTAATTTTATGTATAATGCTTTTTTGACAAAGTGAGTAGCAAGCCAAATGTAAGAATTTTGAAAGACTTCCTGGGATCCATTTCACGTGTGCTAAAAATGCATTTAATTATATATTCATATGTAGTAGTGGTGAAAGTCATTGCTTCTGATGGTAAGGAAATGGGGGGGCAAAGGCAGAAAACAGTTGTTTTACATAAGACAACACACAGAATTCTGACTCTTTAAAATATGACCACTTGTAGATTTCAAAATAGAAAAACAAAAAAATTAAGAATAAATACTACTGTGAGATCAAAAAAAAAAAAAAAAGCTTTGCAGAGAAGTACATCACATACAGACTCAGAAAAAGAAAGGCTTCAGAATTTTCAGCAACAACATTAGAAGCCAGAGGCAATGGGCAAATGCTTTCTAGTTTTTGAGGAAACTAGTTTCCAAATTAGAAATCTGCTCTCAATCAAACTCATATGTCTTGCTGTAGAATCAAGATACCTTTAGGCATACAAGGCACGTTGGGCAGGTTAAACTAATACAGCAGAAGTTACTCTAGACAGTTGCTCTGGTTAAATGTTTGTGTCTCCTCTGCCCCCAAGTCATATGTTGAAATTCTAACCCCCAACGGATAGTATTAGAAGGGGGTGACTTTGGGGGTGCTGAGGTCATGAGGGGGATCCCTCATGAGTGAGACTGATGCCCTTCTAAAAGAGACCCAAGAAGGCCCCTTTGTCCCTGGCACCATGTGAGGCCACATGGAGAAGTCAGCAGGCTGCCAGCTAGAACAGGACCTGGCCATGCTAGCTCCCTGATCTTGGACTTGCAGCCTCCAGAACTTCAAGAGACAAATGTCCGTTGGCTTTAAGTTTGTGGTATTCTGTTACAGCACCCCAAATCGACTAAGATACCAATTGAAGACGAAAAGATGAGTTACGAGATAGAGAGAGCTCATAGACTGGGAGAAAATGGACCGCAATTCCAGTGCTGACACCCCAGCACAAACCTGCCCCCTGAGGGAGTCTGCACGTCAGACAGAAGCCACTAACTCAGAACGCTGTGGTCACAGGCGCCAGTTCCAACCTCCGCCTCTGCCATCATCAGGAGGCTGCAAAAGCAGATGCCTCCATCACACTCTGGACTCCAGAAGCCTGCTGGGCTGCCTCACCCAGCTATGCACCTGCCACGTGGAAGCCTTGGACTTGCCTCTCTCCCAAGTCATACAGCTCCGGATCCAGATTCTGACTCTGGCACAGAAGCAGCTGACTGGTAGAATCAAAACCATATGTCTGCAACCTAACAACTGGAAAATGACCTAAAAAATGTTCTTTGTCAAGAATACAGAATTTATAATGTGGGAAACTCTTAAAACAATGGGAAAGGGGGTGTTCAAAAATGTAGGGCAGCCTGAATGGCAAATGACCATTGCATGCACACTTAAAACTTCTGCCTCTTACAGACTCTTTCTTACAAAGCAATCGAAAGATACTACTGGTGTTTCAGCACCAAACAAGGGAATGAATCCAGAAAGAGAGAGAGATAAAGTCAGGAAACAGGAGACCTAACACAAGGAGGCAGGCAACAGAAGTTCCCAAGAAGATGATGAAGGCCAAGTCCAGTGTGAGCAGGAAGATGAAGTCCATACTGAGGGATGGGCCTGGGGAAGGGGGAGAAATCTGCTAGATTACCTGATGCTTTCAACTCTTATTAAAGTATCCAGAGAATTATGATAGGCATGGAGAGCACTGAACAATTGGGTGGGCGGTGGGGGGGGGGGGGGCGGGAAAGGCAAGCATTAACCCTAAGAAAATAAAAAGATATTTAAGAAAGGAAATATGATCTTAGCGCGCTACACATCTCGGGCATGAACAGGACTTGTGCAGGCTGGTAGTATAAACACTCCTGACTGACGATGAAAGCGTACATAACTCTGTCCAGAGGCCAGGGTAAGAAAGGGGAAGATGCACTGGAGGGGAGAACACACTGGGTACAAGCCCTGACTCTTCAGCTTCTGCTTTAGGAAGCCAAACATAGTATCTAACATTTAAAAACTGAGCAAGAGTAATAGATGCATGTTACTGAGAATGCGGAAATCAACACCACAAGAAAGTTTTTTTTTTCATTTTTTATTATTTTTTTAAGAAAGTTTTTTTTTGGAGTCGAAAATTGTTGTCTTGAGGGCACAGATTATTAGGAGTAGGAAAAGGTGAGGATTGCTATTTTTCCATCATAAGCCTGAGAGCATTATTTCACTTTTAAAGTCATGTATATACATACATACATAGGTATGTATACACACTTATACAGATGTACTCAGACATATTAATTAAAATTTTTAAATTAAATGTAGGGAAAAACAACTCTTACGGTTCACTTGTGGCCCTACTCTCTTAAGATTCACGCGTCTGCTGTCTCAGATTCTCTCCCCTTTCTGCGGCACACCTGCTCCTTCTATAAACCATTCTCTCCTGTCAAGATGACAAACTACATTAGCCACTGGCTCCTTCCTGAAAACCAACCCTAGAGAAACTACAGAAGCCAGAGGGAAACTCAAATTTGAGGAACTAACAACAAAGAATAAAATAAGATAAAACACTATGAAAAGTCCCTGGGAAGTCTGCAGACTCGGGAGATGGATGCGGGGCGGGGACAGGGCGTGGGGTTGGGGCGAGAACGGCTTCAGCCTGTTTGAAGGCAGCCAGAGGAGGACAACTTTCTGCTCTGCGCTTGCTTCTCCCCTCCATGGACAAACACAGTGTGTTGATCGCCATGGAAACGGGCAGCAACAGCTGAGACTGCAGAGGTCAGCAGAGTACGAGGAGGGCAGCCCAAAAGCCCTTCAGTAGTAAGGAGGGATGAAGACGGGGAATGTGTACTGACTGGCTCCCCTTGGGTGTTCACCACCAGACCCCTCCCACTCGAAACGCCCAGGACAAGGAGAGCAAATCTATGGAGACTGTTCTGCTTCTAGAGTCTAGAGGCTGTTTCCCATTTAAATGGGAAATACACACTAGAAAATTATTTCTGGGTGGTGGGCAAATGGGAATGATCACCAGCAGCTCTGTGGCCCCTAAGGCTCTCTTCCCTGGTTTTAATTCACCTATAGGTACATCTGTGAGATTCTGGGCTGTAGCCATTTCCCAGTCCATAACCATGTGTAGTAACTGAGAGTCAAAGGGAGGAGCGGTTCTTGGGACCAAAACACACACACATACACACAAACAAAACAAAACAAAAAACAGAAATCCATGTAAGGATCACAACTACTATATAAGAAAGACCGCAAACTCAACAGTATAGACCATCTGAATCAGAATTATGAGAGGAGATGGACTGAGAAATTAATGATGATAAATATATTAAGAAGTTAAGGGTGTAAATATATTAAGAAGTTAAGGCTGATGTCCACAATATGAAGTAAGAACAAGAAAACCTTCTTTAAAAAAGGACCAAATTGAGTGTAAGGTATGAAATATGTAATAGCTGAAGTGAATAAAACAATAGTTAAGATATAAAGCAAGATGGATAAAGGTGATGAAGAAATCAGTGAGTTGAAAGATCAGATGGACAGGGGCACCTGGGTGGCTCAGTAGGTTAAGTGTCCAACTCTTGATTTCAGTTCAGGTCATGATCTCAGGGTGGTGAGACCGAGCCCTATATCAGGCTCCACACTGGGCATGGAGTCTGCTTAAGACTGTCTCTCTCCCTCTCTCTGCCCCTCCCCCAACACGCGTGTCCATGCTTGTGTGTGTGCGTGTGCTCTCTTTCTCTCTCTCAAACAAATAAATAATCTTAAAAGACAAAGAAAGAAAGATCAGATGGACAAGCTCTCCTAGAGGTCAGCAGAAAAGGGTGAAGAGAGGCAATCCAGAAGAAAGCTAGAAGATGTGGAGAGTGGGAGCAAGAGCGCTAACACCTGTGAGTAGTGGCTGTGTGTCCACTTGGCTAGGCTGAATTCGGTTTCCCCAAACTCTATTTCCTGTGCATTTCCATTGAGGTGGGCCATAAGCCAGGTCCCTCTGAAAGGTTTGAAGGGCATTGTCACTAACCTGCTAGCTCACCTCCTTGGTGCAAAGCAGCCATGGAGTTTCCTCCAACCTCTGTACCTTACATAGATCCTCACTAATGCTTCACTGACCCCCAGACCACATGTGTATTTGGCAATCATGATGAAAGGCTCTGGTTTCTGTAAGAAACACATACACTCAAGGTTAGAGGCAACAAGAACTAACAGGGGTTTCCGTCTGTCCTCACAGGCTCCAGCTTGAGCTTGTGAGTTCCAGCATGTCTTGTTCACCGTTCCATCTTCTGTTCTCAACCTCCTCGTCTGTAGTGAGAGAGCTCCAGCACTGGACATAGAGGCCACACCCTTGCAGAGACTGTTCGACCAGTGTTCACACTTCGTAAGGTCAAATCCCGGCAATACATGTATTCCCCTTTCCTACTCCTATCGTACCAATGTTATCTCAAATGTTATCTCAAATTTTAGTTCTAGCTTGTTTTGGATATATTTGTAAATTTTTTCTTTTTCTCACTTTTGTCCTTAATAAAAACACAAATTTTACCAAGGAATCGTATCACCTTTACCATATTTCTTCAATATTAAGCACTGTTTGCAATACCTGTTTTCAGTATAACATCCTTCTCAGTCTTATCTGGAAAAAAAAAATATATATATATATATATATATTTGTGTATATATATATATTTAAGCCATCACATTAGAAGGACAATTTGGCTAAATATAAAACTCAAAGTTCAAATTTATTTTCCTTTAATATCTAAAAAGTATTTTTCCATTTGTCATCTTGTGCCCACTGTTCAACCTGATTCTTGTTCTCATTAATGATCTCTTCGTTTTCTCTGGAAGCTTTTAAAATTCTTTCCTTGTCTTTGATGTTTCTAAGTTTCATTCTGATGGTTCTTGGTTTGGGGTTTTCCTCATCTCTTTTTAACTTGTCCTCTCTTTCTGTATTTGGGTATAATAGAGTTCAATCAGAGAAGCAGAACCATTACAATATGGGTGTATGTGTGTACAATAACAGTTATATATATTCACACACACAAGTTCACTAAATTAGTTGTCTAGTTTGGAGAAATATACAGATGTTGATAAGTTTAAGAAATTAATAAGAACAGGGGTGCCTGAGTGGCTCAGTTGGTTAAGCATCTGCCTTTGGCTCAGGTCATGATCTCAGTGTCCTGAGATTGAGTCCCACATCGGGCTCCCTGCTCAGTGGGGAGTCTGCTTCTTCCTCTCTCTCTGCCCCTCCCCCCGCTCATGCACATGTGCTCTCTCTCTCTCAAATAAATAAATAATAACTTTAAAAAAAAAAGAAATTAATAAGAACAAGTAAACATGAGCAAAGATCTTAAAGGCAGCCACACTTGAACAAAAACAGAATACTTTTTTGAGCCAACAAAAAACAAAAAGAAAATGCAGTAAGTTGAAAATAAGAGACAGTGTAGGAGAAGTAATTTCTAATACAAAAGCAATCACAATAAATGTAAATGGAGTTAACTCACAAGTAAAAAGCAAGTACTCTCCAATAGTATTAAGAAATAAAAATGGGGCACCTGGGTGGCTCAGTCGGTGTCTGCCTTCAGCTCAAGTCATGATCCCAGGGTCCTGGGATCAAGCCCCGCCTCTGGCTCCCTCCTTAGCAGGGAGTCTGCTTCTCCTTCTCCCTCTGCCGCTCCCCCTGCTCACTCTCTCTTTCTCTATCAAAATAAATAAATAAAATCTTAAAAAAAAAAGAAAAAGAAAATCCAAAAATACATTGTCTATGAGAAACATTCATAAAACCCAAAGACACACAAAGAAACAGCAATGATAGTAGCTGATAAAAAAGGAAGGTGAGATAAAAGGTAAACAAAACAATAAAGTGAGAAGAAATAACCATCACAAACATATATGGACCTAATAATAGGTTACAGTAACTGACAGCATTCGGAGAGAAACATATAAATAGTTGTAATTTTTAACACCCAATTATCAGAAATGCATTAAGAAAACAAAATTAAGTAGATTTTTATCTAAATAGTATAATTGGTAGGCTTATACTATTAATTATACTGTTCAGATCTTTGATAGGTATGTTCTGATGGTATGCTGGGTATAATATATACCTTTTGATATATACATGCCATAATAGTTCATGCAACAAATAGCAAATACACATTTTTAGAAACACACACATATTAACATGAATGTCATGTCTACAGGAAGTCTCAATAAACTCACCAAGAACAATGTCTTGTATATTGTATCTTCCAAACATAATAAAATAATATTAGAAAGAAATAACAGAATTTCTTTATACATCTCATATTTTGAAAATACGACATTACTAGGTAACTCATAGGTTAAAAATGAAATTATAATCAAAATAAAGAAATATCTATGGGCACCTGGGTGGCTCAGTCAGTTAATTGTCCGACTCTTGGTTTCGACTCAGGTCATGATCTCAGGGTCATGAGACTGAGCCCCAAATCAGTCTCTGTACTCAGCAGAAAGTTTGGTTGAGATTCTCTCTCTCTGTGTCCCTCTCCCATGAGCTCTCTCTCTCTCAAATAAATAAATCTAAAAAAAAAAAATGAAGAAATATCTGGAATTAAATGAGCATGAAAACACAAAATGTATGGGGCATAATTAAAGAAATATTTAGAAGAGCATATATATGTTTAAATATGTTTATCAGGAAACAATAAAAGTTGAAAAGAAATATGCTTGGCATCCAACTCAAGAAGGGTAAAAAAAGAACATCAAAAGAAACTCAAAGAAGAAAAAAGAATATAAGACAGGATATAATAAGAAACAACATAATAATTTTTTTAAGTGGAGGAGATTAATAAGACTAAAAGTTCTGTTCTTGAGAAGATAACCAAGATAAATCTTTGATAAGCCTGATAGGAGGGGCGCCTGGGTGGCTCAGTCGTTAAGCGTCTGCCTTCGGCTCAGGTCATGATCCCAGAGTCCTGGGATCCAGCCCCGCATCAGGGTTCCTGCTCAGTGGGGAGTCTGTTTGTCCCTCTCCCTCTTCCCCTCCCCCCGTTTGTGAGCTCTCTCTCAAGTAAATAAATAAAATTCTTTAAAAAAAAAAAAAACAAAAAGACGGGGACACCTGGGTGGCTCAGTCGGTTAAGCCTCTGACTTCAGCTCAGGTCATGACCCCAGGGGCCTGGGATCGAGCCCCACATGGGCCTCCTTGCTCAGCCGGGAGCCTGCTTCTCCCTCTGTCTGCCACTCTCTCTCTTTCTCTCTGACAAAGAAAAAAATCTTTAAAAAATAAATAAATAATAAACAAATAAAAAGACTGAAAGGAAAATAAAGGAGATAAAAAACTAAGTAAAACACGATCAAATAATGAAGAGGATGAAATAATTACAGGTTTTAAAAGCAAGCATAGATAAAAGGCATAAATTCCTAGAAAATACATGAAATGCCAAACTGGCACAAAAAGAAAAAGGTAATTTAAAATAGATTCAGAAGGATTAAAGAAATTGAACTGGTAGTTAAAACTCCATCCCAAAGATCTCTAGACCTGGATGCTTTTTAAATGGACTCTATTAAGCTTTTAAAAACACAATTCCCATGTTATATAAGTTGTTCCAAAAAAATGTAAAAAGAAAAATTCTCAGTTCATTTTATGAAACTAATATAATCCAACTTCCCTTAAGGCTTCTGGATTTTAAGTCATAACTCAGAAAGTGTTCCCCACTACCAGGTTATAGAGGAATTTATCCACATCTTTCCCGGTACTTGTATGGTTTCATTTTATTTTTACATTTATGTCTCTGATCCATTTGGAATTTATTCTGGTACATACTGTAAATAATGAATCCAATTTTCTCTATTCCCATATGGCTACACACAGTGGTGTGCTAGAGTTGGCTCATGCCAGTTCATAAGAGATGATTGTTAAACTTTCAGGAATTTTGTGAGCTGATTGCTAAACACAGCCATTATTACAAAATAGAGAAAATCTATTAAGTCTAATCTATAGAGGAAATCTAAATGGCTTTGGGTTTGGTGATGACTTTTTAGATATAACACCAAAGGCATGCTCCATGAAAGAAATACTTGGTAAGCTGGACTTCATTAAAATTAAAAAACTTCTGCTTTGCAAAAGACATTGGCAAGAGAAAGAGAAGATGAATCACAGACTGGGAGAAAGTATTTGCAAAAGACACATCTAATAAAGGACTGTTATCCAAAATACACAAAGAACTCTTTAAGACTCAACAGTAAGAAAATTAAAAATCTGATTTATAGGAGGGATAAAAGACCTCAATAGACACCTCACCAAAGAAGATATACAGTCAGCAAATGAGCATATGAAAGGATGCTCCACATCGTATGTCATTAGAGAATGCAAACTAAAACAATCACGAGATACCACTAACACCTACTGGAATAGTTAAAACCCACAAACTGACAACACCAAATGCTGGTAAGGAACTCGCATTTATTGGTGGTGGAATGCAAAATTGAAGAGCTACTTCAGAAGACAGTTTGGTGGTTTCTTACAAAACTAAACATACTCTTACCATGTAATCCAGCAATGGCCCTTCTTGGTATTTATTCAAATGAGTTGAAAACTTACATAAAAACCTGCCCCCCCCCGATATTTATAGTAGATTTATTGGTAACTACCATAACCACGATGCCTTTCAGTAGGCAAATAGGTAAACTGTGGTACATCAGTGCTAAAAAGAAATGAGCAATTAAGCCATGAAATGATATGGAGCTATCTTAAATGCATATTACTAAGGGGAAAAGGCCAATCTGAAAAGGCTACATACTGTATAATTCTAAGTATAGGACATTCTGGGAAAGGCAAAGTAAGAGACAGTAAAAAAATAGAAACAAAAATAAAAATAAACAGTGGTTGCCAGAGGTTATGGAGGAGGAAGAATGAATCAGAGGAAAGCACAGAAGATTCTTAGGGCAGTGAAACTGTTCTGTATAATACTGTAATGGTGGATATATGTCATCATATATTTGTCAAAACCCATAGAATGTACAACACCAAGAGTGAACCCTAATGTACACTTGCACTTTGTGTGGTTTTTATGTGTCATTGTAGTTTCATCCATTGTAACAAATGTACCACTTTTGTACTGGATATTGATAGTGGAGGAGGCTGGTGGGGGATAGGGTTATATAAGGAACTCTCTTTACTTTCCCCCCAATTTTACTATGAACCTAAAACTGCTCTAAAAAATAAAGTCTATTTAAAATAAGAAAAGCAGGGGCGCCTGGGTGGCTCAGTCGGTTAAGTGTCTGCCTTCGGCCCAGGTCATGATCCCAGAGTCCTGGGATCAAGCCCTCCATCCTGCTCCCTGCTCAGCAGGGAGTCTGCTTCTCCCTCTCCCTCTGCCACACCCCCTGCTTGTGCGCGCTCTCTCGCGCTCTCTCTCTCTCTCTTGCTCTCTCTCTCTCTCTCTCAAATAAATGAATAAAATCTTTAAAAGAAATAAAATAAGAAAAGCAAAATGAGGCATTATCTTACTTCTATAATATGGGCAGATACTAGAAAGCTGGGCCATGCCAAGTGTTTGGTGGGGAGGTAACAGTATCATGCTCTGCTGTCATACAGCCTGGCAAATCTACAGCACCGTTTGGTCAGATTAAGTGTGTCCATATGTAGAACCCCCTTCCTGAGTACCTATCACAAAGACAATCTCACACACATCCATAAGGGGACATGCAAGAGGTTATACATTCCAAAGTTGTTCATAGGGACAGAATAATGGGAGCTCTCCAGGTGCTCATTCCCCAGGAGGGGGGGAGGGGAAGACATGCTTAGGTAAAATGTGATGGTTGAGCAGCTAGAAAGCCACAGACTCCAAATACACGTGGCGACATGTATAATATTAAAAACACAGTGGAAAAAAAGAAAGATATAGAATGAAGTATAGAACACAGTACTACTAAATGTCAATTTTTAGATGGACAACCAAAGAACACATACAAATAAAAAGACGCACATTAAATACATTGGAAGAGTTTCCTATGTGGTAGAAGGGGAATAGGAGTAAGGCATGTGCATAAAAATTAATATTTTTATTATTTAACTTTAATAAAGTTAAAAGAAAAAAAGCAAAACTAGATTAAATAGCATCTTTGTGCAAACCAATGTTAATAAGATGCCATAAACTGAAGGGTGTGGTTAATTTCAACTTCCACACCTGAGGCGCGCCTGGGTGGCTCAGTTGGTTAAGTGTCTGGCTTCGGCTCAGGTCATGTTCCCAGGGTTTTGGGATCGAGTGCTGCATGGGGTTCCCTGCTCAGCGGGGAGTCTGCTTGTCCCTCTGCCTGCCCTGTCTGCTGCTTCGCCTGCTTGTGCTCTCTCTCTTTCTCTCTCTGACAAATAAATAAAATCTTAAAAAAAATAAAATAAAAATAAACTTCTACACCTGAAACCCAACTAAAGATAAATGATGGTGATGATGACGATAGACAGATAGATAGAAAAGAAACCATTCTCTCTCTCCTTATGGTCACTGGAATACCACCACTACTACCACCACCCCGCCCCCTAGAGAGTTCCATTTTCAACACATTTGACCTTGGTTTTATAGGAACTTTGAAGCTCTTTATACAGAAACAGTTGAGAAGGCCTTTTATTTCAGGAAGTAAATTCCATCCACCCAAACTTCTACTGTCATTTCAGTAAGTCCTCTCTCACTTTCCACACCTTGCGCTGCGATTTCTGATTTCTCTCTCCCTTGCTCATTACAACCCAATATGAACTATACAAAGGGGAGAACAGAGGTAGGGTCTCCTTACAGAAGAGGAGAGAGAGCATCGCAGAGAGAAAGGACAGCATGTGCAGATGTATGGTGGCATACAAAGACACATTCGGAGAACTGCATTCAGACCACTTAGAATTCTGGTGTGACTGCAATTTAGAGTGAGAAAGAGAGGCTCTAGGAGATGAATCTGCCGAGGGAGACAGGGTCAGCTCAGCTCACAAAGGATGGTAGGTGAGGCTAAAGAGTTTGAATTCGGACTAGAGGCAAATATGGAGTCACTGACGAATGTTAAGCAAGGAAGGAAGTGACTTGATTGGATCTGTGTCTAGAACCATCACAAAGACAACCTGTGGAGTGTTGAGAAAAAGGAGGGCAGGAAAGGGGGGGCCAGTTACAAGGATGCTGCAGTGGTTCATACTAGAGCATTCATGAATTTAACAGAAGACCAGAATAGCCTGACTCTCTTCGTGGGTTTGGTATACAATTGCAAATTGACAGGGCTAGACAAAATGGTTTCCCCAGGTCCCTCCCAGCTTTAGGATTTTCAAATCCCGCTTATTTTATATTTAATCAAAGAAGGGAGTGATGAGGCATAAGCTAGAGAAATTTGCAAATTTATGATCAATATGCAGAACTCACATTCAGCAGACAGAAGGCATTAAAGGCTATACATGATGTTGATTGCCTAGATAATTCTCTGTGATCAAGCACACTTTACAATTAATGATATTTTTTTTATTCAAGTGAGATCTGCTGTTTTTTAAAAGTTTTCGTGTTTGAAATTTTATGGGAAAACTCTGTTGAGTTTAATGCTGAATATTCTAAATAGTAGCAGAAATATTTTAACATCACTAGAGTCACTTCTGCGTCTCCCATCACAAATAAGATTGGATTTGATAAGAAAAATCTAGGGCATTGCCATGACAATTACCAGGCTTAATCTTAGTTCCACTTAGGCTTTATATAACTCCAATCAGACAAAAAGCAGAGGGCTGTTAAAGGGCAGGGATGGGTGTTCACCTCTGCCTCTTGTTATCAGAGTGCCTGACTCCAACGGTAACGCAACATGACATTAAGCCACTGGTTCTCAACCCTGGCTGCATGCTGGAATCACCTGAGGATCTTTTACAAATTGCTGATGCCTAGGCCCTATCCCTAGAGCTTCTGATTTAATTGGTCTGGAGTGAGAAGGTTTTAAAAATCTTCCCAGGTGATTTGAACATGCAACCAGGGTTAAGAGCCACTGCACTAGGTAATTATCACAGCAATTCTCAAGGTGCTGCCCAGGGACGCCTAGAAGTTGGCAATGCCTTCCAAGTGGCTGCCGGTCTGGATTTTTGTGTGTTTGGATTCTTTCATGGTTTGGCAAAAATAATAGAATTATCACATTAAAAATAAATCGGTTGTATCATTGGTATCCCATCTAAAGGGCATTGGTGTTTTCATAGATCCTGTTTGATAATTTATAGAATTGTTGGGGTGCCTGGGTGGCTCAGTCGTTGAGTGGCTGCCTTTGGCTCAGGTCATGATCCCGGGGTCCTGGGATCAAGCCCCACATTGGGCTCCCTGCTGAGCGGGAAGCCTGCTTCTCCCTCTCCCACTCCCCCTGCTTGTGTTCCCTCTCTCGCTGTGTCTCTCTCTGTGAAATAAATAAATAAAATCTTTTTAAAAATTTTTATAGAATTGTTTTTAACGGAGCAAGGGGGAGTAGGGGAGAAGAGAAGGGGAAAGGAAATGCTGAGATCCCACATAAGAGTGTGAGAACCTCTGGGTTTCAGAAGTTGGGTACAGTGCAAGCAAATCACAGTTGCGCAGGACACCATCTGCTTCCCATCATGCCCTTGGGGCATTCTGAGGTCTATCATAATTATAGTCTTCTATATTATAACACAGAATTCCCAGATTTTTTTTAAATCATAATATTGCTAAGTGACCTATCAGGGTCTCTCCCTCTCTTTTCTAATAAGAAGTCTGAAATCAATAGAAGACTTTTACTGCATCTTTTAAATACCACCAGTAGGTCTTAGGAATCATCCGGCACCTTGTTTCTGTAACTGGACAATTCTTAGATCTTATTCGTCAGGCTGTTGAACTGCTTTTGTTGGGTTTCTTTTTTCAGGGACATATACCATCCAGAATTTTTCTGATATTCTTGCTTTTAACTGTTGTGGCTCAACAAAAGCAGCTAAACATGATACAAATTCAGTGTCATTTCCTTCAAGACTTAACTCAACTTTCTGGGCTTGAAATGCTGAGCAAGCAATTCCTGGCCTCATCCAAACACTACAAATGTATTTTTCACCCCCTAAACTACAGATGTCAACAAGAGATCCATCCTACTGAGTAACGATGCTGATGGAGAAGTGAGAATACACAGACCTCACCTTGTAATGGAAGCTGAGAATCTCATCCTTGATCATCTTCTGGATGTGACTACAGAAGTCCAGACTCTAGCCAGTTCCTTTCTTTCTCCCCACCATTAGAGAATGAATGTTTGTGTCCCTCCCACATTCATCTACTGAAACCTAATCCCCAATGTTATGGTACTTGGAGATGGAGCCTATGGGAGGTGACTGAGTCATGATGGTGGCGCCCTCATGCATGGGATTAGTGACCTTATAGAACAGACCCTGCAAAGTCAGTGCCCTGGTCCCTTCTGCAATGAGAGGACACGGTTAGAAAAGAGCCATCTGTGAAACGGGAAGCAGGTCTTCACAGGACACCGAGTCTGTAGGAGCACTGAGCTTGGACTCTCAGCCTCCAGCACTGTGAGAAATGCATTTCTGTTGTGTGCACACCACCTCATCTATGGAATTCTGTTATAGCAGTCTGCACTGACTGACACCATTCGTCGACATGGAGCCTCTTGTTTTTCTTCCCAAGGAGACTGAGTTCTATATTGATTAAAATCTCGGGGACCCTTCACAAGAACCATGTGTCCCTTCAGAGTGATGTTGATACTTTCTGGCATGTTGCAAGTCCGGTTGCTTCATTCTCAGAGTAGATGCGGCAAACAGCTCAAAGACTCCTGATATTCAAATGGGTAGGGGTTTTACTTATGGTATCTTTTTCTATCATTGTATAAAAATACAATTATTTATCAGTTTCCTGGCACTGCCATAATGATGTTCAAAAACTAGGTGACTTTGAAACAACAGAAATTTATTGTCTCATAGTACTGGAGGTCAGAACTCTGAAATCAAGGTGTCAGCAAAGCCATGCACCCCCTGAAACCTGTAGGAGAAATCCTTCCTTAACTCTCTCTAGGTTCTTTTGGGGTTGCTATCAATCTTTGATATTCCTTGCCCTGCAGATACAGAACTTCAATCTTTACCTTCATTGTCAGTTGGTGTTCCCAATGTGTGTCACTGTCTTCACACGGCCATCTCTTTATAAGGACACCAGTCACGTTGGATTAGAGCCCGCCCTATTCCAATATGACTTCATCTTAACTAATTCTATCTTCAATGACCCTTTTCCAAATAAGCTCACATTCTGAGGTACTAGGGGTTAAAACTTAATATAGCTTTTGAGGGGACACAATTCAATCCATACCAATACCCAACAAGATTATTTAGGATTTTTTTTAAATGTATGAAATCTAAATTTTTAAAGGAGTTCATTGATTAACCTCTGCATGCCAAAATAATTTTTGATGAAACTATACCACTTCTGGTGCAAAAGGCCCAAAGGTGAGCTGAGTCTCCACGACAAAAAGAGAAATCCTTGACTAAAAGAATACACCTTTGGGACTATTACTCTATAATATATCTTCTTTTTAATAAAAGCAAAAGAAAAGACGGGAGGAAACTTCTCTGCTGGTTAATTTTTACCAAATTTTAGTTGGGAGTTTATCTTAAAACTTTGAGTCACATTGGAGAGAATGTTTTTAAGGAATATGCAAAGTTCCCATCTTTATTAGTATGAAACATGAGAATCTAAAAAGACTGAGGGAAAAAATCACCCTAATTTTTGAAAGCTATTTTTTTTTTTCTGTTTGCGGTACTTCACGATAACTTGAATCAGAGAGACCTTGGTGATATAAAATGTTATTCCTCAAGGTTTTTTACCGGTAAAATGACCCATATTTTTTCTATGCTATTGAATAAGAGCCTATCCTTCATTCTATTGAACTAAAAAGAATATCCCTATCAAGGATCTAATGTCATGAAACCAAAGAGAAAGAATTTAGAATTTTTAAGTTACACTAAAAATACTTAAGATTAAAGATATAGATATGGATAGGTAGGCAAATATCAAAACTCCAAATAGCATTTTACTTTCCTGTTACTGCTATAAAAGTATAAAGCACTACACAAACAAAATGAGAAGATCCAGAGTATGGTAGTCCTCACTTCAGAGAACACTAAGGGTTTTCCTGAGCATGGGGTTAGAATGTCCTCATCCACACCATCCCAGCCCTAGGGAAGTGTGGTTATGTTCATGCCTTGCAGTGACAGGCTGTGACAGAGATCCAGCTCAGACTATTGTAAGAAAAGAAGAAAAAAAAAAGTTTGTAACTAGTTAAACATGGCGGTCAAAGTGGCTCAACAATGTCACCAGAATTCAGCTCTCTCAAACCTTGTCTTCCGTCTGCTTTCTTTTGTACTGGTTTGACTCTCCATGTGGACCCACCTGGCAGGCTTACACTGTCCAGCTTCAAGTCCAAGAGAAAGAAACACATTTCGGTAGTTCCAAGAGGGATCCATGCAACTGGAGTGTGTGTCCAGCTTGCAGTGTGGCCAAGGAGATGAAAGCCTTTATCAGGCATCCTGAGGACGGCGCCCACTCTGGGAGTTAGATCAGCATTCCCTGAACTCCAAAGACTGAGTGGGGGAGAGATCATGCCCTGTTACAAGGGGCTCTGAGTCTGGGTGGGCAAAAACAACCAATGTCCATTTCAAATGAGGGTAAAGAATACAGAAGATGAAGAGGTCCACTTGAAGAAACTAATTGGACCCTAGGTCTCCTCTTTCCAAAGCTGTGATAAACACATATAGTTAAATGTTGACCTTCTCTGTGGTCCATCAGAAGGAGTGTGTCAAATAAGAAGCACTCTAATGATAGAATGTGAATGAACCTCAGACACATTATACTAAATAAAAGAAGCCAGACACAAAAGGCCACATATGAATATGCAGAAAAAAGTACATTCATACACACCAAAGCCAGACTGGTGGTTGTCAGGAATCAGGGACAGATGAGAATGGGGAGTGACCACTTTGGGGGTGATGAAAATAATTTAGAACTTGATACAGGTAAGTGGTTGTACAACATCACGGATGTACTCTAAGCCACGGAACTGTACACTTTGAAATAGTTAATTTTATGTTACGTGAATTTCACTTCAATTTCTTTTAATGAGGGAGGGGGAGGACTCTAGTCCCTGTGCAACACTTAAACTGGGTAGAAACCCTGATCTTTCCTCTCTTTCCATCTCTATTTATGATCACCTGCTTAAGTGCCAGTGGAGGTTCACAGACCTCTTCACTTTTTTGCCTATCAAGCATTCATTCTACGCTCAAGAAAGTGGCCTTCCCTTCCTTGCTTCTCTGACAAAGCCAACCATCCAGAAGCTTCCTGACCATAAAGTTTTAGGTGGTTTTAAAGGACTTGGTCTTTAATCACTCACTCCTCCTTCACCGCCAGAGTCCCTGCCTCTAGCAAATGGGGAGCTGATAAACTTTGGCTTAGTATATACCCTATTCCCTTATTTTCTGCCTTCTACCGAGGTGCTACAATTCTCAGTGCATTAAGAGTTTAGCTAACACGGCATTCATAAAGTCCAGTTTCACATTTTGTAAATTCTGGGAGAGTCTCCACAGATACAGGTCCCACAACAACCTGACCAGAAATGTTTCCAGAAGAGAGTCCAGTCATTTGAAGGACAGCTCTGGTGGGTTTTGCTAAAGGCTTTATTTCTGCCGAGTGTCATGTCAAATCTGCAGCCTGAAGTTTCTAAACTGCACAGTTACCAGAAAATTGGTTGGAAACCACGAGGAGTCAAGCAGTTTTAGGAATAGTGTGTGAATTTTTATCTGGATCCTGCCTGTGAAACTTCAACAGCTCAAACAAAAACAAGAGTAATTGCTTAAGACATATTTTAGGGAGAAAAATATATTGGTATCGTGGGCATGAATCTCCGTGAATAAATTCTGGGGTGCCAGAAATAAAACTTTATTCTTCTGTAGTAAAACTTAATTTCGATTTAGAAGGCCTAATGCCCCCAGACAGCAGGAAGTTCTCTGGTCAGTTGGAGACCCCTGAGCCTTGCCTTTGGCTTGTGTCTAAGTTCCAGGAGGTCCAAGTCATGTCAAGTTTTAGGAAGGAAGGCATCTCATCCCTGGCTGCAGGATAGCTAAGACATCCCCTGATCCCATCCATCTGACTCCGTCTCCAACTTCCATGCTACGCATCTGGGCATCACCATCATCTTGTGATTCCTTGCTCGATTAGGACATAGAAAGCTACAGGAACCTACAGAGCTGTCCATACCCCCTAGGCCTGGACTCTGTGCAGACAGTCCCCCTCTGTGGTCTTTCAAGCTCAGGACTCTGTTGTGGAGTTACAGGGCCCTTGTGTCTCAAATTGCTCGCTTTCTTTCCAGGTTTTTACCACCTCCCCAGCATTCTGCTTGGGAAGCAGGGTGCAGAGACCTTCTCCCTGGAATCGGACCAACTCTTGACAAACTTGCCTCACATCTACTTCCACTTCTCCCTACTACCCCCCAGTGTGCGCGTGCCTTTGCGCACGCACACACACACACACATACCCTGCTAAGGAGAATCTCCTAGTGGGGAGCCCAGAAATGCCTAGAGGCTTGAATGGGAGAAAGGGCAAGGAAGGGAATGGGAAGATTTCAGTGTATGTTTCTTTAACATATATTCATTTTGTTTTGTTGCTTTGAAGATTGCAGACTAGAATAACATCATTTTACATACTATTTCCCCCCTGCCAAAAGAAATAGTGGATAAAATCCCAGACATAAGAATGCACCTGATTTCAAGACATTTACCCTGATACTTTTCCTTTTTGAAAAAAATTAATTAATTAATTAATTAATTAATTTGAGAGAGAGGGGCGGGGGAGGGGCAGAGGGAGAGGGAGAGAGAAACCCAAGCAGACTCCAACCTGAACACAAAACCCCCACACAGGGCTCAATCCCAGGACTCTGAGATCAAGACCCAAGCGGAAACCAATGCTCAACTGACTTTCCCACCCAGGTGCGCCTACCCTGACTCTTTTCTACCACCCAAGCTGGGGCATTGACTTCCTCTCCATAAGCTTCTTTGTTTGCAAGCCCACCCTAGCAGGGCACCCATTATCACCTAGGACACCTGCATATGCCACGCTCAAACCTCAACATGGTTGTGAAGGGGAGTGTGCCTACCTTAGAAAATGCTAAAAAAATAATGGCTTATGCCTCTTAAATATCTGTAAGACAGTCTTAACACACATCTCAGTTTAAGAGAAGAATTTGGTTCAACGAGCATTTTTGCCCACACAGATGCTATGGCATTCAATTCTCTATACCATAATTTTGATAAGTGCCATGTACTATTATTAAATGTGTGTGTTTGTATATTGCCTGGGGGAGGGGGACAGTGTTTGCTCCCCAACTGGATATTAAGCTCCCAGATGGTGTTTTGGTTTGTTTTTTAAACACGTCTGGCTGTTCGTTAACAGGCCGGGAAACTGAACATCTCCTCTCCCCAGAACAGTGGAAGCAGGAATAGCTTGTTCCAATCAGTGGGCATTTTTAACAATGATAGCAGGAATTCACAACTATTGCATGCCTTCATTTTCTATTTTTTTTTCTTTTTTTTTTTTTTTTTTTTTGCATACCTTCATTTTCAGCTGAACCAAACCCACTGTACTTGGGTGTTTAGTCCTCCTCCACATCAGAGAACTTTGCTGTAGCAGCAGCTCTGGTCAGTGGAGACTTTATTCAGTCACTGCCTACACAGTGTTTATACCTAGGACATCTCATCCTTTTGCTTAGGCACCTGAGTGGCACGGTTCTTCCTGCACCAGAGCTGAGAGCTCCATGTTTCTACATTCCATTTTTTTATCCTATTATTTTATTCTGTGTGCACAACATGATGCTCTGTTTATGGAAGATGCCTCAAGAAATGCTTGCTAAAGAGGATGGATGAATGAAAATCATACACTATTAAGGCTAAAAGGATCTTGAAAATTTATCTAGCCTTTTCTGAAACCTTCAGGCAGGCCATACGCTCAAGCCAATTCAAATAAATGAGAACCTACTCAATTTTTTTAAACCTCCAGCAAAAATTTCTAAATCCATTTTCGTAAAATAGTATTAATGTGGCATTGAACAACTCTATCTAAAACTTCCCCACCGCATCGAATGTGAATGTGACAGAGAGAACAGACACCAATACTGAGGACCAGGAGTTGTGCCCTAGAGCCTGGCTCTGTGGCCCACAGGGCTTGACCTTGGCAGCATCACTGACCCTCCAGGGAGTTTCCATGCTTCATCTGTAAAATTACAGGGGTTGATCAGAGGACCTCTAAGCTCACTTACACTCAAATTCTATTAATCCTTTTCATTTGTGTGCCAGGATAGGAAGAGTAAGGCTCTTTTCATATGGTATGTATTTTTCCCTTGCTTTGTTTGCTTCTTTAAAGGGAGAGAACACAAATGTTTTCTCTTACTCTCCCAGGAGGACCTGAAGATTAGCAGCCCCTCCTGCCATAATGTTTGATCACCCTTCATAGGAATTATTTTATAAAATTTGTAAGATTTCTTATAGGGAAAATAGAAAGATAAATCAGTCTTGCCTCTGTATGGTCGATCAAAATATATTTTGATAGCTGGGATACACAAAACCTGACTTCCCACATGGACACCATCAATGTTTTGTAGGTTTGTGTTATAGGTTTCTGCATGAGAGTACGGGAATGCTGTTAGATCTTATGTTGTATGATTCCGATCAAAAAATAAAAAGACTATATACATGGTGTTTTTGCAATTGCACATACTTCATTAAAAAAATATTCCTGGAGTGCCTGGGTGGCTCAGTCGATTAAGCACTGGACTCTTGATTTCAGCTCCAGTCATGATCTCAGGGTCATGGGATCAAGCCCCGTGTGGGACTTGGCACTGGGTGTGGAGCCTGCTTAAGATTCTCTCTGTCCCTTTCCCTCAGCCCCTTCCCCACTTAAAATATATATATATATATAATATATATGTTACATATATAATATATATATGTTATACATATATATATATTCCATATAGGCAAGAACTTGCATTTTAACTAGGCATCGATGAGAACATAATCCTCTACTTAAAATTTTACACATCAGTTATATCCAAAAGAATTGAAAGCAGGGTCTTAAAAAGATATTTGTGCACCCACGTTCATAGCATCATTGTTCACAAGAGCCAAAAGGTGGAAGCAACCCAAGATGAATGGATAAACAAAATGTGGTAAATACAATGGAATATTACTCAGCACTAAAAATGAGTGAGGGTGCCTGGGCGGCTCAATTGGTTAAGCATGTGACTCTTGATTTTGTCAGGTCATGATCTCAGGGTCATGAGATCGAGCCCTGCTTTAGTCACCACTCTCAGCGCGGAGCCTGCTTGAGATTTTCTCTCTCTCCCTCTCCCTCTGCCTCTCCCCCCTTCCCCCCCGGCGCAGTCTCTCTCTCTCTCTAAGATAAATAAATAAATAAATCTTTTTTTTGTTTTTAGTGACATGGATGAACCTTGAAGACATTATACTAAGTAAGTCAGTTGGACTTACTCTGTTGTATGAATCGTGTATATGAGGTATCTAGAGTAGTCAAATTCATAGAGACAATAAGTAAAATAGTGGTTTCTGGGAGGATGATGGAAGCGGGGAATGGGAAGTTACTGTTTAATGGCTCCAGAGGTTCAGTTTTGCATGATAAAAAGAGTTTTGTGGATGCACAATAATGATGGTGGCACAACGTAAATGCGTTTCATGCCATTGAACTGTACACTTCAAAACGGTTACCATGGTAAATCATGTCATGTCTACTTTGCCACAATTTAAAAAATAAAACAAAAAATTACACAAATGGTCGAAAGAATTTTCTGGAGTCGCTTCTGGCTCTGTACATTTCAAAGATGGTTCTGCTCTGATGCTCAGATACTTCCAGTGTTGAAAACTGCAAGACACTTGGATGTCACTCTGCGACCTCTGGCTCCACACCTTCAGGTCATGATGCCAGAGTGGAGAGTGGGAGTATTCCTGGAAACCATTCCTATATCAGACTGCTAGGGATCACTTAACTACACAGGGTAGTGATTGTGGTCCCCATTACTATGTCCCACTAAATGCAAATGAAAGGCACCGTCAGTTCAATTTCCTTCTACTTGGATTCCAGAGATGCCCCAGTTGCTCCACCACCGTCCAACCAAAGGGGAAACGTGACATAGGGGAAGTCAAGCTGGAAAGAAACAGTGATCTGAACTGATTGCGATTAAAATGTACTACTTTTGCAAACTTTAGAAACAAAAGAATATGTGAACGTGTGTCTAGCACATCTCCTGAGACCTTGGAAGGAGCCCATGCAGATGAGAACCCCGAAGGGTAAGCATTATTGGCTTCTCAGCAAATTCACCCCTGAACTCCTATTTCACTGCAAATCCTTTCTAGATAAGTATCCCTGCCAATTATTTTGTTCTCACATGATATGTGAACTGCCAAGTCAAAATTCTTTGCACAATAATCCCTTCAGATAGACATTCTATATCACTTTTTATATTCTCTCCAAATATGTCTAGTCTTTTTAACTTGACTTTGCAGCCATTGTTTTTCAAATATTCTATCATGCTTGCACCTGTCTGATCTACCACAAACTGTGAAAGACTTGAAAACAAGGAATATTTCTATCATGAGACTCACTGGAATACTACAGACAATCACATGTCTAATTAATGTATTTGGACAAGGTAATGTGTGTGTGTGTGAGCGTGTATGTAGGGGTGGGGGGCTCTCCTCTGAAAGCTTACCAAGTGTCCATCTTTGGTTGTGAGGTCCAGAAATGGACACAGAACTCTGCCCAGGGTTCTAAACTTTTGTTTTATTTTATTTTGTTTGTGTGTGTGCATTTACTATAAAATGTACCTACATCTGTATCAGTTAGGAATTGAGTTCAACTGTGAGTAGCAGAGACCTGAAAAAAGGGTGGTGTAAGATTTCTTTCTTCCTTTTGTAATAGGAAATCCAAAGGTGAGCAGTCCAGACCTGCTATGAGAACTCCCTATTGTCACCAGAAACTGAGGCTGCTTTCAGCTCTCTGTTCCGATAATGCTGTTCCTTACCCTCATACTTGTAAGATGGTTGCTAGTGCACCGGCCCTTTGGAGGCCATCATATCTGCATTCCTAGCAGAAAGAAGGATACATGAGGTGAGAAGGCAAAAAACATGCCTCTGCGAGGCCTGCCTCTTTTCTAAGGAGTGTTCTTGATAGTCACGCAAGTGACTTCTGCCTGTATCTCATTGGCAGCCCTTGCTGTAAGGAGTGAGATGCGGGGAAATTTGGAAATGTGGTCTTTCTCTAGACACAGGTTTACCCACAATGAATACTGGGGCTCAGATACCACAAAGAAGGATGGAAATGGGGTAAATTACCACCACCTCTGCCGTGAAACCTCAGGCTGCCCTGGTCCCAAGCAAACTGTGAAGAGAATCGTGGGCTGCCCCTTGCCTTGCCTCTCCCCCTTCCCATCCTTACCTAGGAAAACACATCCTCCTACTTCAGAGGAAAAAAAAAACAAACTCATTCACACTTAGCAAGAATGATGAAAAATTTTAAATTTCCCAAGAATGTGTGTTTTAACCAGGAGCAAAGCCTCAAATTAGAGAAATAAAGTCATCTTCATTCGTATTTTGGTATCAGTAAGCGAGATATAGATAATTGAGTTTGGGAAAGAATGATTGGGTTTAGATTCCCCTGTCTCTAAAAATCAGATCACACAAGACAATGTTCCTCTTTGCTCTTTTTTGTTTTCTTAAGTAATTTCTATGCCCAGTGTGGGGCTTGAACTCACAACCCTAAGATCAAGAGTCACATGGTCTACCGACTGAGCCAGCCAGACACCCTTGCTTTTTCTTTTTTTTTTTTTTTAATGTTCCTGTTTTAAGTGCAGTGCATTTTGGAGCACAAATGGTAAATGTGTTACCCACCAGAATCCTAATGTTTTTTGTATTTGCCCGTAGCTCATTCCCCTGATTATAACTAAGTAGCATATATTTTTTTTTCTTCCTGAAATGGGTTAAAGTCTTTTTAACACTAATACTAATTGGGCTTTAGTGCTGTGGTGTTTATTAGATGTTTATTATTCACAGCCGTCGAGGAGGCATGGTGGAGAAGGGCTTTTCATTTTGCGTCGTGGTTACTTGATAACAGGCCTGCTTCAACACATACTTGTGAGGTATGTGAGAGACAGGAGGAGACTTCTTATTCCACCAAGTCTGTCAAGTGGGCATTAAGCAGAAAATGAAGTTGAGTCTCCTATGCCGCAATAAAACATGTGCTTTAAAAGGAATACAATTGCCTTTGAGTTACTGTGGCTTTATTTTGAGTACTGTGGGGTCTTCAGGCAAATATTTCTGCAAACAGCTTTCAGAAAGGATGGTAATAACTGACATTTGTAGAGCATGTTCTGGTTTATAAAGCGTTTTCACGCTTATTGTCTGTGCCAACTTCTCTCTGCTCTTGGCTGCTGGCAAATGGAATCTCGGTTTCATAGCTTTGAGATGGCTTCTGGGACGTAGCTTTTGATCTCCTTTGCCTCTAGAACAGAGACCGGCAGTTTTAATAATGGCCTCAATCGGGCGCCTGGGTGGCTCAGTTGGTTGGGCGACTGCCTTCGGCTCGGGTCGTGATCCTGGAGTCCCGGGATCGAGTCCCGCATCGGGCTCCCTGCTCGGCAGGGAGTCTGCCTCTCCCTCTGACCCTCTTCCCTCTCGTGCTCTCTATCGCTCTCATTCTCTCTCTCTCAAATAAATAAATAAATCTTAAAAAAAAAAAAAATAATGGCCTCAATCACAGGTTTCCAGAAGCAAAAGCAAACTGACCATTTCCTGATCTTTTTCTACACCAAAATAATGCTATTCCCATTGAAGCTAACAGCTCCCTGCCAGGCAAGTCCATGAGGAAGTGAGGATTACAGAAAGAGAGGGATGTCAGAGGTCAGGATATTCCTTTCTACCTCCTGGTAATCTTTCCCTGTTCTCATCCTGTGCTAACTGACTCAGGACCACTATAGGCCAACATATACACTTACGTTTCTTTGGGCCATCAATAATTCAATCACTGAACCTCAGAGCTGACGGAAAACATAAAAGATCTGAAAACCAACCAGCCAGACCTGGACTTCTCAAATGGGAAAGGGAGAGATTTTGATAAGGAAAATCTGTGTCCTAAGATGGCCAACCGAGCCAGCGAGAGAGTATCAGTCCTTGCCCCGGGGCTCTTCCAGGTTCTTCTCCCTGCTCTGCTTCGCCCACGCGTCAAAAGTGCCAAGTATGCGGAAGTAGAAGTGCATAAATTGCCCCCCTTGTAGTTTGTGCTTGGGGCTCAGACCTTTGGAGACCACTCTCCTCTGAGCCTGCCAGGGTTAAATAAACTTCTTATCCTCCAAGATCTCCGAGTGCCGCTTGGTTCTTCCACTGGGTGATGCAGTCCAGGTTCCATAACAATTTCATCTTCTGGAAGGAGCAATAGGATCTAGGATGGGCATTCCCAGGGAAGACAGGACCACAGATAATAGGACCTCATTTCGTCCCACCTTCTAAATATTTAACCTCTCTGGCTATAAACATGCTTAAGTGTCTCTCAACTCTAAAAAAAAAAAAAAACAAAAGAATACTGAAGCGTCTTCCATCTTTAAAAAATAATAATACATAAAAAAAAGTTCCCTTAGATTCTAGTCACTGGAGCCAATCACTGCCCAATCCTTTTAACCTTTTGTCTTCCAAAAATGTCCCTACCGTGTCCACAGTCATCACTACTTCCTCGCCTCTCATCCAATGCTCAGCCTCTTGAAATCTGGCTCATTCCCACCACCACCTCATCTGCATCTCCAATTACTTCCCATTGACAAACGCAGGGCGCATGTTGTGATCTTTTTATTGCGAGACTGCAGCATTTAGTGTGTCCACGTGGGTTCCTCTTTTTGCTGCTACGACACTGGACTCTCCTGTCCTCAGACCTCCCCATGGTTTCAACACCTCCTCAAGCTCCCCTCCCAGGTTCCCATCCTTGGTTCCTGCATCTCTTTCTCTCCACACCGCCCTGGGTTAGCTCATTCTCAATGACTACCTATGTATGGATGCTTCTTTAATCTGCACCTAGTGCCCACACTTCTCCCCCAACCTCAGACTCAAGACATCATTTTTCTAAAAGAACGCTTCCACTGAGTTGCCCTAAAACATATTGTCTCCCTTTAAACCATCTTCTGTCTCTACCCGCACTTTAATCCAACAGTCCACCATCCGCTCACTGGCCTAGGTTAGAAAGCCTATGGTTCCTCCCTACCCTCCATCAGCCCTACATCTCATCTATTTCTGGACCTACCTCCTCTTTTCCTTCCTGCTATTATGACTTCAGTTCATAACTTTGTCACCTCCTCCCGGAACAACTGTCACATCTCCTGACAGATATCCATACGTGCATATTTTCCTGCCACAGGGTTCTGTGTGAGATGAAAATCTAAGCAAAGACAAAAGCCCAAGATCCTGACGGTGGCGCAGATTCTCAGGGCTTCAGTACCAGCTTCCTTCTTCAGCCTCACGGTTTCATTCTGTACTCCCACAAAATAACCCTGTTGGCAACACCCAGGACTCTTGTGGTCTTCACCCGTACGCTGGACCCTCTCTGTGGATGTCCTATCTGCCTCTTTCTCCTCCCCCCGCTCTTTATCTAGTTAAACAGTACTCAGCTTTTAAAACTGATTAAAGATAGCCTCCCCCAGGAAGCCATCCCTGATATCCAGGGATAGATGAGTTGCCTTTTCTTAGTGCCCTGCATATTTCTCCCCCCTTTTGAAAGCTCTTTATCCATACAGGTGGATTAACCAGGTAGTTTACTATGTACCATGAAGCTTTGGGACCCTTGCTCACATAGGCCCCCTCTAAGGCCCTTTCCTAGCTAAGTATTCAGAATTTTGCATTCTCTTTCTTTTTTTTTTTTTTTCTGTAGGGAAAATAACGTGTTTTGCCAAAGCTGCTTTCTTTCCCCCATAAAAGAACAGCTGGCTTCTAGAGACAGACGTGGAATTAAAGAATGTCTCAAGGACTAAGCACAAACCTGTTGCTTTCCAACAATGTTATGAGCCCATTCCTTGTTTCACTACACAATTCTTCATACATTCAAAAGGGGTTCTAGAACTCCAGAGATAACAGTACCTCTATCATGTCTCGAGCACTCACACCACCTGGCAAGCCTCCAGCCAACAGATGCAAGGCCTTTCTTTACAAGTTCATGTCTTTCTCTAGAAGTCTTGAGACTGGATGCCTTCAGAAGGTTGCAGGTTCGTACGGAGTTTATACATGTAATTGAGTGCTTGTGTGAGGAAGGCCCCACTGGTGTTGATTTCCATCAAGGTCAGGTTATCCAGCTTGGCATGTGCCTCCTGCTGGCTCACAAAGCTGTCAGCAGACACCCGTAGTTTGGCTATGCGAGTGTCCCACACATCCTTGATCAGGGTCCGGATCTCATCTACTTTCGGGATATTGTCTGAAGCATGATTTAATAGGAGTTTCGTAAGTTCCATGTAGTAAGGGCTAGGCATAGGGGTAAAAGTTTCTTCCTTTCGTTCATGATCCCTAATCTTCTCCAACTTTTCCACACCCATCCACTCAGGAGGAATCAGCCGACACTTCTGTCTCTGTTTCAGGTTAATCGCCAGCCACAGAGGCACTTCCACTGGTAAACCAGGGTTAAAAGGCCCCAGGTCCCCCCCGATGAGGTAGATCTTGTCTAGGCTGAAGTTTGGGATTATGGTGACCAGCTCCTTCTCAGCCAGAAACTCCACCTCCGCCGTGTCCATGCTGGCCACAGCGACCCGCCTGGGACACGTCGCCGCCGACTGCCCCTCACCATCGGGGGCAGGGAAAGGGCCGTGGCCGCAGCTTTCCCGCCAACCTGCATTCTCTTTCTTAATGAGGGCCCCCAAATTTGTATGTTTCAGGTCCCACAGAATCTAGATAGTCCCCTTTTTGTCTTTGTTTATCCTCTAGTTCGTGAATTCTGTATGGGCAGAGCCTTTGTCATCACAACACACATGAGGCATTTTATAGTTGGCTGCTGGATGGATGGATGGATGGATGGATGGGTGGATGGATGGATGGATGGAAATGGTCTGGAAATCTAAGGCAAGACTGAGAAGGGAGGAAGAGACAAGCAATGAGTGCAGGCTGAGGCAAGACGTGGATGGAAAAGCTCAGGACGAGGAGCTCCTTGGTTCCCTGCACAGCCTGGAGAGGGACGTTGGCCAGGATACCAGCATCAAAACAAGGCCATGAATCAGACTCATGCAGAGAGCAATGGCTAGAAGCCAGGCAGACAAACACAGGCCTGGAGTGTGCACAGCCCCGTGGTCAGAGCGGAACAATAGGTACAAATACAGGTCAATGACCAGGAAACAGAGGAGCAAGACAAACTTGCAGGAAGACAGAAACCAAACAGCAATGAGAAGCAAGCATTTCCTGCTCAGCCCTCTCTGGTTCTGGGGTGACTGACACCACCCCGGGGCAGGGGGCAGGAACACCGGGCCAAGAGATGGGGCATGAAGGGGGACAGAGGAGGCCGATGTCTTTCTCACTTGGATTGATGTCCAGGGCAATCTATTTCCAACCCTGAGCATCGACTGAAAATAAAATCATGAAAATGCTGCTGAGTTCACAAAGCCCTCTTTAAAAAAGAAGAAAAAAGGGAATAAAAAATCTGAATCCATTCCATTTTGAGGTATTCCTTTAAAGATTTGCTTTCAATGATGTGACAATGAATGGTTGTGTTGTAGTATGAAACCAGCAGTTATGTAAAGGAGGCAAAAAATTGCTTCATTAAAATGCATGGGGGGAGAAGCAATGGATTATAGTATAGATCATGCTGCAGATGAGCAGATTACTGAGCACCAGGCACATAAGGGAGACAGATTAATGAAAAATAAATAAAGGGACTTCAGAAAAACAGCATGAAGCTGAACACTGGTCTGCTGCTTATCACAGACTATAAGCCCAAATGTGTGTAGAAAATCATTTCTTTTCATTTGGAATGTTGATCTGAAAGTTAATGTTATTTGCTTCTTTACCTATTTCTCCATTTTATGTATTTATCTTTTGGATAATTAAAGATAATTTTAAAAACTAGGAAACATCAACATGGTAGAATATCTAATGCAGGTTGCTTACTCTGGAAAAATGTCAAGGGCATGGTGCAGTTTTCTCAACAGTACGGATAATCACTGAAAATTATAAATAAAATAATTGATTCTTCTTGTCATGGCTTTACTGTGTGTGTGGTTTTTTTTTTAAGTTTTCTTTTTTTTAAGATTTTATTTATTTATTTGACAGAAAGAGACACAGCGAGAGAGGGAACACAAGCAGGGGGAGTGGGAGAGGGAGAAGCAGGCTTCCTGCAGAGCAGAGAGCCCAATGTGGGGCTCAATCCCAGGACCCTGGGATCATGACCTGAGCCGAAGGCAGACGTTTAATGATTGAGCCACCCAGGCGCCCCTGCTTTGCTGTGTGCTTTGCCTAAAAAACTGCCTGGATGTTACTTTGAAGGGAAAATCACTTAAAGTAGCAGGAAAACAATGGAATTTGGAGTCAGATGACCCAGAGCTGTAAAAGCAACTCTAACATTTATATTGTGTGATTTGGACAAATCATCAACTCTCTCTGAGCTTCAATTTTTGGCAAGAAAAATGATACCTGCTTTAATTAACTCAGAGTTTTCAGTGCATCTCAAATGATATATTATTTAAAAAAAATTTTGTAAAAAGCTGTACGAACATAAATTGTCAATTACGTTTACGACCTCCCTTAGGTTTCAGCTGGATTTGGGTTACATGTAATCACTCTAACAGATGAAAAAGAAAGCATCCAGCAATCACCTGAAAATCACACCTACCATTTATAATGTTCATACTGACAGTGAAAGACAGGTAGTGACTATTTTTAAGGATGGCATTACTTTCCAATATTTACTTAATCATTTTAAAATTAGACTTACAATTTCTACAATGTGTGAAGTTAAACAAGTCACCTCTTTTGAATTTAATAAGCTCCATTAAAGTATTTATGATAATTATATATACTTCTGAGCATGGAGATGCTTAATTAGAAGCTTAAAAGTTTTAAGGCAAGTAAAAATAGATGAACTATATGTAAGAACTCTGAGAAAACGGTAGCGTACCTATTAAGATCCAAGTGGAGGTGTGGAGTAGTCAGTTGTTTATACAAGGCAAGAGTTCAAGAAAAGGATGGGGCTGGAGATACAAATGACTGAGTCATCATTCAATAGATGGTTTTGAGTCATGCAGGGGAGAGTGATTATAGCTAGAGAAGAGGTCTAAGGCCAGAGCTGAGGGGCTCCCTAATGTTTCAAGGCTGTGGACAAGATGATAACCCAGCAAAGGAGCCTGAGGAAATCGGCTGGTGAGGGTAGGAGGAGACAAGGGCTCTGAAAGACAAATGAGGAAAACAGTTCAAGGAGGAGGTAATGTCGACTGTGCCAAATAGTGTTGAGCGGTCAGTCAAGATACAGACTGAGAATTGGCCCATGGATCCAGCAACCTGGAGGTCACGGTGACCTTGACAGGAGCACCATAAGTAGACTGGGAAGCCAATAAAAGTAGGAATGGGGAGATGTTGACCTTTAAATTACCTCCCTTTTGATACTCTGATTTTCTTTTTTTAACCTGAGCTCTTGCATTTTCATAAGTGGGGAGGACACAAGAGAGAGGGGGGGAGAGCCTGAAATTAAATTTAGCTCTATTATGGCCAAGAAACTTAATCTCAGTTCACAAAGTCTCTCCATAATATAATAAAATCAGTTACAACAGAATCAATTCCCCGAAGAGAAGGGGCCTGGACAGACCACACAATTATGATCTCCACATTTTCTATACCCAACGTCCAATAGAGTTTTTTTTTCGAATTATGAACTTAGTCACATAACTTTCGTCTTACATTCAAATGTATATTGAAAAAAGCAGAGTTACTTAAAATCATAGATGTTCTGGAAAATCTGAAGTGTATAATGACTGTACATAGAGCTCATTCTCTTGCCTTTAGGCAGAGGTACATCTGAACCTTTGTGAATATTTAATAGTTAATATTGGTTTCTAACCCAATAGCATTTAACCTACCAGCTACTTTGTATAAAGTAGTATGTTAAGCAAAGATCTTTATCAGGACTTCCTTCAGGCACAAATCCCACTGCACCATCAGAGAGTTGCAACTCAGATCCCCTGGAGAGATCTCAGTGTGGAACATTTTAATGATTTGGGGCTTTTCTGATGAACCTAAAAATAAATCATTAAATGTTTATTTTACTCCCATGAAATGTGTCCAGATGAAATCCTGCCTCCATCCTCACGTCTCATCCCATCCTTCACCCTACCCTTGGCATCAAAATGCACTACTTGGGTTTGCCCACATTCTCTTTCAGTGTGTTCCCAAGTGCAATGGGGACTGACAACAGCAGTCCACCATCTGTATGACACGCTGATCTTTTAAAGACCATCCATCCACCCCCGGGGCGAAACCATTACCATTCCTGTAATTTATCTCCATTAGAACTTTTATCCAGCCCACAGCCATTTTTCCCTCTCTTGTCAAATCCAGTGGGCCACCAAATTCTCAGAAAAGTCTGGCCCAATATCTCAATGATTTGATTATTCTACAGTTCTTACAAGTTCAGTTTCTCCTAAAAAATTCCAAGATATTGCTTTTTTAAAAGTTATTATTCTTCTTAAAATAGAGGAACACTGCCTTTCAACATGTCCTTCTTGGCAAACTTATTATTTATTCCATTTACAGTTAGAATTTTCATGCTCATTTTTCTCTTCAATGAACTACTTTCCAGAATTTCCTTTCCTCTTCCCTATAATTAGTGCTACATAACATTGATAAAGGACCCACATTATCAGAAAGAAGAAAGCCATAGGAACATATTGAGTATTCTCAAAGGAACATATTCCAACACAAGAGTTTACAATATCCAAATAAGTGATTGCTTTCTGCACAAGAAAATAGAAACAAATTTACCACAAAGCTTGCTTCCTTAACATTATCTATTCAATAGGTACTTAAGGAACAGCCATTACATGCAAGATATATAGACCCTGTTGAATACAGATGATGGGCACAAAGCCTGCCTTGGAGGGACTCACCGTCTAGAGAGGAGAAAGTAGGACAAATCTTGTTAACATGTGGCGGAGGATGGGGGCGCCTGGGTGGCTCTGTTGGTTAGGCAGCTGTCTTTGGCTCAGGTCATGATCCCAGGGTCCTGGGATCCAGCCCCCCATCAGACTCCCTGTTCAGCGGGGAGTCTGCTTCCCCCTCTCCCAATGCCCCTCCTCCCACTTGTGTGTGTGCGCACTCTCTTTCCCCCAAATAAAATCTTTAAAATACATAAAATACATAAAATCTTTAAAACAAGACAAAAACAGAAACGTGGTGGAGTACAGATTAGGGAGCGATTCTTTTCAAACAGCCTAAAGGAAGGCAGTGAGGAGGTGGTATTTGAATGGCTCTTGAAGATCAGGTAGCCCTTCAAGTGGGATTTAGAAAACTGAATGAGGGGAGCAAGCTTCCAGAGAAGAAACTTGTGTGAGCACAGAAGAGCACCTGGGAGGGCATGAGTCAGGACAAGGAACTAAGGATCCACTGCTCAGGAGTATGCATGAAGGTGAGCAAGACAAGATAAAGTTGGAGAGACAGGTTAGAGTCAGGTCTTACCATGTTGAGGACACCGGGGAAAGAATATGGGCTCCATCCATTAGGCAACGAGAATCCCCCAGGGATTTTGGAGCAGAAGAAAAGCAAGATGAGAACATTAATGTATAGGATGGATGGGAATGAAGCCACACTGGAAAAGGGAGGCCAGTTGTAAGGTTTTTGGGCCACATAGGCTGCGCCTTGATGAAGTCGAAGTATGACAGAGCTGTTGAGTTCAGAGGAGGGGGAAGATTTTAAGATACTTCATTAAATTGATAGAATCTGGTATCTGATGGAATGTGGAAGGTGAGGGACAGGGAGAAGTCAGAGTTCACCCCAACGACATTAGACTGGTTGCAATGAGGATTACAGAGGAAGGGAGGATTTGTGAGCAAAAACGTGTCTGGGAGAGGACAAAGAAGATGCCCGGTGGCTGCTAGAAAAACAAGTCTTCTAAGAAAGAATTCAGAGATGGAAGTACAAACAAATGCAAAAATCATCTGCACAGATGTGACAACCAGAGTCATGACTCTGGACTAGATTTTTAATTGAGAAACAGCCACAATTACTGTCTATACATCACAAAGTCAAATGGTGTTTTGCTAATTATCCACTTAGTTTGATGAATGTAGACAGCCAATATCAGATCATTACAGCCTAGATGCTTTGCAGCCGGAGTGGCCCAGTTCAGCAGTCCACATCAATCAAATTAAACAAATCATTGTCCAGTCTGCCCTTGGCTTTGTGCAGTGTCGACACAAGTCAGTGGGGACATGCTCAAATTGAAATTGAGAACCTGACTCGAGACCAGGGCCGGATCTCTGGATCTCGTCCTCCCACCAGTCTCTAGGCCATGATGCCGTCCAGCAAGGCCCCCCCTCCCCCCCCACACACACCTGCCTTCCTCGCTAATCTCAACCTAGGAGGCCAACTTCGGAGAGCTAGATCTCAAATGACACTTATTGTCAAAACCGTAGGGCCCTATTTCTGAGTGTACTTTTCATGCTTCTTCCACTGCAGGCAACCAAAACCGGCCATCACATTGCACACAACAAATCTGTAATTCAGTGTAACTTTCACACACTTCAGAACATAACTTCAAAGCCAAGCACCATCATGAAGTCCAAATTTCAAGATGAAGGCCACTACTCTATGAGAAAAGATCAGGGCAAATGAAAATCAAGGTGTTTTCCAAGCAGGCAGATGGGAAGAATGAGCAAGAAATAAAAAATCACTTTCCCCTTTGCTCTATGCTTACAGAGACTTATAGTATTTCTCCCAACTCTGCTAGATCCTTCCATGATCCCATGTAAGGTTCATGAGACCATACTTAGAAAAACATTTTACAAACCAGTCAGAGGAAAATATCCTAATATACCTTAATTTCAGTGCATTCTGCCCTTCCACTGAAAGTGGGAAAGGAGACCCATCAGCCATTTCTTAATCGTAACAAGGAGGCTTAGTGAGGCGGTTACTTAGCCGCAAATGCTTCTGGGAAATGGACTGAGAAAATAGCTCCCCGTAACCATTCGTGTCCCCTTATTGTCACTGGCATTGAAGAGTCTCCTGAGGAAAAAAAAAAAAAAGAGACTTGAACCATCATACAATTGGAATTGAAACATTAACCGCCATGTCTGATGGCTCCACGGAACTGTCACATTACAAAGAGAAGCAAAGGTGCATCAGAGGGAACATGTCAGCTACAGCAGAAAGTCGACATGTTACAATCCGAATTGTTTTCTATTTCCGTGCAGAAACTTCAGAGTCGGCGACAAGAGTGGGTGAGCCATCTCTCAGACTTCTCCTTTATATAGAGGGCATAAAAATAGCTGGACTCCGCAGACTTGGGGAAAGAGGTTTTCCTTGAAGAGCATGGTGCTGGGCAGGCTTGGTGTGCCCCCGTTTTGGAAGGGTAGGGAACATGTGTCGCTCCTCCCCAACCTATTGACAGCATTTCAACAGGACTAGAGCTGGAGACGCATGGACTGCTGTCTATCTCTTGATGTGGGAAACAAAGGCAGAAGGAAATGTAGATAAAATTAAATGTCCTTATAACTTGAAAAACACTTGAGGCAGGCAGAGTTTCCTCCAGGAAACTCCCAACTGTCTTAGCTGTTAATGCCTTGTTAGAGGGAAAAACTACCTCAGCTGGACAATAGCAAGGCCTCCATTATCCGGAGTCATCTTTAGCACACGAAAATCCTTTTGGAACTTCCCTTATCTTTAATTCTCCCAACCCCAAAGTATATAATTGACCCTGACAATCCCAGAACAGCAACTCTTCCTGCCCACGGGTCCTGCCCCTGAGCTTTAATAAAACCACCTTTTTGCACCGAAGACGGACGTCTCAAGAATTCTTTCTTGGCTGTTGGCTCCGGACCCCAACAACACTACTCCAAATACACATTATTTCTCACTTCAAACTTAAAATGAGGTGACAAGTAAGTCAAAGAATAAGTGGCTGCATAAAGCAGCCTACACTGTCAAAGTTTGTCAAGGGGAAAAGGGGTGACTGTTTCCCATGGGCAGGAGTGGGTCACATAAAGAATGAATTTGAGGTCAGCTTTGGTCCGGTCCCGTGAGAGTTCCCAACAAAGGGGCAAACAGGCCCTAGTGGAGAGAAGCTAAAATTAGTATTATGTTCCAATCTGGGGGTTATAGAGGAGTAACCAATTGGCCATAATGGAAAAGCCTTCACTTGGGTCAAGGGAGCTTCAGATGAAAGGCCCCCCCAGGGATGGGGCTCTCCAAAGAACTAAAGCTGAACTTAAACAGCCCAGGCCCCCAGGGGTTAGTGTCAGTCACGTGAGAACTTTTCTGCTCCCCGTTCACCTCTCCTTCTTCCGTTACTATATTCTAACCCTAGAGAGGCAGGAACAGATTCTAGCTTCTGTCTCCCGCCTCTAATAGTCTCCACCCCCTCCTCCCTGCCAACCAGGAGATTAACTGGCACAGGCGATTACCTTTCAGCACCCAGCAGGCAGTAAAAGGAACACAAAACGACCTTGTCTTTGAACCTCCTCTGGCCACCAGTGGTGGTCTAACGGTGGACATGGACGTCCGCAGACTGAGGCACTGCACTCTGTGGCTTACTCCCCAGCTTCTGCTCCTTCTCTTCCTTTCTCTGCTCTCCGACCCCCACCCCCACCCCGCAAAACCTTCCTTTATTTTTTTATGCTGATTGGCTTAGCTATCTCTTTGTTTCAATGCCTCCTTCCAAATCATGCCCTGGGGGCCTCATCTTTGCTAAATAAAAGGCTATTTACTCCAGAGAGAAACATGCTACATTCTTACAGGCTGAGGCTGCCGCAGTCACTTGTGGTTTTAAATAGTAATTGTTTTATCTGTGCTGCAAGACCCAGCAACAGGGCTCGAATTTGGAGGGGTGAAGTGATTATGGTTATAGATGGTGGCACATTCCAGAACTCGTTGCCACCTGAGATGTGTCCTGAGGAGAAAAGGGTTCTATATGTTAATTGAAAATATATTAAAATGCTGGTAAGCTCACTATGGATCCTTGTCACTTTTTCTGCTTCCCTACCCCTCCACCTCACTCCACCACTCCCTCCCCACCTCCCTCCCACACACACACAGAAAAAAGAGAGTTCTTTTCATTTGGTGGCCATCGGACCCTGGTGACCATCAGCGTCCCTGACCTTGAGGCACGGTGGCCATATTCCTGATTTTCCATGCTCAGGGCAGTGGGTTTCAGCTTTACCAGCACCTAGGCATATGACTGAGCCTGGCCACCATGGCGTCCTGGCTCTGCCATCTGCAGCTGTAAGATCTCTATCCACGATCCTGGCATTGCCGTGCCGGTCCCAGCAGAGTGCCAAAAAATAAAGAAGAAAGCTCCTCTCGTGCTCACAGAAACAATAGTGAGGAGGTTAGGCCTTGAGGTGCAGCAGCTCTGCTCCATTTTTAAAATGACATTCCTGGGGCACCTGGATGGCTCAGTCGGTTGGGCGTCTGCCTTTGGCTCGGGTCATGATCCCAAGTTCCTGGGATCGAACCCCACATCAGGCTCCCTGCTCACAGGGAGTCTGCTTCTCCTCCTGCCCCTCACCCTGCTCGTGTTTTCTCTCACTCTCTCTGTCTCTGTCTCTCTCTCATGAATAAATAAAGTCTTTTTAAAAAATAATAAAATAAAATGACATTCCTTGTGGGACTCCCCATCTTCACCAGCAGGATCAGCCACTCGGGAGGTGATGGCACATGAAGCTCCAAGTCCCGGCTCAGCAAACAGTGCTGAGAAAGAAATGTGCAGATGTGTGAGCACCCCGTGCGGGAGTGGGGGTGGGGGTTGGGGGGGGGAGTAGGAGGTGTCTATAAAAGACTGGGCTTCCTGGAGTCAATAAGGAGCCAGTCAAATGGGGGTTTGCTCACTGCTATTGACATGTGGGGCTTAATCTGAGGTGACTGAATTTGCCATCAGTAGCTGCTAAATCCTGAGACACTCGGATTACATGCTGTAAACGGCTTTTGTCTATAAATCCATGAAATTCACAAAGATACAAGGCTGGGCCGTGGTAGAAGTGCTCTGTGACTTTGACTCATCCTACTGGCCATGTTTTCCAGAATGCCACTGGAGAAATTTCCACACAAAATATTAGAATAGGTAATAATACCCAAACACCACCTAGAAACATTAGGTCAAGTGCTTTACCTACTTTATCTCATTAAATCCCTACCGTGACCCTAAAAGACAGGTGTTATAATCCCCATTTTAGAGAATTCAAAAAGAGGCTCAGAAATTTTAAATAACTTAAGGTCAGACAAGTAATAAATATTGAAACTGCTTAATCAAAGACATGAAAATAAACACTAAACTAGAGCAACTGAAAGATTCTGGAACATACTGCATTAGGTTTAGGCCAGGCTCCCTAGAAGCAAAACTGGAGAAAAGGATTCATGTCCAAAGGGTCTAGTGAGGAAGGCCTCCAAGAGAACATTCACTGGGGGTAAGGGAAGCAGGACCCAAATAGCAGGAAGTCAAGCAAAGGTGTGATCTCAGGGAAAGACCCACCGACAGTTGACTTCACCTGATCCCACAGGGGAGCTCCAGGATGTAAGCTACACCTCACAGTTGTCCAGGCCAACCAGAGGCACTCCCATACCTGTCAGTCAGGGCTGTCCCCTGAGGAAAAAAAAGAAGAAGAAGAAGCCCCAGGCCCGGCCACGGAAAGCAAATCACACTAAACCCACTGGCATGTACAAACAGTAACAAGGAATCTGAAGAATCTGGCACAAGCCCAGACATTGTCTGCTGAGGCATCCAACAGCAGAGCTGGCTCCCAACCACCTGCACATCCTTGATAGTCATCCCCAGTGAGACAGAATGCTTCCATAATTTGGGCTTCAGGCAGACTGTGTATACCCATGAAGAGTAAAAAGGTTTAGGTCAGACCTTTCCTTTATTGAAACTGGTGTGTGATTTGGGAGCCCAGGATCAGGTTCCATACGGGGAATGAGCGTGTGGTCAAGGAGGCAGGTTGCCAAGGCCAAAGGCCCTATGGCCTTGCCCAAAGATGACGTGTCCTCCCCACACATGCCCCACTGCCTGGCTCTGTGACTCTGGGCAAATCATTTAATTACGTGAGTCTCGGTTCCTCTAGAGGGGAAAAGGAAAAAAAAGATATACCCCAGAACTTGCTGGAATAATCAAATGAGATAATACCTATGAAACTGCTTTGTAAATGGTCATGATATCAATATTAGTTATTAGTAGTATTAGGTTGCTGTTGGATTAAATAGAGAGAATCGTTTCCATTCAAATGGGCTGCACAGAGGTAGACGTGACTGTGGTTAGATGTAAATTCCAGAGAAATTTCTTGTTCCCAAAGCAGCCTGACCCTGCCTACTCCCTAACATCTCTAAGCAAGCCATCATCCAGCTGAAGATCGGATGGATTTGGAAAGAGAGCTGCCTTGAGCTTCAGGAAGTCCCAGCTCACAGTGACACAGACCAGTCAGTCCCTCCAAAGGCTCCAGCCTCATTGTCTGCTGGGCGCTGGAGGGGTGTACACCTCTCGAACCTTCACACGTCCCATGGTCCCGGCTCTCTCTGTTTTCCCAAGGCAACTTGCACTGAACACTACAGCACCTCCAAAAGAGAATATGACGTGCTCAACACACTGACATGAAGGTGCAAAGGACGTAATGGAATAACCATTGCCCGACTAGGCACAGCCTTAACCCAAAGGAGGACTTCTCAAATGTCTATGAAGAACTGCTTTCGGGGTGTGGGGTGGAGATTTCAGCACCCAGGGCAAGAGTCTGAAAATCACACCAGATGCATGATTTGGTCAAATAAAGCTAACACTGTTTACAGGAAGAATGTTTCTCCTGAGAGTGACTTCCAAGTGTAGGGCACAAGAGACCTCAATTATGACAGAATGTTTCCTTCTCAACTATCTTTTGAGCCACTGAATAAAGAATAGACTTTGGGATCAGAACAACCTAAGTTTTACTCCCGACTTCAGCATTGACCAGCTACATGACCTTCAGCATGATCTGAACCTCACCTTCCCCAACTGTGAAATGGGATAAAGAGTCCCTCCCTCATGAGGTCACTTTAAGAATAAAGCACAGGCTCAGGTGCCTGAGTGGCTCAGTCGTTAAGCATCTGCCTTCGGCTCAGGTCATTGTCCCAGGGTCCTGGGATCGAGCCCCGCATCGGACTCCCTGCTCAGTGGGGAGTCTGCTTTTCCCTCTGCCTCTCTCTCTTTTAGGAATAAATAAATAAAATATTTTTTAAAAAAGAATAAAGCACAAGCAAGTTGCTTAGCATAGCTCCTGCTTTGGCAGCAGATGTCCAACAAATGTTATCAATAAAATCAACAGTAACACATAAAGGGCCTAGGCCAGTGCCGATGACAAAATAAAACATTAATGATCATTATTGTAATTGTAATGATCATGCTCCTCAGAGAGCATTTCAGGGATTGGCTATTGATGGGCAGGCAGTAAATGTTGGTCAAACTAATGAATACACAAACGACTGCCGTCAACAAACTTCTCTTTTTTTAAGATTTTATTTATTTATTTGAGACAGAGAGAGAGCATGAGCAGGGGGAGGGGCAGAGGGAGAAGCAGACTCCCTGCTGAGCAGAGAACCCGACAACGGGCTCCATCCCAGGACTCCAGGACCATGACCTGAGCCGAAGGCAGACACCTCACCAACTGAGCCACCCAGGCGTCCCAGTCAGCCAACTTCTTAACCCCTAGCAGAAAGAGAACACTTCTGAATTCAATGCGTCAAGAATCTCCTAGCTCCTAAATATCTTAAAAATGGCCTGGTACCTCCGCCAGATTTCATGAGCTATATGCTGTCACCGTGATGCTTCCTCCCTTGTCAGCCCAGGAGAGCAGTGGGTAGCACACACAGCCTTCCCAGATGACGGGATGGAGGTGAGGCCATCGCGTCAGCATGACTGAGTCATCAACCGTTTCTGTCTGGCATTGGGACGGCAAACGCTGTGACTCTGGGCTTGCACTAATTTACCTGGGAACATCACAGATGTTTGTGTTTGCTCCTGAGATAACATCCACTTTGACTTTGCATAAAATATGGATACATTAGGGATCCAAACACTTCATGTCAATGAAGAATGTGCAGAAATACAGAACAGCACCAGCATTGCAACAGAGACTCTCTCTCTTCACAGTTACCTCTGCCATGGCAGATGGCTCTTCCTTTGTAGATTCTGAAGGGCGAGAAGAAGGTGGATTTGCCTACTTCACAGCCCATCCCAAAGGAGGCACTGTGTCCTTGAGCCAGGACTGACAAAAGCCAGAGGGAAGAATCCCAGACAGGAATAACTTGGGAAGAGGCGGCTTACAGCTCCATAAACAGGATGAATTGGCCACATCCTCTCAACACATGAGAAAGAACCACACTGCCTCAAGTCCACTTTCCAACAGGTGTCACTGGGGCATGGCTGAGGGGTCCAGGAAAATGACAATCTCTTCGGTGAGGAAGAGAAGGGAGATACTATTGACTGAGTGATGGTGACAATGGTCATTTGTTAAGGACATATGCAGAGACTCTATGCAAAAATTATATCATGTATTTCCATAATAACCCCATAACAGATACTGGGTTGGTTTGCTAGGGCTATGATAACAAGCTATCACAGGTTGGGTGGCTTCAACAACAGAAATATAGTTGCTCACAGGTCTGGAGGCTGCAAGTTGAACATCAGAGGGCCAGCAGGACTGGCTTCCTCTGAAGGCCATGATGGAAGGAGCTATTTTGGGCCACTGTCCTTGGCCTGCAAGTGGCCGGCCTCTTGGTGCCTCTTCATTCAGTCTTCCCATGTGCATCCCTGGAGTCTCTCTTTGGGTCCAATTTCCTCTTCTTTTAAGGACATCAGTCAGATTGGATTAGGGGTCCACCCTGACAGTCTTACTCTAACGTAATCACCTCTTTAGAGGTCCTATCTCCAAATACAGTCACATTCTGAGGTCAGAACCTTGACATACGAATTTGCTGGTGAGTTGGGAAAGGGTGGGTGGGTGGGAGGGGTTCCACAAATCAGTCCATAACAAGTACTATGATTCCCATCTTACTGATGAGGATTTTAAACTCTGTTGTGTAACATAGCCAGTAAATCAAGAAGGCAGGATTTGAATTTGGATGTGTGTGACATCAAAGTCTATAATCTCTGCCCTCATCAGCTCTCTGCCTCTGAGAGCTGATGAGCAGCGAGCACCGTGAGATGAAGCTAAGAGTGACATCAACATCAGTATTTATAGGGCCACGGATACGTCTAGAAGGTATGATAGGTGATTTACTGAGAAGCCTGCTTTGAAAGGCATTCATCAGTATAAGTCCTGCAGTTGTGGATTAATTTACATTTTATTCCTTTGTTACTATAGAAAATTTCTCTAAGCAACAGAAAAATCTGTAATCTGCCCCTGCACAGGCACATACCTGCCCTGGCTAATTATTTGAGACACTGTTCCAAGCTATGCTCCTCATTAACAGTGTGTGATACTTATGCCAAAAATACAGGCCCAGTGTCTCCTACAGTTTGTAATCCATCTGGTCCTCCGGCCCCCGATGCCAGTGGCAGGTGTGGCTGCTGTCTGAATGGCACCCCTCTTCCTGCGTGGGGTGGGAGGAGGGGTCTGTGGTAGGTAATGAATCAACAGCACTCAGCCAATTCTCTGGACTCCGTTGACGTGCATGGCCAGCTTTCTCTCGTGATTAATTACACTTGCTTTCGCAGGAGTATTAACTCACTTTTCTGGAGAGCTTTTCTGATTTCTGCTGTTAAAAAGCAAATATCAACAATCCCCCCAGCTCAGAAAGAACGGAGTCCAGTTCAGCAAGAACGGAGTCCAGTTCAGCGTGGGTCATCACAATCGTCAAAATCCACCGCTTGAAAGAGAGGATGCTTACACATAGAAGGAAGGATGTGTGTGTGTGCGTGTGTGTGTGTGTGCGTGTGTAGATACGTGTAATATGCATAAATTTGAGCATAAACATAAATTTCATATAATTATCCTTTTTCTCCTTAGGATAACTGTACGTCCCTTTTTTCGTGGGTGCCACCTATTTCAAAAAGCCTCCTCAAATAACTGTACAAGCAAATCAGATACTGCACATTTTCAATAATAATACAGTCAAAAGAAAGGAGCAGATAATTGGAGACATATTCACAGTTAGACATAACTCTCTTCAAACAAAGAACGACCCCCAGTTAATTAATGTTTGTCAAGCACTTTAAAATCATACAATTCAACATTCTAGACATTCCCACCTAAAGGTAGGGACATAAAAGGAGGGGGGGGTGCAGCTTAGATGGGCTCTGGGTGTCTTGTTCGGTTATTCATCAGATTTACCAGAAAGGGAGGGATGAAAACCACATGCACACAAAGTAGCTGGAACTAAATTTCCTTAAAAGCTATTGCTCTGTCTCTGCCTCTCATTTTTCTTTATGAGTGAATGGGGAATAATTCTTCTGAAAATCATTTCACGGGAGCAGTAACATCAATTCTTAATTATTAATATCACGATTTGTTATTTATTAAGCATCAACAGTGCATTAGATGTTGTACAAAACATAGATAGCTCCAAGTCTTAAATCAAGCCGATTCACTCAGAAATGTATGTCTTTAGCCTTTTTTTTCTTTCTTTTTTTTTTTTTGGATGGGATTTGGGCAGTGAGCTGGATAATGAGGTGCTGCCTGCCTTGGAGGGAAGTGTCTTTCTAGCACTTAGGTTTTCTCTCTCACCAAATAAGAGCAGAGCATTTGCCTGAGAATCAAAGATGCCAAACTAGGGAATCGACCTTGAAGGATGTCATTTCCAGTGGCCTCTGAGCCCGTTAACCATGTGTCCCCTTTAGTTTAAACACGCACCTGTTATTTTTATATATTCGCTCATACGTTACCTACATACCCAATTCTACCAATACATTATGATCATTACAGAAACCTACAAAAATGCAAAAAATTTTTAAAAGATAGCATGTAGATAAAATGTTTTAAAATTCCTTGTTTTAGTGTATTTTATTAACAGGAATAAAGAATTTTGCCCTCACTAAAAATATGCCACCATTGATAACATTTCTTTACTGAATATTACAATTGAATATGAATCCATATTTTTTTTTAAATCTTAGTTTAATACTTTGTGATACAGGGATTTCGTTTGGTGCAGCTTTAGTGGTTGCCACTGCCGAGAATGATGCTTCTCAAAAATACATCCACCCAACAGGGGGAAAAAAATGCGTGGCTGGTTGAGAAATCACGGAAGCTTATTTTTTTAAGTAACTGTTACACCCAACATGGGACTTGAACTTACAACCCTGAGATCAAGAGTCTCAGGCTCTACGGACTGAGACAGCCAGGTGCCCTGCTCATCAAAGTTATTTTTAAAATCATCCACCCAGTACGTGAACGTTTTTGTAGAATTTTGCTGGTAAATTTGTATTTTTCCTGCTCTAGCATTTGTTCTTGTCAACAAATCAGAACTTACTATATTTTTTATGCATTTAATAAATGAGTTCAAAATACACTGAATCCTTCATTTTTAAATCAGTTTTGAAATTCCCTTACTACGTTTCCTAAGTTTGTGATGTTGTGGTTTTTGAAGTTTACAAACTTATAGAGCTTTGGCAACAAAAATAACATCAGTGATGGAAATGTTTCCAGAGATTATTTTTAAAATGCTTTCTCCATAGCACAAGCTGCTGCCAAAAGGTAACTGATTTTGTATTTTCAGAGAAGGAGTAAATTAGTGTCATTGACTGATTAAAAGCTTTCATTTAGGGCACCTGGGTGGCTCAGTTGGTTAAGCGACTGCCTTCGGCTCAGGTCATGATCCTGGAGTCCCGGGATTAAGTCCCACATCGGGCTCCCTGCTCGGCGGGGAGCCTGCTTCTCCCTCTGACTCTCCCCCCTCTCATGCTCTCTCTCTCTCTCTCAAATAAATAAAGAAAATCTTAAAAAAAAAAAAAAACTTTCATTTAAACCCCACTCTTTCACTGACTGAGTGATCTTGGGCAAGTCACTTCATCTTTCTGTGCCTCAATTTCCCCATAGGTCAGGTATAGTTATTAGTTCCTGACTTCTAAGACTGTGTGAAGAGTCATTGACTTGACCCATATAAAATAGAACCATGCCTGGCCCATACTAAACCTTATGTAAATGAAACATGTTATGTGTATTTCATTTTTCAAGTAGTTTCCACGCCCAACGTGGGGCCCCAACTCCAGACCCTGAGATCAAGAGTCGCATGCTCTACCGACTGAGTTAGCCAGGCACCCCAGGTGTTTTTAATTTTTCACTAATGTCTGTCAAGAGTCCTACTACCAACAGGTACTTGTCATCATAGGAGGTCAGCATAATTGGATACATGTCTTTTTGTTAAAAAAAAAAAAAGCACAACTTTGGGCACCTGGGTGGCTCAGTTGGTTGGGCGGCTGCTTTCGGCTCGGGTCATGATCCTGGAGTCCCGGGATCGGGTCCCGCATCGGGCTCCCTGCTCGGCGGGGAGTCTGCTTCTCCCTCTGACCCTCTTCCCTCTCATGCTCTCTATCTCTCATTCTCTCTCTCTAATAAATAAATAAAATCTTTAAAAAAAAAAAAAAGCACAACTTTGAGTTTGACTCTGCTTTAATTATTTTGACCCAATGCAAACCTCTCTGTGACATAAAATGTTGTCATGGTTATTCCCCATTTCATTCAAAATGCTGTAAAGATTCTACTGTTTGCCATTCTGTTATTTAAAATAATACTGTCCAGGGTGCCTGGGTGGCTCAGTCAGTGAGGCGTCTGCCTTCGGCTCGGGTCATGATCCCAGGGTCCTGGCATCGAGCCCCATGTTGGGCTCCCTGCTCAGCAGGGAGCCTGCTTCTCCCTCTCCCTCTGCTGCTCCCCCTGTTGTGTTCTCTCTCTCTCTCTGTCAGATAAATAAATAAAATCTTTAAAAATAAATAAATAAAAATAATACAGTCCATAAATTTCTCTAACTCAGATGCAGTAAACTACAATATATGGAAACATGCTCATGGGAATGAACAAAGGAAGACCTGGCCACAGCCCTCAGTGTTGGAGGGCTCTTGCTCTGACTCCAGTAACGTATGTGACACCTCAGATGTGACAGACGTTGCGTGGTTCACTAGACATCAAACAGAAGTAAGCTTACTTCCTTTTTTCACTTTTAGATAAAATGTAAGTATGAAGGAAATGTTCTCTTTCTTGTAGCCTCCACTGTAGAGTCCACTGATCTGGTCCAGTGATTTCCCAACAGAGAGTCTCTGGATTCCATCCAGAGCTGCTGAATCAGACTCTCCAGTTAGACCTGCTTCTCATCCAGCTCCCAGCCCGTGTTAGTCCGATGACAAGATGACTGTCTAACCTCCCCCCAGGGAGGCTCTCTGACCACAGCCTTGATAGATGGTCATCTTCTTGAACATTTTTAATGACAAAGAGCTTATTACCTCCAGGGTAACCCATCTCATTTTTGGAGTTCTTTAATTGTCAGAAAATGTGTTCTTCTATCTCCCTGTCATTCTACCCACCGGCATGAATATTTTGCTCTCTGGTGTCACACAGAAAATGCTTCACACCATCTCCTCTCCCATTCCCCCTCTCCACTCCCCAAACCTTTCCATCGATCCCCATTGCACTTGTTTTCTGGGATGTTCTTCTATCCCAATTCCTCTTCCCTGGCTGCTTTCCTACTGGGAAATGTTGCTTAATACCCGTATGTCATCAGATGAGGTCAAGACGCTGTGAATGGGTGACCTCCTCCAACTGTCGCTGCAGCAGCATCATTAATGACAAAGAGATTCATCCCTGCCAGCTGAGGGTCATGAGTTCTCTCCATTTGGGTGCTTCATGGAGACGCACTACACACATTCATTGATAATAAAAATACCTTTCTTCATTGAGCGCAGGTATTTTCAAACCCTCATCAAGACATTCCCTGTGTTTCCATGTATAAAACATACTGGCCTGCAGGGCAAAGCCCTCAAGATCTGATATGATCTATTTTGCATCTCTATTTTAGTCTCATTTCATGCCATAAAATATATGGATTGAGACAAACTGTGGACCTAGAGTCAGGGCAGCTGGTACCATCTAGGCCCAGTTTTCCTGTGTAACTTTTGTCCTTTCTACATCTCTCTATGCTCATCGATGAAATGAGAATAGGAATGCCTATGCTCCTGACCTGAGAAAGTTTTAGCGAGAATTAAATGACTTAACAAATTATAAAAGCCTTTTAAATGAACAAATATTTTATAACAATAACATTTTGTTATTTTTACTATTATTATTATGCAACCTGTAGACAATAAATATTAATGGGGAAATGAAACAGGCAGATAAACGAGAGAGAGCAGACTGAATGATGACAAGAAGGGAGGATCAGAGAAAAGATATGACATAACATCAATTCCAGCTCTTGGCACCTTAAGCCAGTGTCTGTCGCTGGTGGCAACACAGAAAAGAATCAGGATGCTTTAAGTCCAGTGCAGTGTTTAAAGAACGCAGGGCTTAGTTTCTGGTGAGGGATCATCTCACGCACAATTCCTGTAGCTCCATGCAGTTAATGAGGCAGCTAGCAGCACCTGTTCAGAATTTACCCAGCAAGAAATGTCATGGGTAGGAGGCAGGAGCTAAGAGGCAAGGCTCACATTCATCAATGCACATCGCTAGTCTTCTGGGGACAGCAAAATATTTAACTGCTGAGCAGCAAATCCCATTTCACTGTTTAAGTAAAAGGTAATGCTTAATATCAAGCTAAAAGTGTGTGCCTTTCTACATTTTATTAAATAAAATACACTAATGGCATACGTATGAAATAAAATTGCATTTTCGACAAGGTTTTCATTCTCCCATGAACTAAGCATCACAGGATATTTGGTTCGGCATTTAGTCATCCATCCATTTATTCGAACAAACATCTCTTAAGTGAATATTATGTGCCAGGCTTTATCCCACGAACAGAGGGCCTAAAAGATGAATAACCTCATAGTCTGAGGACTAGGGGGTGGCAGGAAGGGGGGAGAGGGAGAGAGGGAGAGAGAGAGAGAACAACTTAAATGCAATATGACACGATAAAACAAGTTGAGTCAGGATACAGTGGGCTCACAGGTAATCTTTAAGCAGTGGATGAGTCAGGACTCAGCTGCAGATCAGGGAAACTACTCTAGCTAGTTTAAGTAGGAAGAGATTTTATACAGGGAATTAGGTGCTAATGAAATCATTGAAAGGTCAGGAGGAGTAGTCTCCCTGCTGAGCCTGGAGGGCAGTCCTGGACCAATACTGCAGAACTGCACCCCCAGGGGGAGCTGCCCTCCTGGGCACCTTCAGGAAGCTTAGGAATCCAGAGGCTGCCAAAGCTCCAGGAATACACCTCATTAGCAGCTCTCCAGGGATGACAATTGTTCATTCCTGCTAAATCCTTACTGGAAGATAGATAGATAGATAGATAGATAGATAGATAGATAGATAGATAGATAGATAGATAGATAGATAGATGATAGATAGATAGACAGACAGACTAATGGACCATTGTAACTCTTGCCATTTAACTCAGTTCTGACCTTAAGTCTTATGTGAATCCATCCGATTAGCAGAGCCCAAAGTCATATCTGCAGCCCTAGCTGCAAGGGAGTCTCTTTGCAGCCTTGGCAGTCCAGGAGCCCTGGGAGGAGGTGTGAACAGGTGCAAGCACACCCAGCCCAGCAGAGAATGTAAAGACAGAGAGATCTTAGGGCAGAGAAGGGGAAGGGCTGAAGCTAGGAGGATCAGCATGGGTGTGAACCTAACCAGCATTGGAACTCTGTCCCTGATGAGCTATGAACAAAACCAAGGACAGCATTTTAAATGTCCACCATCTTTTTGTCATCATCGTTACTGATGTTGTAACACAAAAGTCAAATCCGCACCAGTGCAGTGTGCTGGCTGAGGGAATATGAACTCAGAGTCGAGACCCAGCAAGGCTCTTTCTAGCTCTGCTGCTAACAGTGATCCTGGGATGTCATTTAACATCTCTGGCTTTAATTTTTCCCATCTGTACAATAGGGATAATTTCCACAATCCTCTGCTAATAAGTCAGGAATTAATAAGAAACAGAAACGTCAAAACTCATCATCTTGGTGTGAGTCATTTTACACACACTTAGTGGGCTATATATTTAATGGGGAAAGGGGAAGCTTCCCAGTATTAGCAGAAACTCACCTTGTGACGAGTACATTCCTTTCCTAATAATACAGTATTACAATTTTGTGTGGATAATGTTAGAATAATGGATGCCCAGTAAAGACTTGTTGATAGCAAATTAAAATGTAGGCATCATGCAATTCAGTTTTCCTTGGAAACGCAGACCTCTTCCCAGCTTCCTTCTCACGGCTTGTTGTAGAAATCTGTACACACCGACCGGCAAGGTAAATAAATGAGGGAGTCAGAGCTTTGCATTGTTTGCAGAGCCTTGTGTTCAGCCCAGCTGACTGCTGGGTGAGCGGAGCAGTCTTCCATTTCGTGGTTTTCATGAACATGTAATTCATCTGGTGGCAAGAGATGTATTTCATGCCATTTGGAAAGCCATGTGTCCTTTCCTTGCAATAATGGCTTCCTCTGCCCCTGCTTAGAGACTGAGAGGCTCAGCAGCTGTTGAAGGTCAAGCTACCACTGAGTTACCGAGTTACAGCGCACAGACAGTGGAGCCCATGTTGTGTGTAAATCACCTGCAGGAGCTCCGGTGATGTTAGATGGCAAAGAACTTTAAAGAACTTTAAACACCGTTCTCTCTCTCTCTCTCTCTCTCTCTCTCTCTCTCTCTCTGTGTCCACCCCCCTCCCTCCAGACCAAGAGGAAAGGAGAATCCAAGCAAGCTATGAGAGATACAATCAGATAAGCTTTTAAAACAGGTGATGAGCAGAGAAAGTACAATGAAACACGAACCGACAATTCCATTTCATTGGCTTTTCTGCCTCACCATTTGCATTTGTGTGGCAGTGAATGATGATCAGAAAGGAGAGCAGTACAAAATCAGGAAGCCACAAATAACCCCAGAATTAGACCCTGGGAGGTAAAAACCTGGGAGTAGATGTCTTCAAAGCGACCATCTATCTACCTCTCCATCGTGGAAGGAAAGAGTAATTCTGGGTTGAGAGCTTTCCCCAGATGAACGGAGCTAGTAACATATGTCACTGCTGTGTCTCTGTTTTTCCCTTTTTACAAACACGCACGTACCACACACACTTGAAAAGAGAGATATTTCACAAAGATACTCTCTGCCTTAACCAATTAACAACAGCAAAATAAAAAATATGACTATACTATAATTGAATTGTCACCGGCAGAGCAAGAGGGCAATGCCAAAGTTTCCTTGTACTTATAATGAGGTTTTTCTTATAGTACATGTCTTTTATTTCATCAGGCGTATGCCAATTACTCCTGCCTTGTCTCTTTGACTAATGAGAATAACTGATCCCCACATACTTTCTATCTGCCAAAGTGTCATTATCCTTTAGTCTTCCTGCTTTTCCCCAGAAAGTAGACAACACTTTTGATTCTATAAAGAATCCCTTAAAATTGATCACCATTTCAAGAAATTTCTTCTGAATTTTGGCCAACTTGACTTGCTGTTATTAACAGAGTGAAGTGTTTGAAAATTCAGAATGTTTTACGCCTGCAGAGTAACTAGTACCCAAGGGTGGTTTATATGCCTAGGTCAAGCTGAGATTTTTTTTTTTCCCCTCTGCCTTAATCTTCTTAATGTGTGGCAGCCACTGAGAATCTGCATAGAGCTATGAGAAGATGCTCTTGGGCTTGGGGGGGGCGGGTCAAAATCACAGAAGAATGGCTCCTCTTACATCAGCTGACATACTGTCTTTAAAGGGTTGTTATGAGGACTAATAAGGGCAGGGCAGGAATTGCAGAAATTATGGGTAAGAGCACCATACAGAGCTAGAGAACCTGGCACATGGTGTCAGCCTCGCGTTGAACCTCAGAGGCCATTCCACCAGCATTCTCTGGGCCATCTCAGGATTCCTCGCTCTGACATGAGTGCCTTGTCTGTGTGGAGGACACCCTTCCTCTGCAGACAGGAGTCAGGCTGTTACGGCTTGGTTCAAGAGGATACCAGCTGGTTCTCGAAGGCTGAAGAGAATGACTATCCAGTTTACCAAGAGGGCCCATCTGCTCTCAGCAGCTAGAGAACACAATTTCCCTGGCATATTGCGGGGGGATGGATGGGTTAACCAACTCCTTCAGGGTTAAAGAAGAGCATGATCCAGCTCCTCCAACCGACAACCAACGCAAGATTTACAAAGCAGAAGAAGACCCCGGAGACTTCTTGCTTAAATATCCAAACATAACCTCATATTGTATTCTTGGTCTCTGGATAATTGCTCTTGCTTTTTGCTTCCTTTCGCCTGAACAGCCTTGGTGCCCGTGAAGTACCTGCAATACGGGGCCAAAGCTTCCACAGAGGCACGACGTAGGAGCCGCAAAGAATACCTTTGCCAACTGCAGTTTTTCCCATTCTCTCCAAGCTGCTTACAGAAACCAAAACAAAACAAAACAAGCCCCCCACATACCTGCCTTATTAATTATTCTAACCATTTGCCAGTTGCTTAGGTTTTAAGGAAGATTTTATGTGTTTTAAAAGCACATTTGTGTTTAAACGCCAACGTAAATGAAGCACAGAAATGAAGAGAGAAGCTGCCGTGCGGGATCGTAGTTCATGAAGGTGGTAGTTCTTCCCCATTTTAGCTATTTTACTCTGAGGACATGAAACTATTATCAATCTGTCTTCCCTTGCAGGCCTCAAGGACGGATTTAATTTGGTACGATTCTCAGACTTGATGGCTAATAGCAATAATGCTGAACACAAACATCTGGACTCACTACAGGAAATCATTCCCTTCATTTCGATAGCCAGGCGCAGACCTGAGTGAATGGCACCGAAGAGTTTCCGCCGGTGGAGGAAGGAAACAGAAAGGTTTTCCGTGAGGCGAGGAGGGAGACTGACAAGGGAGGCAAACTGGACTTCAGAGAACATTCTCCTGCCACCCGAGTGGTAATCAATTGGCAATTTTTATATTTAGAAAATGGTAGAGCAAGAGGTATAGAATTTAGGATTTTTCATTCTTTTTTAAAAGTAAATCACAAACACTCTTTGTTTCGCCAAAATCTTGCACTGTACCCTAAAAAGGAGGACAGAAGAGGTGCAGGGAAGATTTTTCACAAGCATTGTATTTGCAACCTTGGTCCTGGCCCAACAAGACAGAGATAAGGTTGACACAAACCCCCATGCTAGAGATTGTGGAAATCCAGTCTATCTGTAAATATCTGGGTAGGGAAAAGGATTTACAGTCACAAAATTATTCTTTTCAGTCTCCACCAAATTGATGTTCCCTCTGGGGTTTCCTGTGATCACACTCTTTATGTCAGAGGTCCTAACATGGGACCCAGATCCTTCTCAGTGACTCCATTTGTCATTTGCCCCCTCGCCATTCCCATCTCTGCATACACACGTAGCAGACATTTCACTGAAAAGGTGGGAGCCTTGGGGTGCGATTTTTGTAAGCTGTCACATCTTAAAACATTGTAAGAAAAGCACTTAAAAACTGTATTATTCCCTTTAGCTATCCTACTACCAGTAATTTCTTAGTGGTTGCAGCCAACCTAGCTGTTTAAGCTCCTGTGGTTTTGCTGATTCTTCTTGCTTCTCTCTCTTCATACCTGTTGCGAGTTGAATTATGTCCCTCAAAAAGATATGTTCAAGCCTTAACCTCTAGCATCGGCGGATACGACCTTGTTTAAACATAGAGTCTTTGCAGATGTAATCAAGTTAAGATGAAGCCATTAAAGGTGGTCCCTGATCCAATCTGACTAGGGTCCTTATAAGAAAAGGAGAGGCACAGACGAAGACACACAGGGAGAATGCCATAAGACCATAGGGGCTGAGACTGGAATGATGCAGCCATGAGCCAAGGAGCACCAAGGATTACCAGTCACCATCAGAAACTAGGAAGAGGCACAGAAAGAGTCTACCCAGAGCTCCGTGAGAGAGCATGGCCCTGCTGACATCTTGCTTTCACACATCTAGCCTCCAAAACCGTGAGAGAATAAATGTCTGTTATTTTAAGCTCCCAATTTGTCATACTCTATTACCTCGGCCCTGGGAAAATAATACAAGACACCCCCTTCCTTTTCTCTCCCTCCATCCTGCTTTCTCAGCAGAGATATCTAGCATCTCTTTTATTATCCTGACACCTGCCCTCGGATCCTCAACTTTGACCCATGAGCAGCTAATGAATGCATTTTCTTATTCAAGGACTGCTCCCTCCCTAAGCGAAATTCTGGTTCCAGAGGTCAAGAAAATATTGTTTTCTTCCCTGCCTATCATGTATTTAGATTATAAAAGCAATCCAAGCACCCCCATGAGATTTGAGGGTCAAAACAAACTAGAGGCTGCTTGTGTTCAAATAAGGAGACCCTTTTGCTTCATAATCATTGACAGCTTTCTGTTGTCAAGAGGGACGAAGACCTGCATGCTTATCAGAGCCGACAAAGCTCCTGTGAACTGGCCTCTCCTTCCCTCTGCCTCACCCTGGACTGCTCCCCCTCTTCACTCTTCCATCTGATCACACTGGCTTCTTTCAGTTCCTTGTTTTCAACACAGCGTTGACTCTGCTGCTCTTGTGGCCTGGGACTTCCTGCTCCAGCCCCCTTCTGGGCAAATGCCTCATCACTCTCTGATCTCTGCTCAACTGGACCGGCCTCAGACAGGTCTCTCCTGCCACCCCAGGACCCAATCACATCCCCCGCTTTCAGACCTTTATGGCACCCACTGGTTTTCCTTAGTAATGTTTATTAGTTTTTAATTACAATAGAAACTCTTTTAATTGAGCTTCTGAGGTGGGGGGGATTAACTGATGTTTTCAAATCCATCTGTGAAACATTGACTGATGGCCTGGAGGGTGATAAATGTTTGTGGCCTCTGCGGTCTAATACCCTCACCACTCCTACCCCCACAGAATGAGCTCTAGCCCTTCTAAGAGGGTGTTGCTTTTGTTCCCCAACCTGCTTACAGCAGTTGTACTTGATGACTATAATTATGTAGTTTAATTAAATATCACATAAACTGATCAAATAGGAGCATAAAAAGAGACTTGCTCTTCCTGTGAAAAGTGAAATGCTTTGGAAAGACTAGAAAAAGCTGGGGAGGGCACAGTGGGGATTGCTCTTAGATTAGAGGTAAGAAAGACAAGTGTAAAAGAATGGAGAAAAAAGTGATAAAAATCTAAATGAACTCAAATTACTTCGCAAGTGCCTTTAAGTTCTTCCTCCACGTTAAAGTATCTGAAACTGGAAATTGTAGGTGATATGCATTCGGGTGCAAAATTATGCAAAAAACGACTCTGTCAAATTTGGCAAATAAACGTTCATTTATGTATTTTAAGTAAAAAATAAAAGTTTATATGTATATACACACATATACACATGTATATACACATATATATGCAACGTTTATATACACATATGTAGATGCATACATATATGAATGTGTATATATAATATTAAATATATAAATGTGCATATGTATATACATAGTTGACCCTTCTTGAACAGCATGCATTTGAACTGCATGGGTCCACTTATATGCAGATTTTTTTTGATGAATACAGTACACTACTGTAAATGTATTTTCTCTTCCTTATGATTTTCTTAACATTTTCTTTTCTCTAGATTACTTCATTGTAAGAATACAGTATATAATACATTACAACATACAAAATATGTGTCCATCCACTGTTCATGTTATCAGTAAGGCTTCTGATCAACAGGAGGCTATAATTAGTTAAGTTTTGGGAGAGTCTTCTGTAGAAGACTGTTCAGGGTGTTAGGGCACGTTTGAGGACAGCAGTGTCTTTTCTTTCTGATGGGTAAGCTCACTGCCCTGTTTTATCTGAATAGGACTCCATGGATGGGTATGAATCTGAACCAGGGAACAAAGGAAACACATTTTACTCTTTTCTCCTCTCTTTATACTGTGAGAAATCTATCCTCCTCCATGATCCCGGTTTAGTGAACATAACAGATGGATTTAATCCATAAAAATGAAAGACTTTTCCCATTTCAACTCCATTTCCTGCTTTTCTAGGTAAAACAAAACTTTCCCAGAGGAAATGATGTAAATGCACTCACATGTTCTTAAAAGATCCCACATAGCACAAAATATTGCTATGAACTACACCATGTTGCTTTTCATTTACTTTTAAAAAGAGGTATGAAGGTGGTAGCAGAAAAAAAAAATATCGATAGGATTTGGGAAATGCTTTCTAATCCCTGCCTCATTGTGACCGCCTTCCTTAAGCTTCAGTTTCCTTGTCTGTCACATGGGGTTGGTAAAAATACATACCCTACCTATTTTACAGAATTATCATAAAGGATTTAAGTACATAACATACATGAAAACCCTTGAACAGTCACTGCTACTACAAGGTCCCCGTGCCATATTTGCTCACCAGCTTCTGTCCCTGCCCTCCCTTGCGCCTGGCAGGCTGCACACAATTCATTGCCTTTAGCACAGACCCAAGCAGTCTTGTGTGATTGCACCTGAGTGTACGAGGGAAACTACTGATTTTGGAGAAGACAAGAATGGTCCTGCTCCAAATAACCTTCTGGGGAAATCCATGGGATACTCAATCCACATCTCTGCCCAGAGTCTTTTCTAGACAGATACAGAGAGGGGGCATGAGTCAGGGCCTCTGTTAAAAAGCACAATGTCATTGCCAGTATGAGTTTAAGCTTAAACAGCATTGGTATCCATCTGTAAAATGTCACATCTGTTAGTGCCATCCTAGCAGCTCAAATGTAGAAAATCACAAATCCGCCTCCTTCAATAAAATATAAAAGTCTAGAGTCTCTGTATAATATATGTGCACTCAAGCTATACTAATTTATTCTATAATTACTTTTATTTTTTAGCAATTTGGCTCTTATACTACATAATTAATGATGTTTACATGGAAAGGTTCTTTAATGTAAATGGCATAAGTGGATTATTGAGCAAGCCTTAAAACAAATAAACATTTTTCTCCTTTTAAAATTTTCTTCACTCTCCTCTGGCACAAGAGCAGAATTTTTTAAATGTCAAGCGGTATATAGAAATCAGGCTTCTGAGGTCCATTCTCCCCTGGTAACACAGGCTTATAATTCTGTTTCCTGTAATGGTTGGCCTGCGGGGGTCAACATTGACCTTGCTGACCCAACACATCCAGACTCAGAAGCCTGTCTTTTCTTTGGGAGGTTGCCACTGTTTTTCTCCATGACCTTAAACATAACACAGTATCTGGCCCTTACAGATCATTTCCTGAAGAGTTTGCTGGGGATGAGACACTCATGAGATAAATAAACAAGCTCACTATAAAGACCTGAAAAAGACCAGGGAAGAAAACCTACCAAGTTTCTAAATACTCCTACTGTCATGATAACATCAACATCAACAGTGGTGGGTGCCCCTCCTAGTCAAAGTTCAGATCGCATGTTTCTTGAGTAGCAGTACAGAGCCAGGTTACAGTAAAGTAGAGTTGGCATGAGGGTCACTACCTATCAGGATACATATTATCTCTTTCAAGGTATTCTCAAGTGAAAGCATTGCCATCAAAAGCCTTTTCTTTACTCCTGTTCTCCCAGAGGCAAAGGCATGGGGATGGGAGTGAAAATGCCTTCCTCCACACCATACATCCAGGTTTAGGAGGCTTTGTGGGGAAGTCTGGCTCCAGATCATCTCTGGAAGGAAGGGTCCTCCAAAGTACCCTTCAAGTTATCTCAGGAGTTGCAGACCAAACTCTACCAACAGGCTTTCTCTAGGGCAGACTTTAGTCTCAGGACTGACCGTAGAGCTGGCAGAGTCTTGAGATCTAAGAGAACTCAACCCACGTGAGAGATCCTGAAACCAGTCCTATCCACAGTCCCAGGGCAGAGCTTCAAATTGGAGCCCTGATCTGGAGGACAAGAGATAGGTCAAACACCTAGGACAAGCATGTTTTGAGTGAACATAACTGTACAAGACCTATCGCTGTACTAAGACCTTCATGTTCTCTAAATGCTCTTATTTTCACATCACTTCAAACATGTTAATATGTGTATACATCCCACAGGTAATTATTTTTCTATAAAGAATTTTACAATTTTTCCTTTTGAAATTATTTGGCTAAAGTAACTAATTTAAAATGTGCTGTGATTTCTCAACACTCATCATGTATATTTAGGAACTCTCAGTTGGTGAGAGCATCTCATCTTAAAACTTTTCAGATGGAATGAAATTGTTATGAACATTAAATCTAGCAATTAATGAAGCTGACACAGTATTATATTTTGTGACCATTTAATAAATGTTGATTAATTTTGCTTTGGCAGTTTTCCTTTTCTAATTTTAGAGGCTACAATTTTTCCCAGTCAGACTCCATACATTTTCCCAGACAAGCTCATATGCCCAGCACTGTGAGCCCGCTACCTAGAGACTAAGCTTGTCCTCTGCATTTTGGGCATTCAGCCAAGCACTCCCTAAATGACTGGGCATGGAGTACAGTGAGTTCTCAGGGATTTCCAGCCATTTCATGGAATTTGTGCCCTCAACCCAAACAATATGTGGAGGTACTACACCTTGTGCCATCATCTGAACAACCCAAGCAAGTCTTAACTAATTAGACTCAAATTCTGAAGATTTTTGTGAATTTTTGGCTCCTTAAAGAAATTTACTCATAACCAACACTAAAAGCCTTCACTGTTGGCCTTTGGTAAAGTCATTCTTTTCCTTCAGTGGATGAAATCAGGTTTCATAAATCCAATTTATTTCGTTTTCCAATAAGAAATAAGATGTGGAAGCTGATTTGAAGTTGCATTCCTAGGAAGCTTTTCCATCACATAAAATGTGAGTTCCATTAAGGTGTTTACAAGTAGACTCAAGATAACTTCTTTAAAAATATTATATCAGCAACTGTTAGGTGGAGCGTACTTTTTTCTCCCCCCAACCCCCAAAAGGGATTAGGTCTTATCAGAGTGTATCAACTCAAAAATAATCATAGGTAGTCTATTGACAGTCACAAATTCCCCTCTTTTGCTATCAGCAAATGCTGTAGTGATAAAGTATACATTTGAAAACGCTACTTTCTAGATGCATCTTCTAACAATATCACAACATCAGTGTGGTTTGTTTAGGGGATACATCCCTGACCTTAGTTTGGCTTGTATCTTTTTAAAAAATCACTAAATACATGGTGCGTGTGGATGGTTCAGTTGGTTAAGCATCTGCCTTCTGCTCAGGTCAACTTCTTGGGGTCCTGGGATCAAGCTCTCTGCTCAGCAGGGAGTTTGCTTCTCCCTTCCACTCTCCTTCTGTGCTCGCTCTCTCAAATAAATAAATAAAATCTTTAAAAAATAAAATCACTAAATACATATTGAGTATATATAGCAGTAAGCTCTTAGATACTGGCATCGGACAGGATGAGATGGGGGTCCCATCTCTGCCATTTTCTAGCTCTGAGATTAGGGAAAGTTATTAATTATTTTTTCATCTGCAAAATGGTACCAATAATGATTAAAAGGATCGTTCTCAAGATTAAGCAAGCTAATGAGTATAAAGCTGATGTGAGCAACCCATGTTAGCTTTGAGCATTGCTCTTCTTAGTAGGTATCATTTTCTATTCAGAGTACCACCATTCAAGCCCCATACCTCAGCTCTGGACTACTTAGAGGCCTCCTGCCTCTCCAGCTGGCACTCTGCTCTCACCTACCCCAACCCCTTCTCATCTCCTTCCCAAAGATGAGTGATCCTTTCCGTATGGAAAGACAGTCAGTTCAACCCCCTTCCCACACACAAACAAAAACAGAGTACAACAAAAATTCCTCCAGCTGTCCTTAGCACAAAACCAGCCTGGCTCCTGCCTACCCTATGCAGCCTGTTTTCACCTCTCTCGCCACTCCCTCTATGCCTCAGCCATACTCGTTAGTCTTCTGTGCGTTGCTGGTGCCAGGCTCCCTCCAGTCTCTCTTCTGCAGGCCTAGAGAGCTCTGTCCCTGTCGCCCCTGGCGCTTCCCATCCCAACCCGGAAGCTACCTCATGGGTTCACATTCCTTCCCTTTCGATGCACTTAGGTCACTCAACACATGGCCTACTTAAAAGATAACTTCCTAATGTGTGACTGCTTACATCACTTTGGGGACGGTATACGGCTGCCAGTTTCACTCATCATCTTGTTCCCCATAACCTAGCTCAGCCGGGACCCGGGGAACAAGGCAGTCTACGTTAAATGAATGAGTGAATGAAAGGGATGAGTTAGAAGAGCCTGAACTGCACATTTTCCCAAACTTGGCTCCTTACTAAGTGGTCCCCAAACGGGCCGGGTCCCTTCTCTTTCTTTCTTTCTTTCTTTTTTTTTTTTTTAAACATTTGGCCTTGGTTTTTGCGTCTGTCTTTTCCCAAGAAAGAGCCCAGGCGGTGAGATCCCGGGAAGCACCCCGAGGGGCGGCGGGCCGGGGCGGAAGCGCGAGGTGCGGGGCGGGCGCCGGGTCGGCTCGGGCGGAAGTGCCGGGCTCCGGGCGGAAGCGGCGACGTAGGCGGCGGGCGGCGGCTCAGGTGGGTGCGGGTGGCCTGGAAGCGGCGGGTGGGAGCTCTGGTCCCCGCCCGGAGCCGGCGCGCGGGCGGGAGGCGGGGCACGGGAACCCTTCGCTGTGCCACACGCTGCCAATTTCGATTGTCGTTAGAGGGAATTTAATTAAACCGGGAGCCATAAATCCATGAACCTCCGGGGGGAGATTATAGGCATTCGTGTGTCTACACGTGTGTGTGTGTGTGTGTGTGTGTGTGCGCGCGCGCGCGCGGCGAGAGCAATGGCGCTCTGGGAAGTGAACAGAATAACGAGCGGGAAAAGGCAGTTTTTTTAAGAGGAAGCAGAGAACATCTCAGTTTCACGCTTCTTCCAGTTTTTCACAGATGCCCCGTCCCGGGTTTAATTGAATTCTGTGAAGTGGCAATATAATCTCAATTGGCAGCCTTAAATAAATATTTTTGAGCAACCATGTTGACCTTTAATTGGGGGTGAAAAGGTTGGAAAGGTGCTGTAGGAAACGTTGTGAATCCCAAGGCTTTCTGGACCTCCTCTCTGCTTTCCTGGCAAAAGCAGTCCCCTGGGTGGTGAACAGTGTGACAATAAATCAGAGACGCTACAGTTCTCAACAAATACTTAGCCTTGTCGGTCACCCCTGATAAATACCAGCTCATACAATATTTTAATAAGTCCAGAGGTAAAGAAGTCCCGGCGAAATTACTAACGGGAATAGGCAAGTGCCTGTTTCTAATGCTGTCTTAACAAGGTTTTTGCCCGGATGATCTTTGTTCTTGTTTCTTAATGTTATTTCATATAGTACTTCATATTGCAGGGCACTTTAAATATATATATTTTTATATATACACTATATGTATATATATGACACACACACACACACACAGTATGGCCCAGCTTGACCCAAGCTATAAGCTCACACACACACACACACACACACAGACACACACACAGTATGGCCCAGCTTGACCCAAGCTATAAGCTCACACACACACACACACACAGTATGGCCCAGCTTGACCCAAGCTATAAGCTCACACACACACACACACACACACACACAGTATGGCCCAGCTTGACCCAAGCTATAAGCACACACACACACACACACACACACACACACACACACACACACACACACACACACACACACACACACACACACAGTATGGCCCAGCTTGACCCAAGCTATAAGCACACACACACACACACACACACACACACACACACACACACACACACACACACACACACACACACACACACACACACACACACACACACAGTATGGCCCAGCTTGACCCAAGCTATAAGCTCCTCCAGGATAGGAATAGTGTCTAGGATCTGTTATACCCCCAACACTTGCTAGCACATTTCCCAACATAAGCAGGGCTTCTGTAACTACACATTGCCTTGGTGAAGCAGCCACTAGAACCATGTCTCAGTGTGCAGGCCACAGTCTCCTCATTTAGTAAGTATATGAAGAATAGCTTATGAAAATGCATCTGAAACTCTCTACCAATATTTGGAGCTGTATACACTGAGATTTGAAACACTTGGGAAAAAAAGGTCTCCCCTGGAAATAATTGAGTGATCATGGTGACATCAGGGTAAGGCAGAACTGTCATGGTTCTGTGTGAAATGTCATAGCCTAATAACCTGGGTCCCCTTCTGCTGAAGAATTGCATGGAACCAGAAAGTTCCGGTTGTGAAAAATTAAGATTTGTGGGGCTGGTGCTTTAGACAGGCAGACTCCCCAAATGTTCTTTCTTCATACTTGCTGTGGTCAGTCGTGGCTGCCTGCTGAGGAAGAATCAATATTTTTTTGTCTCCTTCACTAGAGGAAAATGTCGCTTTGTGGTTTTATTTAAATGGATTGATGGCAGGTGAGGTAATAGAAATGAGGATTTTCCAACTCAGGAATTTGTTGGACTGTATTTCTATTTTATTCGAAATACCTGGCTCTGTTGTACTCTTAAGTACCTGGAGGCAATGTGGAGATATGCCTTCAAAATAAGTTATTTTTTTTTTAAGTTTTTGTATTTCATAACATGTGCATACTCTAGCCGGTTGATGCATTCAGTTACTCTAATGCCAGGGTTTGGAGTTTCACACGTAGCAGGACCTTGAGGTAATATGGTGCAAGTACTAAGGTTTTTTATGTTCCTTATTTTAAATCTAATTTTGCCACTGTTTTATTCAAGGAGTGTACATCAGAGGAAGCTAGAAGCCAGCTGGGATAGTTCCTGCATGCAGTTTTATCTTGTTTGTAATTATTTTGAAGGGGAGAAACCATCTGGATCCAGGGATCAATACAGGTAGCACAGACTAGGCAGGCTTCCTTCATCCTTCCCCTGGTAGTATCACATAGCAATTTGAGGGACAAAATCATTCGAGAAAGAATATGCAAAATGAAATGTTTGGGCTAAGTTTCTCATAGACCATTATCCCACAGCCCTAACATTCCAGTTACAGTTACAGGAACCTGGAGGTATGGAAACATCAGTCTTTTTTATTCTAATCCTTACCAAAGATAAGGTTTCTAGAGATAGAGGCAAAATTCAAAATACCTTCTATTTTAAGAAGATATCCATCTCCCACGATTTCAGAGCATTTCACCATTAGTATCTGGTAACAGCTATTTTATTGCTATAGTCTTCACCACTGCAGTATTGTATTGTTTTTTTAAGTTTTTCTTCTGCCCAAGGTGTGAGGTCCTGAAGGGCAGGGAAAGGATCTTAATCACTCTTATATTTCTAATACCTGGCACAGTGCATGTTATAGAAATGAAAAGACAGTGTCCCTGAAGGGCAATTGGATCTGTAACATCATTGGGAGTGCAACAGGTAGAGAAAAGGATTATATAAAACAATAACCTTTCAAGAGCTTCCTAGATGCAGTTATAAATACTGCAGTTACCAATGCCTTGATCAACAGCTTGGAGTAGAGAAATGCATATTTGAGAATCTATAGGCAGTTACCAAACTGCCTTCCAAGGAGATATGACCTGATTAGCTATAGGGCCTTGGTTGCGTTTAATGGAATAAGCAAGCTGAAAGGCTCCACGAGCCCTGTCCCCCTCCATCCAGGCCTGCCATGCTCAACTCCTCACTGGAAGACTTGTTGAGCAAATATGTGAAGACTCTCCTTTTGAAGGTATACCAAATTACGAGTTTACTTAGGTCACTAATATCTTCATTTGGTCCTTCCTTAAAGAATAGACAATCTATGTCTGGTCGCTATTTTAAGGCTAGGTTGCCCAAATAATATTGAAAGAAAGCCACTATCATCTTTTCTACTTTGCTAAAAATTCCCAAGGAGTTCAAAGTTGACAGCTTTTTGTGTTGTAATGGGGCAGGCCTGTGGGATACACTGCTTCCTTCTGTTGCCAGGTGGGACTGCAGCAGAAACCAGAATGTTAACTACTGGAAACAAATGAACTTCCTCTCTTTGTTCCTGTACTTTTTCGTATTAATCATGAAATCGTGGGGAAATGGCTTCTAGTTTAGTCAGGAGGAAGGACGTGAGATTGAGTTATTTGATTTTTTTTTAACTCTTTACTTTTTAAAACACGTAGTTCTTCCAGTCAGACAAGAGAAAGGATAGTGTTATTTAATAGAAATTCAGTCAGCTGAGGCAGCCTAGGACGTAAGAGTGAAAAAAAAAAAAAAAAAGAGATCTAAGTTCAGCCCTATTTCTCCAGGTTCAAAAATGAAATTAATCTGTCTCTTCTTAGATTTAGAAACCAGAACCTCATTCTTAAAATAAAAGAATTCTGCTGTCTGAAGCAGAGGCTTTCCTCACTCTCCATCCTTAAATTAAGCCTTAAACACAATGTGCTATCAGTTGTTTGGTATACTATGAGGATTTATGTTTAAAGCTTTCTGAGATTTTTTTTTTTTTTTGGAAGATAGGAGGTTGAACATGGAGATCCTTTCTAGTTCTGAAAATTCTGTGTTGGTCTCATTATGTATAAAAATAAGCCATTGTTCAAGGAGAAAATACAGAAAGATGAACCAAAAAATGCAATATGAAAGGTTTCAGGTAAACATTAGTTTATCCATAAAGCAAGGGGATCTTTGAAGTCACCTCCAGTTCCAAAATATTAAGATATCCCATGAAAGGTGTTAAGTAACAGAATGGGATCCAGAGGATTGTAGAATCTGACATCACTGAGGGTTGTGGGTGCACGGCTCAAGAGAACATGTTTCCAACATTCAGATTGAGCAGGCCTAGGTATTGTTGGTATCACAAGTCCAAGAAAGTGCTCAAATTCAGTAACTCAAAGTTTCCAAATTCAGTAACTCAAAGTTTCATTTGCTACAAAATGGCTAAAAATGAATGAAACATCTTTCAGGTGTTGTGTGGTCATGAAGATAAATTCGTCTCTTTGGCAAGATGAATTGGAAATGATGGGGTATTAGTGATGAATGGAAGACCTTGCCTGGGTGGACGGATTTTGAATTGCAAATAGTTGTTTTTGGAAATGGGATTGTGTGCTTTGTAAATAGCAAGGAAACTGGCATTACTAGCTGGGTACAATAAAACTAAGATGTTTTAATGAAATTGCCTTCTTTCTGGGTCAGCATTAAGTATCAGAGATATCTTCCAAGGGGATGGGTCATTTTGGTTAAGAAGGATAATGTGGAAAGGAGTCAGCATAAGTCCTTATGCACTTTGTTCCCATCCCTTGAACTAGAATGATTTTGCCCTCATCTTAATGCCATCTTTATGGAATGAAGGAATTTTCAAATTGGTTTTTAAACTCTATTAAGCCCTCATGTATGATATAACCCAACCACATTATTCAGGTTTTCTTGGCTCTCAGGAACAGCTTTGCAGCCATTATGTCGTAATTGTACTGAACATTGTTGCACACTCTGAATTCAGAATATGCCTCTCTGGCTCCAGGCCAGATGCTGAGTCAGTGTCTTTGGGATGAGAGGAGGGGTGCAGTGTGTGCTAGCCCTACTGTGTTAACAGGAAGTAGTCCAGAATCCCCTTTGGACGCCTGGTGTGCTAGAGGGAGTATATAGTAGGAGTACACCACTGTTTCTGATTAGCATCTTCATTTTCCTTCTCTCAGCTGAATGTTTTTCTGGAAATCCTCCCCTGACATTTTCATGTGTTCCAACCCCATTACTGAGCAGACTCCTCTAAAGCAATGATCTGGAAAGTGTGACTGCTCAGGTCCAAAGATTCTAAAACAAACTCTTGTTTACACTAAAGATTCCTCTCCCCTTCCACTTGACATTTGTCAGCTTGGGAGGCAAACACAGGGGTGCTTCTGGATGTGGAGAAGATTGCTGGGATGATGAGGGTCTGTCATTAAAAATTATTTTTTTTAAATGTGTCAAACAGTAAGAGAAAAAGACATCATTCTTCCCCTTTGGAGGCACTTTTCCATCTCAGATGCTCAAACAGTTGCAAGATGAGTGCCTGGCAACGCTGATGTCACCTCCTCTACTGGGTCTTTTTGGATGCCAGGGCTTACGGTTATGATTGAGGAGCTGGAGAAGCAAGTGTGCAGTGAGCAAGCACCTTTACACCTCTGCCTGGATCTCTGTGTGAATTTTGGTCCTCTTTAAATGGGTTAGCATTTTAGGTTCTTACAGTTACAAACTACTTCAGATTCTTTGGGGCCTTTCGAAGCCCCGGCTTATTGCCATGACATTTCTGCAGTGTGTGATGCCCCTTCTCCGATGAGCAGGACATTTGACATCAAAGCCTGGGGGCACAGTTTCTCCCTGTCTCTGCAAAATGAGAGAACAGGACAAGGGCTAGCATTTCTGCTGTCCAGCTGATGAAGCTGAAGCTTAAGCAGATGAGGAACTGCCCAGCATTTTAGAACTAACCAGTGGCAGTTGCCTGTCTTTGGGGTTTATATTTATAAAATCCTCACCCAAAAATGCACCCAGGAATTCAAACATGCTGAATTCCCAACTGAAACTCTTTGAAGAGTGACTCTGAAACTCTAAATGAGGAATTACCCCATTGGTGCTTAATTCCCCTGGCTGATTTAGTGGGAGCTGTGTTTATTTACATTTACATTACATTTATTTTGACCTCTCTACACAAGTTATTCAGAATTATTTTAGAACCAGTTGTCTTGAAAGACAATCAGTAAAATCCAACTTTACCATTACCTAGGCAGCTACAACCCATGTACATATACATATACATACAACCCATGTATACATGGGTTGATGTCCTCAACTGGTAAAATAGATGAATTTTTTAATTTTGAAAATACAAAGGCAGGCATTGGAAGGGCAACTGGAAGGAAAGTGGCCTTTGTCCAAAACCTATCAAAGGGAAACCTCGACTCGAAAAACTAGATTTCAGTGTCCTGTTCTGTAATTTTCTGAAGCCCGAGGAAGCTAAGCCAATACTGGGTGCCAAGGTATTAGCAGGTCTAGATATCCAGTCTCAGCTGGACTTAGTGACATCCTGAGTAGAAGATAAATATGCTGCTGCTTTAATCAGCGATATCCTGTCTTAGAAATTCCTATTTAAGTAATACCCATAGTCTGAAATTTTCAGCTACTTCTGTTTGAAATATTTTTCAGTTTTGCAATTCCCGATTTCTGAGACTGCTATAGTAGAGATCTAAATCTTACTTTTGAGGCCAGTAAAAGCACACTTCAGTCAACAGAATCATCATTATAATTATTTTTTTAAAGGTTTATTTATTTATTTGAGAGAGAGAATCTCAAGCAGACTCCCCGCTGAGCAGAGAGCCTGATGCAGGCCTCGATCCCATGACCCTGAGATCATGACCTGAGCCGAAATCAAGAGTTGGACATTCAAATGACTGAGCCACTCTGGCACTCCTTATCATCATAATTATTAATAACAATACCTTACTTTTATCATTATTTCAGTAATAAAGTTAAGGCTGATTTCTCTATTCTGCTTTGTAACTGATACAGAGATTTTTACATTTATTATCTCTTTTGAAGATACCCAATCAACTTTTGCCCTCACTCTTCTCAACCCACTGCCTCCATCCTCACTAGAAATAACCACTTTTAGTTAAGATGTTATTTTAGGCAAGAACCAGACAGGTAGTTCACTTTAGGGGTAGGCCTCAGTTAGAAGATTTCATTGTTTTCAAGCAACTTCAGACCCATCCATCTGGTTTGTGGTAGATTCTTCGACCACCCCCATTCCCATTCTGGAAGCATTTTCTCCCCTTGGCTTCTGTGATGACACACCTTCCTCATTTCCATTGTACCTCACCATCCTTTCCTTCTGCCCCCTTTGCTGGTTCCTCTCGACACAAGTTCTAAATGTTGGATTGCCTCAGAGACCTGTCCTGGGCCCTCTTCTTTTTCTGTATTATTTACATTATCTCATCTGGTTTCGTAGCTGTAAATACAGTCCCTAAGCTGATGGAGTCTCAAATTTTTATCTTCAGCCCTAGCTCCTCTCCTCAATACCAGACCTGTATATGCCACTCTGTCCGTGAGCTCCAGCTTGTTCCTAACCGGTCCCTCTTCAATCTCTTCCTGCTTCAGTTGTCCTCATTTTAGTAAATGGCACTGCCACCCACCAGAGGCTCAAGGCCAAAACTGGAATTGTCCTCACTGCACCTCCAATCCCTCGTGTCCAATTCATGGCCAGGTTCTGTTGGCCCTGCTTCTGTCCTTGTCCACAGCACCACCCTTTCTTACCTTGACTACTGCAGTGGCCCCCGAACGGGGTCCCTGCCCCCCACACCCGCAATCCATTCTTTACACAGCAGCTAAAGTAATCTTTTAGAATATATATGAGATCGTATCACTTCCTTCTTCTAAATCTAATTGTCACTAAAACCTCAACATGGCCTGTGAAGACTTAGGTGATGTGACCCCCACAGACGACTGCTGAGCCGTCGCCTGCCACTGTTGCCCTTGTTTACTGTGCTCCAGCCACATGATCCTATTTGTTTCTTCCAGCAAGTTCAGGTTATCCTCACCTTAAAGCCTTTGCACTTGCTATTCCTCTCTCCAAAATGTTCCTACCTCAGATTTTTGTACCTTCTCAGCCTGTGGTCTCAGCAAACCTGACACCTGCTCAGAGTACTTGTTTCAATGACCTGCCTCAGTTACCATCACACCACCTTGTCTTACTCCCTCTCCTCTACTTGTCACTCTCTGATATTGTTTGACTTAATGTCACTGGAATACGGACCCCAGGAGGGCAGGTACCTTGCTTTCCTGGTCACCACTGTACCCCGCACCTATAAGAGCCCCTAACACATGGAAAACGTCAGGTAATGGTGGAATAAATGGATGGCTCTCCTCCCACACCCAGGCTGTTCTAAACGACCTCTCTTTCCCGTGTTCCATTCTCCTTTCCTCTGAGGTCCATCCTGCATGCTGCTGCTACATCAGTCTTCCAAAACATCGCTCTTATCACAACACTCTCTTGTTCAGAACCCTTCAGTGCCTACCGTCAGACAGACCACGGCACTCCGACTTCAACACCTTTGTGTCTCACGCCAGCTTTGGAATGTTTCCCCTTTTTTGGACAGACATACCCAAATCCTAGATGATTTGGGCTCCTACTCCTGTGAGACTACCTCCGATCTCAGCCCACAGTATTCTTCTCTTCCTTTCTCTTACAGCATTTAAAGGTGCCCATTGGATGTCCTGGTTGCAATCCCTCCAGTATTTATATTGTTTCAGTGAAGAATTTAACTCCCTTCTCCTGAATCCACTGAAGTATATCCCTCTATTATTCCTGTTGCTTGCATCTAGTATGTGGAGGTGACTTCTCCATGTGAGAGTTTTATTTGGAGGGAAAAAAATGGGCTAAACACCAAAGAGGCTGAAGGAAAAAAAAAATGGCTTAATTTTACTGAGATTTTGAAGGAAGTGGGATACAGAGACAGAACACACGTATTAAGTGGTAGATTTGAGTAACTTCAGTGAAATTATAATCTTAGTGTATTGGCAAGGCCCACCCTTCAAACAATTAAAGAACTTAACAGAACAGTGTTGAATGCAAACTAACATAGCGCCATTGAGTATAGACAGTGGAATAGAGACATCCAGATACTGGGAAATCCCACTGTCATGGTAATAATTTGAAGGGAAAGAAAATGGGGTTTTGTTCCTAGGCACTCATGTGACCAGTCATTCCTTTCTGGGACTGATTTTCTACTGCCTTCTCTGGCCCCCTGTATGGTGAACCGGTTGGCATTGAAATCTGGAAATAGAAGCTACAGGGAGTGAGATGGATGTGTGGTATGAGAGGCTGCTTCTTGCTCCCCAGGTCTGGGGCATGATGTAGGGCTACTCATGGTTTCATGTGTTATGTGGGATCAAGTCAGCAGTCCAACTCCATGGTCAGAATGAAGCTGTGGTGATTGCCTCACAATATATATAAATATCGAATCATTATGTTTGTACACCTGAAACTAATTAAAATGTTATGTTAATTATACCTCAGTTTAAATAAAGAAGAAAAGAATGAAGCTGAGCGTGACACCATGTACAACTGGGCCCACAGGTGGGTGGTTAGCTCGGATCTTTGTTGCAACATCTCATCTCAGCTGCTTCCACCTCTCAGGCAGTTCCCCTGGCCTGGTCCTCTGGTTGCTGAGGCTGTGGAGCTGGAAAAGCACCCATGATCCCACGCATGCCAGTGAGTGAGGGTCCCACTCCCCATTTCTATTCTGTAGCCTCATTCTTGCCCTGCTTAGCTCTTTGGAGTTGACACCTTACAGTATCTGCTTCATTTTCAGCTTTGGTGATGTCCCTTTATGCTGCTTCTCCTTGTCACCCAAATCCCAGGCTAGGCTCCCACTTGTTGGGGAGAGGTGGAGGTTTGGACACAGGGGACACAGAGGGGCCCTGGGGAGGCAGCATGTGTCCCTGTTTCCCTGCATTAAGTCGAGCCCAGTGACCCAGACAAGTCTGCTAAGAGCAACCTCATCTCATTACATAAACTTTCAGTCATCTAAAATGATGGGCTTTTGTTCCCAGTAGAGGTGTATGGTGTGTGTGTGTGTGTGTGCGCATGCGTGCGCACACATGAGTGTTTCTAGTCACTTGGGTAAAAAAAGGGACATTAACTTAGATGGTAATGAATGTGAAATGAGGGCTTAACATCTCACATGGCACAAATGACTAAACAGAAGCCCTGAGCCTCTTCATGGAACACACGTTCAACAAGAGCTACTGTAATAGTGTTTGGTTAATGTCAGCTCAGCATTAAATTTACATTATACTCTTGTGAAGAAGCTCCAACATTACCTGTTAATAACCAAGGCAGTACCTGGGCTTATACAGACTTTTTCATTTTGCACATGAACTAACACTGCAGCTTGCTGATGAGGGATCATGTGAGCTTGGAGATTCTGCATGCCAAAGGATGCTGTGTATGAATAAAAATTCTGGTCAGTGAAGGTCAGTTTCTCTGCTCAAGCGAGAATGTTGTTTCCCTTCTAATCAGACACACGCAGTGTTTGAAGAATCCAGGGGCCCTACATAAGTGATATGCAGCCCTAGTCTGGGCAGCTCCTCATGCAAGAAATGAATAATCCTTAATAAAGGCTCAAACGACCCTGGCTTCTTTCTGTACTGTAATCAGTTGTTTTAATGGTATGCCCTTGAGTGCCTCAGAGGGAAAATGCTATAAAGTTAAGTTATCTTCCTTATCTTGCTTCAAGGAGGGCTGAATGGATCCAATCAGTCCTCCCCCATGTTGTATTTGATTCTGCCATAAAGACCACTGGAGTCAGCCTCAGTTTGTTGAAAAGCCAGCATTCCCTTTCTCTGTCAGGCTGATCCACGCCTCTGAGCAGCAGTGGACTTGAAACAGCAGGAGTCACCATCTTTATTGTTAGGCTGTGGAATTTGTTTTAGGCACATTCTAAATCCAGTCTTATGCCTTTTACTTTTTCTTTTTTTTTTTTCTGTGACAAAGGTGACCCAATTGTGCTTCTTTGATATTATGAACACAGCTCTTTTTGCTCATATCACAGAGGCATGTAACAAAATACAAAGGATAAAATTGTGTCTGTGCGTAGTAAGGACACAAGTTTCATGACTAAATTCAATGACATAATCAAAAAGGTGGTGTCCTCTCCCAAGTCATGAGCTAACAGGCAGAAACCACCTTTCAGAGTATTTTTTTTATAATGCTGAGATACTGCTCAAAAAATAATAGAACTAATGAAAATGTCACATTGACAGAGTAGCCTGTATTAAGATTTTACTTCAAGAAGGCATGATTCACTGAATATGACATTGACAGCAATAGTGTTAAAGTTTACAGAGTTAATAAAATATTCCAAGAAGAGTATGATACAGTTGCAATTGGAGTGTATTATTTTCATTTACTTGTAGAACTAAGTGGACTCCAGGGTTCAGGATTTTAGCCTTCAGATCTTATTTCTGCCTAGGAGAGGTATAGGGAGCTTTTTTAATATCATACTCTAATATAATATTCTAATACAGTGCTTCTAAGAAAGAAGTTAATTTGACAATGTGGTAAAATGCATGTGCCTTAGGACATTTGGAAAATATGCAGGTAGTAAAACTGCATAATGCTAATGCATTTCTCCATAAACAAATGTGCCATGTTTAAATGATTAAATACATGGGAAAAGGTAGAAGTGAAGACTAATAGTGGAAAGAGAACTAATTTTAAACAGAATGGTTGCAGCATCACTGAAGACTCAGCTCTCTGGGCTGGGTGAACAAATATTCCAGCAAATCTGGAATGAATAGCAACTGTTTACTATGACAGGTTTTATTTGTCTTGGGTGCAACCAAGACCACATGCTGTGTTTTGTCATGTTGGAAATACTGAAGCAGATTTCCTTTGTGAATGTGAATTTTTTTTTTTTTTTAAGCCTTAACACCCCAGTCTCAACTCAGCTAGGTAAAAGCAGTAAGTTCTCCTTTCCTTACCAGCCAGACATCAATAAACCTTAAATCCCTCCACCAAAAGCACATAGCTGCGGTTCACTATCCTGGTGGTTGTCTTAGGTCACTGCCATAAATGGGCCAATCCTTCTCATTTCCAAGAACTATCTTTCTGTCTTTAACGAAACTAATTTTTTTGTTTTCTTTCTCCCATATAGTACAGCTCTTTTAATTCTATTCTCTAGTAAGATGTGCCACTGTGGTTATAGGGCTCTCACAAAACCAAGGATGCAGAAATTTTTACCTAGTGTGAAAATTGCTAATATTCTACCTTCCCCCCTCATTTATATCCTGGGTAGACAAAACCAGGCTTAGAAGCTGTTGTCTCCGACCACATTCACCTATTGGAGTTGCTGATTCGGCTGAATTTATGGCAAATGTGTATACCAGGGCTTAACACTTAGTTGAGACTAGCACAGCATCCTGTGAAATTGTTTAGATCCACTTTCCATCTTGGAATAATGGTGGGTAGCAGATCCTTGCAAAGTGCTCATCACATTCCCTTTTTATGCGTTATCGAGATCATTTAGTTAGCAGGGAGATCCAGGGAGAAGTGGAAGGCTACGAGTTTAAGAGTAAAGGAAAGATTATTGTCTTCACAGATCAGAATCCAATCTTTTTGTCCTGTGGTCTTTACACTAGTTTGACAGGGGTTGGTATTTTTCTCTAAAATCATATCATTCTGTTTGAAATGAGTTTAAGGCTAATCTTACCCTAAGAAGCCTAGTCAGAACTAGAGATTAGCACATAATTAATATAGTCATGCTCTGTGGAGCAGAAGAGGCAGAGATCAGAGCTGGTAGTGAAGGGGTTGGGACCAGCTGTAGGGCCCTGGCCCACAGTCTTGTGGGCACCCTGAAGAATACTAACCTTTAGTTATGACATGAGCTCTGCTCAATTAGTGACCACTGTGCACAATGAGTGTCTGATCAGGGTTAGAGGTGAGACTAAAAAGGTGGAGAAAGGTTCACTCCAATACTTTAAATATTCAAACAAATATCTGGATACCTGCTATGTGCCAACTTAATTATAGATGCTCAGGGACACTGGGGCAAACAAGTACCTGCCCCTATAGAAGTCACATTGTAGTAGAGGGGGATAGAGGTAAAGAAATCATTTTAGCAGTAAAAGATAAAAGAAAACTGTAGCAAGGCATAAGGATGGAGTGTGGTGGGCTGGCCAACCTTGGTAAGGTCGTCACTAAGGCATGACCCAGGCCAAATGAGGAGAAGCTACTTAAGAGCTTTTCATGTGGAAGGACAGCAAGTACAGAGATCCTGATAAAGAAATGATCTTTAGGTATTCAAGGAACAGAAAGGGAATCTTTATGGCTGCAGCTTGCCAAGATAAAGGAGGGGAAAGTGAGATGAAGTTGGAGAGAGAAAGTACAGCAAAGTTAAGAAATGAAGATCCCAAGAATGAATTCATTTTGAGAATACTGATAAATGATAAAGTCAACGGTGCATATGTGTTTTAAAAATGAAATTATCATATCTGTAGTTTTAAGGACAAAGCTGGAGGCTCAGTAGAATAAGCAGGAGTAAGTAGGCTGTCTTATGTGGAGCAAAGAAGCAAGATGGGGGAGCTTCAAAGCCTAGTGTTTGACATGCTGCTATTACCAAGCTGTTCGTATTGGAGTATCTCCAGTAGTAACAGTAGTACATTTGTGTATGTTTTTTAAAATGATGGCAATCTCCTTTTAAAATACTGAAGGAGTTGAGTAGATTTTTGCTTTTGACAAGTCAATTCGACCTAATTCTCCCCTATAGTTCCTCTTAGCACAGCTCTGTGTTTCCCCATCTTTTGCAGCAGGGTGGGGCATGGATCTCTTAAGTGACAGCTTTAACCTTCAGCTGGAGACTTGTGCTCCTTACTTACTATTCCTTTACCATGAAGGTGGCTGTGTGTTGTTGAATGCTTGCTAATAAGATAAGCTATCTCTGCAAATAAGAACCATCTCAGGAAACCCCCCCCCCCCCATTTTAGGGAATCATCAGGATGCTGGCACAATCTGCAGGTGAAACTTAACTTTGTATTCAAATTATCAAACCCATGCAGTTTGCTTGCAGAAACCAAGTGATTAGGCACACAGCTCATCCATAAATATGGATATTTTCCCATTCTAAATTCTGTTTTGTTTGGAATACAGTGAATGTTGAGGCATTATGGAGAATTGCCAAACATCTGGGCCTCTCTGACACTCCTGGAGTCCAAGAAGCAGTTCTCAAGTCTTCAAATTCCATCACAGGCTTGCAGCTTACTGTTCATATTATAAACAGCAAAATCTAGGGCACGTAAGTTTACTGGTCTGTTTTTCTTTTGGCAGAATTGAGATGCCCTGGTTTCAAGGAAATAGCATGCAACTTGCCAAATACTCCCTTCAACTCCTCATGAGAAATCTCTCTGCCTCTAAGACCATTCTGCCTGTGCTGACCTTATTTACAAAGGTACAGAGTGAAAAAGTAAAATTACTACTTCAAAAACAAAAGGTGTTAAATTGTTGGATGAAGAAAGTTGTACGTTTAAGAAGGGCGGGGACGGGGGGAACGTTGAAAGGAAAGCAATGGAATAAACTGTCCTCAGACCTGTCCCTCCACTTTTCAGATGCAGTTACAGTGGTACCAACTCTGATTTCTAGCCACGTGCCTCCTTGGCTCACACGTTTCAGGGGGTAAACTAATATATTTAATAGTCTCCCGATCCCTGCATTGGAAGGAAGAACTATCAGAAAAGGGATGATGTTTATAAATACATCACTTAGAAATATAGTTAATTCTTGTGATGGGTCTGTTCCATAAAGCACCACAAACACTGAATTAGCGAATATTAAAACAGTGCTCCCAGGGGAGGGATAGGGTTAGATTCCAGTGAGCTGCTGGTCACAACATTTTTGTCAGCTGATCAATATGTAGCCTTGTCTGGCGTATGTTTCTGTTTAAAGACACTTTATTTAGTACATATTGTTGATTCATTAACATCGAATTCATGGCCAACAGTGCCATATCTCATGCCTGAACAAAGTTTATCTAACACAGTATTTTCTCCATGAGGCATATCACAGCCTCCTAATGCTTGGAAACACTACACAACACTTTCAGCACTCTGCCTGGGGACCATTCTAAATAGCAAAGTCAACAAAAGTCACAGAAATGCAAAAAGCATGGCACCCAGTAGATCATGAAAAGGACACTTGTTGACAGTGTGAGACCTGAAACAATAAGGCGGATCATTGTCTTATTCGACCTCCGCTGGGAATGTGCACTTTGGGTGACTCAGATTTTTCATTGCTCTGTGCATGTCCTCAAATGTCCATGGATGACCACAAAATTGCCACAGATATTGATTTTGGGGTTACAAATAGTTTTTAGTGACTGGCAAATTTGCAAATATGAAAGCAAATTTGCAAATTGTATTCATATATTTGCATATATGAATACAAATAACAAGGATTGACAAGTACAACTGTCCTTGTTTTCTTATCTCTAACAGGAGTTTTAAGCCATAGCTGTTAAAAATTTTTAAGAGCTTTTCCCCCCTGAAATTTATAATATAAATATTACCAATTTCCTTTTGCTACTTAACATTACTTTGTGTGATATATAATCAAAAAAAGAAATAAAGCACAGGGTAATAGACTTAACCTTAGTGAATAATACTCCCAATTCAAGCAAAAAAAGTTGTCTTGTTTAATATGTTTTTCAGATTCCAGGCATTTTAGCAATCTGAAAATATCTGGTGGGTGTCTAATAACCAAGTCTAAAATAGTTTTTTTTAAATTGAATTTCCTCTTGAGAATAGTTAAACTGCTTTTCATATCCATAAATGTATATTGCATTGTTGGAAATTATGGAATAAAAAGAATTCATCATCTGTGTCTACATATGAGAAATGCATATGAGAATTAGCCACAAAAATAAAGTAATCCCTTAAGGTTAGTGGTACTCACTCGGCCTAACTATTCCATTATTTTTCAGTTTGAACGACAGCCAGTTAGCCAAAGACCTCTGCAAAAAAAAAAAAAAAAAAAAGCCACACTAATCTTCCTAGCTTAAAATTTGTACTGAATCCTTGATTTGTGTCATTAGGCATATAATAAGATTGGCCAATCCCTGAGCCATTTGTGGCCAAGAGGGATACAGTGCACCTGACTGCCTCAGCCTAAGTCAAGTATTCTACCCATTTTGTTCAGGGCTGCAGTCAGCCACATGCTGAGAGCAGTTCCTCTGAGGCAAAATCCACAGCATTCCTGCTACCAGAAAGGGGAGTGGGCTGGCCAACCCAACAAATGTCCATTCCATTCTAGGGATAGAGTAAGTACGTGGTCTGCTGGTACCATGGAAAATCCTAGAGAAGGAGGTTTGAATGGCCCAGACCACAGGGTCTTACCCTTTTTCAGTTCATAGGCCTCTTTAAAAGTTGATGAACATTTCCTAATAAAAATACATATAAACAGGATAATTTGCACCAACGTCCATGATTACAAAAACAAAACAGAAAACGTGATCTAGGTTTGACTGAAGTTTTTTTACCATGAAAGCAAAATGTTGGTACATTTGGTACTTTTAGCTTGTTCTTGTTTGAACAGCTTTTGCTTTTAAAATCTTCTGTTGACTTTTTGAAACTTTCTTAGAAAATTTCAACATGATTATCTTAAAACATCACAGACTATTCATAATCTGTTTCTTGATGATGCTCGCAATATATGAGGAGCCTAATTCTCTGAACCAGGAAGTTAGGGCCAGAAAGACCCTAATGAAGAAAAACTGCCTTTTGATGATCTGGGTCCTTATTTCAAAACAAGCTGGGAGTTAAACTGGAGGAGGGGCCTTTCTTTTACATAACAGCACACCTCTTCCTGTCATGTTAAAAAGCAGGTTTTCTATAAGCATCAGTAATGGTGAGTCTATCTTGAGCTAATGCAAGAGAACCTATAGCTAGTAGCTGTTCCTAGAGTCTAGGGCTGAGAAGACTTTAAAATCTGCCAAAGATCCACAGCATTCTCAAAAGACTTCTCCGCTAGACGGTTAAAGAAGATAAACAACCGGCACTAAAACTTGCTTGTTCCTCGGGTGGAGAATTAACCCGGGAAGCCTACTGCTGACACTTGCAATGAGAAAATGAGCAGACCATTAAAGAGTTGGTACAGTCATCACCCGAAGTAAATAGGGATTTCTCCCTTTTTGATGGTGGGGCAATCACTATCTAACTTCATCTCAATGAGTTTATTCCTGTGGACTGATGAGGAAAAACAGGCAGGCAAAGCCCAGTGCCTCCATTTCAAAACAGACTTTAAGCTTTTCTGGTGATGTCAGCCAGGCCAAAAAAGTGTCCCTGACACAGGAAAGACAAAGCCCTAAGACTATAAATCAATGAAAAATTATCTTCCCTGATATCAATTAGATAAAGCCAGTGACAAAAAATATAAGCATCTAAATGTAGTGTATGTGTATGTATCTGTGGGTACATGTATGTAATACATTTAGATGTATGTGCATGTATATGTGATAGGTATATACGTGTATATAATGTATACACACATACGTAACGGGTAAGCATCTACATTTATTATATGTGTGTATACATATATGTATAAATAGATTTATGGTGAAAAATGAAAACAACTAAAAAATGCTGACAGTCCATTTACCATGGAACACTAGCTATTTATAAGATTCTATGGCAATGTTTTGCTTTGGAAATAAAACAGTATAATTAAACTGGTAAAAAAAAAAAAAAAGTCCTTTAAAATAAGTATAATCTGCTTCTTGTGGTTTTTGTCAGGCTGCATGCCATTCCTTGAATTTCATGGCTTTATTTTTTCCTTCCCGTAGGATCCATGCCCCCTTTGTGATGAAGCCAAGGAAACACTGGAGCCTTACAAAAACAGGGTAATACAGGCTCCCTACTCTCCCTGAAAGTAGAGCGTTCCTATCCAACCTTCATATGCCCAAGTGGAGTGAAGCAAAGAAGCAAGTAACATTTGTTTACGGAGAATTTTTTTATCATTCCCAGACCCAAAAAAATAACCTCTCTCAGGCTTTTGTGATACTTTAGGACACCTCTTGCTGACAGAGGCACAGAATAGACCGAGATAAAGCACAGATGCTCACACAGTTCAAAGCTCTAAGGCCTTGGTGTTGAGATGCTGCAGGTAGGCTCCCAGGGAAGGGGCTTGGCAGTGCCACTCTTGCTGTTCAGGGTAGGCACTGCCTCTAGAATGGCAAAACAAACACCGAATGCTATTTTCACTTTTCACCTTTTTTCATAAAAGCAAAAGTCCTCAGATTTTTTTCCAGTTAGCGAAACAGGTACTAATGTAGATCTTTCATAACAGCCACATGGCCTGATGCAAACTTTTGAAAAGCAGGGGAAACCTGCATAATGCAGTGTGGCTTTATGTATACGGAATGGATAGCATATGTGGTATAGATTACCTGCCTGAATCCTTTCTTTGGGAAGAGATTAAATGATTTTTCATTTAAGTTTTCTTTCTATTCAGAGAGAGATTTCAGTGCTAATTTCCACAAAACTCATTACCCCTAAGTGTTTTTCTCTGAGCAGTACTGGTTTTCTTACTCTGACTCTTAATATGAATCAAAGCTAACTAGCAGGTGCAATGTTCATGCTTTCTTTAAACTTGTGTCCCCATTCATTTTATCTTACTCTGTCATTTCCATGGAAGTGTTTTCCAGTAGCGAACCATGACGCCTTTCCCATCCTCTCATGCAAAGCACATCTGTTCTGATCCTCAGCTTCCCGGTTGGGACATATTTTATTTCACCAGGAATGGAGTAATGACCCAACACTGAATGTCATAGGTGTGACAGCAAAACAGCAAAACCAAGAGTTAAGGAATATAATGAAATCAACCAAGTTGTGGAAATCGGGGACGTGAGATCACTGGGGACCTCAGACAGGCAGACAACAGCAAAACCCCTCAGCATGAGAGCTAGTCTGGGCATCAGTTGGCATTGTGGGTGTTGTATCATTCTGTGCTCTCTAAAGTACAGAGCTTCAGTGTGTCTCTGTTTCAGTTTATTTTACAGGAGGTGGACATCACACTTCCAGAAAACTCTGCTTGGTATGAAAGGTATAAATTTGACATCCCCGTCTTCCATTTGAATGGCCAGTTTCTGATGATGCATCGAGTGGACATCTCAAAACTTGAAAAGCAGCTCCAGAAACTTGAGCAGCAAGGTGCTGGAGGCTGGAGGACGCCTTCATGATCCTCCACCCACTCTTGTCCAGACGGCGTCTTCCTAAGGACATGACCGTGGTGGCCTTTCCCGGCCTTAACAGACGTTCTGAACTGGGTGGTGCCCAATATATGGTGACATTACTCTTCTGACTGATGGAAGTATGGGAACAGTGTGGGAACTGTTTACCTGCTGGCATTTTATAAAATGAGAGGAGCATATTGGCAGCAAGGGGATAATGGAGGATGGGAGAAATCCATTTGTTTTATTTATTTTCCCTTTTGTATTAATATGGAAGCCCTTTCACATTCACTGGACAGTGCAGTTTATAGGAAGAAGGTTCTGCATCCCTGCTGCTGCCCTAAGGGCTTAACTTTTTAATGAAAGAATAAATGCTCTTCCACTCAGTAGATAAAGTGAAATGTGAATTGTTAATAACTGTGCACAGTCAATAAAGGGGTGTTTTAACAAATACATCTGCATGAAGCCTATTTCAGTGGGATTTAATAATACCTGTTTAAAATTAGAATTCAATTCCATTGTGGGGGGGGAGAAGAGAATAATTATCCTAGGCAAAAAGGCTTCATTTGAGAAAAACAAAAGATTTAAACCTCCAAAATGCGTATAAGAATCTCAGAATGCTTCACACGTAGTTAATGAATTGATTCATAATATTTGAGGGCTGCCTTTGATAGTTATTCACTTGTCATCAATTGAGTTAATTCAAATTATAAAACAGTATCAGGTTTTAACATCTTGGAGAAAATTCACTTCTGAACATAACTGGACAGATATGTCATCTAAAGACAATACTCTTCACCATTTTATATAAAGTGTTAAAAATGTCGTTGTGTATCCCTATTTATATTTAGTTAAGTTCAACCAATATAGCAATGGATTCATTTAAACACAAAATTGCCTTTTCCTCTTAAAATCACATCACTGTAATTTCATCTATAATGAAATTCTTTTGTGAACTATTTTAATGAATTTGGATATTGTGAGTCACTTGGCTAGATTTTAATTTGAGCAGTATGATTTAGTCTTAGAAATTCTAGAATATCAGAGCGGGCTAACTTTATACATTGTGTAGTCCTACCCTCTCATTTTATACAGGATGAGAAATCTAACATTCAGAGAGTTTCAGGGACTTGGCCTAAGGTAATAGAGTCAGTCAGCTGGCAGACCAGGTCTTGCCACCCACCCTGAATTTCCAGTACTACCTGGGCTCATGGTAGGGATATTATTGTGTTATCTCACGTACAACATCTTCAACCATTCTGGACTCAACCCAAATTTGGGAACAACTTAAAAAGCATTCCGAAGTGACAAGAGGGGGAAAAAAATCTTACAATCGAATAGCAGTGTTTATAATTTACATATTTCTGGAACACATCTTATTTGATATTATTCATTTAGCCCTGTGGCAGGCAATATTCTAGGATGACCCTAATGAACCCTCACCCTTGTCTAACTCCTTTGAGTGTGGGTGGAACTCACTGAATATGATGAAATATCACTGCTGTGGTTATGATACATCAAATGGCAAAAGCAAGATTATCCTGGTTGAGCCTGATCTAGTCAGGTGAGTCCTCTAAAAGCAGAGAGTTCTCTCTGGCTGGTTGCAGAAGAAATCAGAGAGATGTACTCCAGCCAGCCTGGAAGGAAGCAAACATCAATGTGGTAAACTTCCTACTGGGGCCAAATGGTAAGAAACTGGGTGGCTGCTAGGAACTGAGAGTAGTTATTGGCCAGTAGCTAGCAGGAAAATGGGGACATCAGCCCTACAGCTTCGAGAAACAAATGCTGCCAACAATCATTGAACCTAGAAGAGGATCCTAAGCCCAACATGAGAACCAGAGCCTGGAATAACACCTTGATTTCAGCTCAGTGAGACTCTGATCAGAGCATCCAGCCACACCATGCCTAGATTTCTGATCTACAGAAACTGCAATAATAAATGTGTGTTGTTTCAAGCTGCTAAATTTGTGGTAGATTGTTACACAGCAATGGAGATCTAATAGAAGTCCCTACGACACTGAAACACAATGGCAGGTGGTTGGGAGTACAAGAATGAATGAGTCCATGTCTTAGACCATCAGTGTCTTTTGAGGAGCAAGGAGAGGTCAGTTAATAAAGCACTACAATGTCATGCAGTGATGGCTGGAACTGAAACATGTATAAAACGGCACAGCAGCCAGATGAGGAAAGTAGCAAGAAGTCTTCACAGAAAATTAAACTTAAACTAGGTTTTGATGGTTTAATAGAAGCAATAGAGCAGGGCTGAGAAGGAGGAGGAGGTTCCATCCTGAAGGAACAGCATGTGGAAAATAAGAATATGCAGGGCTTGGCATACTTAGGAAACCGCAGGTGGTTCTGTGTTGCTGGAGTGAAGGGGAAGGGAGTGAAGGAAATGCAACCAAGTAGATTGGGATCCACACTGTGAAGGACCTCAGGTAATGCAATGCACCCCGCCCCCGCCCTTGTAACCATGGCCTCCTTTACTTCCTGCCCTCATCCAGAGTAAGCCCTCTGGCTCCTGATTCTTCAGGTGTATCTGGCCTCTCTAACCCGCCTTTTTTGGTCCTTGTAGTCCTCACGCATGCTAAGCCCAGAGGCACTCTCCAGTAGCCCTGCAGGACATTCTTACCTTCAAGACAAATGGGGAGAGGGGGCCATAGAGAAGATGGCCCACTTGTGTGGCTGGGCATCCTGTGTTCCTCCCTGCTCCAGGCACCCTGAGAGCTCTGTGCCCTGCTGTGTCCTAGGGTTGCTGATCCTTCTCCTGGGCCACCAGTTGGAAAAGTTCAAAGTTTCAGAGTCTGCTGAGCTGAGAGATAATCCATGGGCTGGCCTGAGACCTGGACGTTTGTTCTTTTGGAGCACTTCCTGCCTGAGTATAAGCACATGTTATAGGTGTACAGGAAGTGCAGAGGCTTCATCCAAAAAACAGATTTCTGACATCAGAATTTCAAACAAGTAAACAAAAACCCATTGATCCTTATAGGGGGTTAAAGTGTTGGCTGGACCCAGCCCGGACCCAGTTAAAGGAGTTATTAAATTGCATAAAGACTGTTGGAGACTGAGAAGACAGGATACTTGAAGGATTTTTTTTTTTTTTTTTTAAAGAAAGATGTGCTCTCACTTCTCACCAAAGTAAAAGATTGGGATCACCTAATGTCAAGAGAAATGGACGTAAGTGGGGCTCATCAGAAAGCCTGATGTGTGTCCCAAGGTAGGAAGAACACCGTGGTCTAACTCCGGGCTGGCAAGTCACGTGAGAGATGAGCTAGCAAGCCACTCCTGCTTCAGAGTGATGGAGAACTGCAGGTGCTCTGCATTTGTCCAGAAGAACATGCGTGGATGTTTCTTCCTAGATCAGATGTGGGCCACATGTGAGAGAGGGCTGGCTGGGGCAGCCTCAGGACAGAAGCAGAGGTAGAATCCTGGGCTCCTAGGGGCTGAGGAAGTGAGTAGCTGCTCACAGGGAGAGCGCATCTGCCTAAATCAAGGGAACTGCAGGCAAGACACCTCCCGAGAACCCATGAAAGCCTCTGTGAAATGTCTGCTGTAAATGGTTACCAGGCCTGGGGAGCTGGAGGTCATCTTATAACTTCAGCGCTCGCTGACAACACTCCCGCCCCTGACCATGTTTTTTGCCTTCCCCCATCCCAACCCTAGAAGAACCAGAGCTTCCAGAAGCGAGAAGAGAAGGGCCTTCCCCTTCCACAGCGTCCCTGCAGCGTGTGGCTTCACACTGTGCTCCCTGTAAGACAACTTTAAAGCAAGTTGTAAGTTTTTATTCTGACGTAGGAACAGACACACAAAACCCAGTGTGAAGTGACCATGGGCCTTTCTGTGGCCTGAGAATACGTGAAAGAATCCTGACACTTACTATTGTTTTTCATTTTTATCCTGAACAGAGTAAGAAATTCCCCATTGAGCACATCTTACAGGGAGAGCGGGAGACATGAATAAAGATGCTCTCTGATTGTACTCCACATTCAGAGTGTCGATTATATGTGCCAAATGTTGTTTTTTACCTATAAATCTTCAATCAATCTACTTATTAATTCACATTTGAGAGAGGAATATGGTCATGTGACTAAGAATCCTGGAAACCTTCAGCAATCCCTCTGTTCCAACAGCTGAAAAATAGAAAGGCAGATATCTGGAAACATGGCATTTAAAAGGTGATTTCATTTTCCCACTGTTGATAGGTATCAATGTTCAGTCACTTATTATAGTCATTTTCATACTTTTCCTTTCTGAAATTATGTTTGCAGGCATCAATTTGTTTTTACATAAAGACTAATTTTGACACAAGAAGCTCATCATAATATTCTCCCACCCCAAAGGAAATAGTAACATAAACTTCTCTTTTTTCCCTAAGCTAATGCTTTAAAATGGAGTGGGATAAACACTGAGTTTGGGACTGCACATTACTGCTCTTGGTTTCAGTGCTGCTTTCTTCCAGATGTCTCATACATTAAAAGGGCTTACTGGAAAACATATCACTTTGGCCGATTTATTGCAGGAAGCAAGGGCTCACTCAGACTAGGGCTGCTTGTTTGTTTATAATAATGCAGCAACTCATGGAAATGTGACAATGGGAATACTGGGGCAGGCCTCAGGAAGTACCCTTAGAGAGCCACAGAAAGAGCCAGCCCCCCTTATGCAGTACCTTGGCTTCTTTCTTTCCCTCTTCCTTCCTGACTCACCAGTTCCCCTACTTACTCACAGTATCTGCTTTCTCATAAATGTAGCTTGCTCATGCCCATCATTTCTGCTGATCCTTCTGTTCAGCAATACAGTGATCCGAATCTCCCAGCCTTGCTGTTCTGAAATCCCAAAAGAGGGATTTTACTCAGCTTATATTTTACAGCCAGCCCCCCAAATCATGGTTGCTGATCAGAACGACAGCAGAAGCCATCCTTGGGTCAGGTACCCATCCTGGATCCAGTCAGTTCTGGGAGCCAAGATCAGCTGGTATGCAAATCAGTCACTGCCTCAGCCACTGCCCACTCAGCAGAGATGGAAGGCATGGCTGGCAATGGTCAGTAGCTCGGGTACACATGCAGAAAGTTTAAGAGCATGTCACTCCATTATATTCAAGAGAAATCAAGAGCAATGGTTTAGTAAATTGATTTATATCCTACTCATGGGAATGATGAGGACTCGAACCAGGGCAACGGGAGTTAGAAAGAGATATCAGGGCATGTTTGGGAGACAGGTTGACAAAACTTCATGATTGACTGGAGGGCTGTCGAAGTGGGGCGAGAGTAAGTAGAAGAAAGCACGGCATTTGGGATGACTGCCAGTCTTCTTGCTGTGGCTACTGGATAAATCCTGGCACTAACTATTCCCTGACACAGAGAGTATAAAAGGAAGGGGAGGTTAGTTTTTGGTTGTCCTTGGTGGATGGGAAAGATGGGACATGGTGAATTTGCCATGCTTGTGGGATATCCAGGTAAAGATTAAATCAGAGGTCTGGGCTGGAGATGCAGATTTGAAAGTACCCAGGATATGGCTGAAACTGCATCCATCTGGCACCGGTGGAAAAAAGTGAGCTAGGACTAAGCCCTGGGAAATACCAAACTTGACCACATGCATAGAGGAAAGCCAGTAAAGGAAAACGAGAATAAGAGGTGATAGAATGAGGAGTGAAAGAAGGTCATGCAATTTGTATTCTTTGCTGCCTTTGATTATATGATAGCACCAGGCACTATTCTGAGCAGGGAGGATAGAGCAGCAGATAGTCAAGTGTCCTACTCACGGGCTTGCATTCTAGAGGGAGAGAAAAACAATAAAGTTATTACATCAGTGGAAAATAGCCATATCTTGAAAGTCAGAAAAGTTTTTCCCAGAATAGCTAACAGTATCTAATATCAAAAGAGCTAGGATGAAGAATTAAAAGAAGACACTGGATTTGAAAATTATATAGGTCCTAATCCCAAGAACCTGTGAATGTTACCTTATATACAAAGGGACTTTGCAGATGCCATTAAGTTAAGGATCCTGAGATGGTGAAATTATCCCAGATTATCCAGGTGGGTCCTAAATGTAACCACAAGTGTTCTTGTAAGAGGGAGACAGAGGGACTACAGAGGAGAATGCATATGATAAGGCAAAGGAAGCAAGAGGCTGGAGTGATAAGAAAGGGGTCATGAGCCAAGGAATGTAAGTGGCCTCCAGAAGCTAGGAAAGGTAAAGAAACAGATTCTCCCCTAGAGCCATCAGAAGGAAGACACCCTGCCCAGTGAAAGTGATTTAGGACTTCTGGCCTACGGAACTGTAAAAGAATAAACTTGTGTTGTTTTACACCACCAAGTTTGTTGCAATCTGTTACAGCAGCAATAAGAAACTAGTACAAATGGTAACTCGACTGTATTGAGAACAATTTTGGTGGGGAAAGGAAGAAGATACAGCCCAAAAGAAAACTGCAGTAGGATGATGAGTGGAAGGTTCAGAAGACTGCAGAATATCTATCTTCAGGAAGTTTTCAAACATACCTTGTTTGAAAAAAGACAACTAAGAAAAAAAAAAGCATCAGAGAGAAGAGCTGAGGACTTGATTAACTGATTAGCTCAATACCCAAAAATGACAAGCCATGTTGGGAAGTACCATAACCCTCAGCCCATCTCAGAAGAGCTAAGCATTCAGGCAGCAGAGTTCAGGGGTTTCCAGAGTGACTCGGACACTGGCGAGTAAACCATGGCAACCCATCCTCATCCACAGACGCAGGTACTGGACCCAGGGCTCTTGTTCAGCACAGAGACCAGAATACTTTGACACTGTGACCCCAAATCCTGCACTTGGCACAGATCTTATCTCTATTAACACAGAAATCCATGACAAACATTGAGGCACGGCCAACAGAGAATGGTCTCATCTGGCTGGTCGTTCATTTAGGCACTGGTGTTCAGCATTTTACCTCCCCTCTCAGGTTCAAAAAGGATGAGTACCAAAGCCAATGTACTCTGGAATTATAAAGGCTACAAGGACATAAACCTTCAGGAGAAGGGGAAAACATTAAAATCATACAAAAGACGGAGAAGGAAGGCTCATAGAAGCAGTGCCAGCCAACAGATTAGACACAACAAGAAGAATCCAGCCACAAACCCACACTGAGTGTCAAAGCCATCTTTCCCTGGTGCCCAAATGTTATATTTGAACTATTTCTGATGGAAAGCTTTCACCCTTAGAAACAAGGTAGGCCTAAGATTAACTGAAACTTTTCTTAATAATTCAGAAACACCAAGAAATAGAGAGGATTCAAGTTAAAGGCAAGTTCAGCCTATGGCTGCATTGTGCTACTCACAATTCCACAATGCAACCCAACTCCCCTGAGAACCCCTGGTGGGCTTTACTGCAGCACTGCATTGCATAGAAGACCCCGGCAATGATCCCAGGTCCTCTTGACAGGTCAACCCATACCCTGCCCACTAAGGGAGGAAAGAGAGAAATGAACCATAGGAACCACTTCCCTCAAAACTGGGTTGAAATGTACAAATGCACCATCAGGGGACTAAGTTAAACTATCAGCTGAGAAACTCCCTTGTTCCTTGATCAGGCAAGGGAGGTACTGTCATTTATCTTTTTTGTTAGAAATGTAATGCTAGGAAGTAAAAATGGGCATCTATTCATGACCTAGTTTAAACAAAAAAAAAAAAAAAAAAAAGAGGTGTTAGAAGTTGGGAAGGAACTGCCAGAGGAGCTAAGTTTCAGGATTTAACTCCACCTCCCTCTATGTTCTCTTTGTAAAGTTAGGCTCAAAGTAAGGCCAGCATCACTCTTTTAAGGTCGGTGGAGATTAAGACATTCAGAAACCAGATTGTGGGATTGATTCCCATTGTGATTGCTGACTTCTAGTATCAGACTTTTGTTCTGCATGATAGCTCCCATCTTGCCAACTAGCAAGATTCTTGAATTTGGCAAGGATCCTGCTCTGTGAAGCATTTTCAAGTTGGGAGTTTTTAGCAATGCCACATTTCTCTAAGCCAGTAATAAAGAAAAGGTTGAGAGGGCAAAGGAAACCATGGCGTTCTCACCTAACAGCATAAAACAACTTCCCAGGCAGCAGGTGCAGGCCAACATGTCCAGGGTGATCACAGTCTTGAGTTAATGAAGGTTTTTTGTGTTTTATTTTTTAAATTTCTTTACCTTACCAAGTAAGTGCAATAGCTAAAATGTAATTAGCTATTCCCCCCTTCGCTTGATTCATTTAAAGTGATATTTTCTATTTGTATATGTGTGACTACATAAAAAACACAGTATTGCATTTCTTGATGTTTTATAACCTCTACACAAAGTGAGACCAAAGAATGCCTTCAGGAGAAATAAAGGACACTGCTGTCATTCTACATAAATTTTCTAGGAGTAAGCAAGAGTGGAACAGATAATTACAAATACTGAGAAAGAAGCATCACTTTGCCAATGGTGCAGAGTCTACAATTATGTGCAATTCCCTACTTAGAATTTTTAGTTATGCTCAACATTGAAAAAAAAGATAAATGATTGGAAGGAGCAAAGAGAAAGGGGGAACTTGAAACACTGAAAGCAAGTTCATTGAAATGGAGATGTTGCCTCACCCTAAGAGGGGAGGTAAGAGTTTGGTAGTCCCACTGGCACCCTACTGTCATTTTTTTTTTTAACCATGGATGTGGGATCCTTATAATCTTCCTTATTGTTCTGAGGTCAAGAATGGTTTCTTCTGCTCACAAAACATGATGACTTTTCATTGATTTTTTTTTTCAATGCTCTGACTGGTTTTGCATATCTGGAAAAGATACATCTTCAACCGGTAGAAATAAATCTTTTTCTTCTCTGCCAAATCCATAATATGATCATTTTCTATCACTGACAGCACCATCAGATAAGTAGACGTGCCTTGCTAGATTAGAAGTGTGCTGAGATTTTTAGTAGGAACAAGAATGTTGCTAGAGACCCAGATTAAGACATGTTCAGCACATCCTACAAATTCTTTTCGGTTCTGTCCTGGAGGTGTCCCCTCAAGTCCCAGCCTGACTGTGGGACCCATTCAGGGCTGACGTCCTCCCAGGGAGGGCAGAAAGGAGGACTTTAAGATGGATTGCAGCAGGTGACATTTAGACGAGACTAGATGGGTACAGGGTGTTGGTCCCTTCAGATCCCTGGGGTCTTCTCCAACCCCTCACACTAGACATGAGTTTACACCAGAATAAACTGAGGAAGGGGAGGCAAATCTGAAAAGGAGCAAACCATAGTATCACTCAAAGGCATCAGAAAATAAAGTTTGAGATTCTGCAACAGCACAGACTTTTTTCTTACTCCTTTTCATCATTTGTCAGTTAAAATGTAGAACAGGAGAAGGGGAATAACAGTGACACTACCTAGAGTTGTGCGGCATTTTCTATTTTTCCCCAACTTCTATTTTTTAAACTACATATTTTATTCTTTCAGCAATCTGTGATATAAATAGAGCCAGTATTATTATCCTTATTTTTGAGATGAGAACAGTGAGGCCCAGAAAGGGGAAGCGACATCCATCAGGTCATGCAGTGAGTCAAAGACGGCCCAAGGAATAATACCCAGTTCTGCTCTCATTTAATCCAGAACATTTACCCTACTGGCTTTAAACATCCCTTTCCTCCTTCGCTTTCTGGTGGTGGTTCTCTTTTGAAAATGATCCCTCGCCAGCTGTGGAGTGAAGATGGATCCATGTTCAGAGTTGTGGAGAACTGTTGTTTAAAGGCCCCCCAAGGGGCCTGTTTCCATTGCTTACCTGCAAAGCCAATGTTTGAACCTGTGATGGAAGTCCCTTAGAGGCATCTGCTGGGATTCCTCCCACCCGAGACTGCTGTAATTAGCTCTGCTAACAACTGTGATTGAACGGGGCTTGTTGTAGTCATTGTTCACTGACAGACACAGATAAGCGCCGCATCTCAGCAAGTGGTGTTCTAAATGGTGTTTTTTCCTGCTTGGTTAAACTCATGTATGGCACTTGTCAGGGATGCTATTCCCACACAAGTGTCATTGCCAATGCCTTCCAGGGCCCACGAAGATTCCCAGGGAATGCAGTGCCATGCAGTGGAAGAGACTGTTTCTATTTGACCTTGCCCAGGATCTGGCTGCCTCTCCTTCGTATGGAAAACATAGGTGTGGCCTGGCATGATTAAGGAGAAAGGCAGTCTCCGTCTTCTGACCCTGAAGACTCCCACATTTTCCGATCTCTGCTATAAGAACACTTGTAAGGGAAAGTTATAATGTGTGGTACATGCAGCCTATGCTTTTCTGAGACTGTGCTCTTATTAGAAGCAAAACAAAATGCTGCTTATGAACACCTGCTGGTGAGGACCAAGCCAAGAGGCAGCGTGGGTGTTGGATGAGAGGTGTTGCCCTGGCAGTAAATCCAAGTTGCTCACACCAAAGGAAGTGTTTCTAGGGAAGCTATCTGAGCAAGAGGTAAATACTTAGTCATTCAGAGTAGGCCATAAATGAGTGCTTCTTCTCCAACAAGGGAGGGTCTGATTCCAAAGAGCTTAAAAAATGATTGGATAGCATTTCTCTCTTCAATCCATCCTTTTATTCACAATATACATTCCTTTGTTAAGAAATAAGAGTCTCTGTAATCAAACTCTTGTTGGCAAGTTATTAGAGAACTACAATTTGTGTGGGTGGTGTTATTTCAACCATAGTTTTTGCATTACGATTCTAAATAACTTAATAAAAAAGGACTCAGGCCTTTGTATGTTCTAAAATACTGTGCTGTATATATCCTGTGCCTTCTTACCTACTCCCCAGGGCCACCAAGTTTTAAAATTCGACTTCTTAAGCATTTCCTCTCCTCTGTCTCCTTGTTTCAGGGTTCAATGCTCTTGAGGTCTTCATCATCTCTTTGCCTATGTGTTGCACAAGCCCAGCCTCCTCAATGGTCTCCCCTGCTCACTGGCCTCCCAATCTCATCTCCCATCTACCTTATCACCACCTCCAATTATCCTTCCAAATCACAGGCCTGATCAGACTACTCACCAACCCATCATGGCACTCCACTGTCACAAAAATGAAGACCAAACCACAGACTTCGGCCTGGTAGTAAAAGGCTTGCATCTAGTCCCCATGTACTGTACCATGCGTATATCCTAAATCCCATGGATTCCAGATAACTGCCCTTGAATGAAAGCATCATCACTTTGACTCTCTCTCTGAGCCTTATTTCCTCACAAAATCACCCTTTTTGTCTCAACTCAACACACATTTCCTCCAGGAAAATTCCCACCCTTTCTTCCAATCCAAATTAATCAATCACTCTCTCCTCTAAGTTCGTACAGCACTAGATATATGTCTATGTATATATATGCTTTCCTGGGATATAATTCACATACCACACAATCCACCAATTTAAAGGGTACAATTTAATGGGGTTTTTAAAGTATAGTTGCAGAGTTGTGTATCCATCACAATTTTAGAACATTTAAAATTTTTTTTTTAGGGCACCTGGGTGGCTCAGTGGGTTAAGCGACTGCCTTCGGCTCAGGTCATGATCCCGGAGTCCCTGGATCGAGTCCCGCATCGGGCTCCCTGCTCGGCAGGGAGTCTGCTTCTCCCTTTCACCCTACCCCTTCTTGTGCTCTCTCTCTCACTCTCTCTCTCTCTCAAATAAATAAAAAAAATAAAATAAATAAATAAAAATAAATTTATTTTTTTTAGATTTGAGAGAGAGAGCATGCATGCGAGAGAGAGGCAGAGAGAGAGAAAGCACAAGTGGTAGGGGGCAGAGGGAGAAGGAGAAGCAGGCTCCTCGCTAAGCAGAGAACCTGACGTGGGGCCCGATCTCAGGGCCCTGGGATCATGACTTGAGCAGAAGGCAGACGCTTAACTAAGCCACCCAGGTGCCCCATAATTTTAGAACATCTTAATCACCCCAAAAACAAACCCAGTACCCATTAAGAGTTCCTCCCCATTTCACCCTCCCTGAGCCCTAGGCAATCGTAATCTACTTTCTATCTCTATAGATTTGCCTTTTCAGGACATTTCATGTAACTGGAATCGTGTAAAATGTGGTTCTTTGGGACTGGCTTTTTTCATTTTACATATTTTTTTCAGAGGTCATCCATGTTTTAGCATGTACCAGTACTTCATTTCATTATATTGTTGAATAATAGTCCGATGTTTGGATATACCAGGTTTTATTTATTCATTTTTCAATTAATGACATTTGGGTTGTTTCAACTTTTTAGCAATTATGAATAATGCCTCATCTACACTTTGATTATCATTCAATATGTATGGCTTACTATTACAGGGTTTTTGTTTGTTTGGCCTGTGTCTTTTTTATCACTTGTTGATAAACTCCTATGGACAAAGAACATTATTTCACTCTGTAATTTCCACATGGCAAGTATTCAATAAATGTCTGATGGATGGGTGAATGGGCAGATATTAGAGTTTTTTACTGTTGATTATTATACAAGGTACTCCAAATAAAAAATCTTAGAGTGGAATCAGTAATAACCCAAGAAAAAACACAATAAATTTACCCAGTATATTATAACAAACATAGGTGGGTCTTAAATAAACTTTAATCTCGGCCCTATTTCCTGGAATTCCATACATGGATACACAGTTGAGTCTTTCAGGGAGGCAGTTCCTTTGCTCATAATAGTTGTGAACTAGGTAGACAGAAGCCTGGAAGACGCTAGACTTTTTCTCCTAAATTGACTCCATGGTGTCTTGTTGCTCTTGGCTTCTCTGAGGTTATTATTATAGTCTAGGATAGTGGTTCTCCACCCTGGCTGAGCATCACAATCCCCTGTGGAGCTTTTACAAGATACAAATTATCTGGGTCCCGCCTCCCAGATTCTGATTCTACAGCTTGGGTAGGGGCCCAGGTGTTCACGTGTTCTTAAAACTATAAAGACATTTCTGATGCATAGCCAGGTTCAAGAATTCCTACATCAAAAGTTGCCCTGAGGTTAAAAAGAATTAATCGTATAGAGCGTGTATGAGCACTTTACTCCTAGAGAGTATTTTACTCATCCTGGGATCATGCCCATTAATACTACCTAATGTTTATAAGGCACTTTTTATTTGGAAAGAGCTTTGCAGTCATCTTTTATTAGCTAGGCTTGCATGCTGGGTGACCTCGTACAAATCACATAATCCCTTTGTGTCTTAAATTTCCTCAAATGTAAACTGTTGGCTGTAATACTGACCCACCCTCAAGGGGTATTGTGGAGACTAATGGGGGACTTTAAGGCATTCAGCAAACATAAAAATGTTACATACATGCTTATTAGACAGGTATGAAGTCCTAGTCACAGCCTTTTAAAATGAAACAAATAGCAAAATAAACTTGAGCCTTTCCTGCAACCTTCGTCATCATCTCAAAGATCCTTTCCCAACACCACAGTATGGCAATGCTCCCTCTGTGACTATAGTCACAAAGAAAGACAGAGCCAATCGTGGCAGCAAATATGCAAAACATCCCTGAAATAAAGTTTATTAACCTTCTCATTTATCATTCATAATGCAATTTAGAGATTATATCTAAAAAATACCCTCTTCTGAAAAATATTCTTAGAAAATATTTGTGCGTGTTCACACAAGACTTGAAGCTGATGCTACATACTCACTGTTGATGTTAAGCCTGAAGGTGCTTTCTAGTTTGCTGGTTGTTTTTTATATGGCTGTATTTAGCCTCTTCTCATCTCTCCCACGTGGCTGAAAGAATATATAGTCAAAATGAGACTTTGAGACCTAGTTCAAGTTGGAGGTGGGTGAGATTACGAGGCAGAGTAAGTTTCCAACCTTGGAACCAAACACAGGTCTTGTAAGGATAGTGACCCACAACTAAGGGCTCATTTGCAATATATTTTCACCTTCTTCGAAAAGGGAATCAGAAAACAGATGCGGTGTTTCCTTTTTCCATTTGGCTTTGAAAGGGCCACAAAACTTTCAAGGGCCAGATCCAATTACATATTTCAATTCATTTACAACTGAATGGTTTCTATGCCTCTGAATGGGAATTAGTACCCTCATTCCCACCACAACTGATTTGAGCTATGAACTAAATAAGCATGACCTTTCTGGGGACACTTGACCTTGACCATGCTCTTTTTCTCTGGGCTCCTGAGGGTTTGGTTGTATTCCCAAGGGCAGTTGTCTGCTTTAGTTAAGCTCAGGCTCAGGACCAGCTAACAATTAAATTCTATTAAACAAGTCTTTATTGAGTATTTTTATCTGTGGATGGTATACTGTAATGCTTACTGTGGAGGCTACAGAAAGTTCCTTGAGATGCTCTAACTCAATGACCTTAGGTCCCTTAGACAGGACAACACCAACAACCTCCCCACAAAGACTCCCAGGGTTTAGTCACCTGACATGCCAGTTTTCAGAGGAATCCTAGATTGGCCTTCAGCAGACACCAAGATGAAATGTCATTAACTTCTCACACAATATTTTGCTACCTGCAGTACCTCGTCAGACCTTGTTCAGAATTCAGAAGTTCCTGTGAGAAGAGCCTCAGTGCAGGGAGTCTCACTGGTTAGGAAAGTCATCTATTATGCATAGTTATTGTTTTTAAAATAAGGTCAATTCGGGCGCCTGGGTGGCTCAGATGGTTAAGCGTCTGCCTTCGGCTCAGGTCATGATCCCAGAGTCCTGGGATCAAGTCCCACATCAGGCTCCCTGCTCCTTGGGAGCCTGCTTCTCCCTCTGCCTCTCTCTCTCTCTCTCTCTCTCTCTCTGTCTCTCATGAATAAATAAATAAAATCTTTAAAAAAATTAAAATAAAGAAATAAAATAAAATAAGGTTAATTCTAGCATGTTTCTACATCAATCATCTTTCAGAGTTTCAGGATTTTTGCTGAACATCTTAAGGGGAGAAAGAACCACACGGGCTCCATTTCAATAGTTAGGAGAAATTAATGCTAATTCATGCCTTCAATGGGATTCACTTTGGTATCCTGAACACTTTCTTCCATCAATATGGAAAATCCCCAGAAGTACGTATTGTGGATTTTTTCTCTGTAAAGAGATGCAAATGGTTACAATAAGTTGTATGATTTCCTCTCAGTCTTTCGAAGTTCTGTTTTTTCTGTATCTCAAGGTAAGCATCCCTGCTTTGCCGATCTAGAAGCCAAGACAACATGGATTAGTTTCCTCACTTTCCTCAGTGAAACACAGACAACCTTGTCCCAGACCACTGGTCTCCTTGAAAGCACGGGAAAAACTTATGGCATTTTAAGACAGAGGAGAAATCAGATACAATTTTCTGGTCCAGTGCTCGTTTTCTGTGTCTTTCACATGGACTCCTTAAGATCTTAGATGATATTTAATGATCCTTACATGTTAACTTTACTTTCTTTCAACTTCTTTAAGAAATAAATGAAAAACACTCAACTATTTACTTGTGAATCTCTATGACTCGGGTCATAAAATACAATCCAGGCAAAGCCAAACAAGGCACTGGAGGGCTGAGAGACAAGGAGAATGTTATACATTGGATTTAGGATTTTGAAATGCCCCGTTTCAGTGGTTTCCCGATTGTCTTCATGTAGAGGGTCAACACCGGCCTCTCATTTGTAGCAGGTATTTTGCTCTCCAGGAAGACTTCTCTGATCACGGACAGGGATTTTCCAAAGAAACTCTTCCACAAAACCAGATCAATGAGAAGCACCCTATTTAACAAATGTTAAAATTTTCAGTTGCACTTTTTATGTCACCTAAGTACACACCCACCTCCTGAGAGCATCTCTTTATTTCTTTACGGTAAGATTCAAATAAGCAATCTGTTTCCTTTCTAAGTATTTTTGGATTAACAATAATACTTCTCTTACTTGTATTTTAGTCCTGGTAATTAAACAGTAAAAATGCTAATTAGTAGCCTGTATCTGGAGAGGAAAAGCTATTTCTTGATGGGCAAAATTCAAGCTGAGATAGAGACCTCACAGGGCACTATGATAAATGGGTTGGGCTGCATGCTAAGGGAAAGGATTAGGGACCAAATTGACCAACTCCAGAGAGAGATTCTGGCTTAGTGGAAAGACTAAGCTGAGATCCGAAGATATTATAGATACTCACAAGACTAAAGTTATCAAAATGCAGACATTTGTTGTTAACTGGAGAGCACAGAAGATACTGTGTTTCTTTTTGACCCGCAGCTGACTTTAGATTTCAAACAACTTACACGTTAAGAAATTAATTGTCTTTTTCTCCTATTTACTTTTCATTTCTGGAAACATATTGAGCTAGAGTGAAGGGAACACTGTTAGATGGGCGTCATGAGTACAATATACCAGAATCTGCACCCCTTCTTCCCATAAGTACCTATGAGAAAGTCAAAGGTGATGCTTTCAAATTCCACATCTGTCAGTTATTAGCTCCATGATGGTGGGCGAGTCTGAATTTCTAAATACATTAGTTTTCTCATCCACTTGAGGAGGAAAAATAGTATCTCGTTGGAATGCTGTGAAGGTTAGAAAAGCCGTTGTATGAGAAAACACCAGGAGACTAAGCGCATATTAGCACTCGGTACATGTTAGAATAATGAGGAAATGGAAGAAGTCAGAGAGGAGTCGAGCTCCCATTGCCCACAAGCTAAAATCTATATATTTAGCTGGGTATTCAGTGTGCTAGAAAATCTGCTCCTTTCTCCTCACCAGCCCTTTTCTGACAACTGTCCTGCTGAAGTCAAACATTCTCCGCTACGACTTGAATTTGCTTACCTTCCTGTCTCTGTCTCTGGCACTCTGACCACCCTCAGCCTCCATCTGCCAAAATTCTACCCATGTCTCCAGGGCCACATATCCCACTATCTTCAGGAATTTTAGGGGACTCACCTTCTCCTCCTCTAAACCCTGGTCCTTACTGTCTAGAGACATAATCCACAAAACACTTATTGCCCCAGGAGACTCCCAGCAAGGAAGAAGCCACAAATACGGTTCCCATCGCTGTGCACCCCACACCATGGTGCCTTGCCAAGGGTAGGCACTGAATAGACTCGTGATTGAATAAATGCATGATTTCTCACCCTGCCCCTGTTGTGCTCTTGGACAAAACACTTTGCCTCCTTCAGTCTCAGTTGCCTCAGCTGTGAACAGAGGATAACAGCATGGATGTACTCCCCAGGTGTGCTGGGAAGAATAAACCAATGACTGAAAAGCAATTTGAAAATGTAAAATGAAATGCTATATATAAATGTTACATAATCAAAATCATTTCCTTCTGTATTATGTTTTATTTGGCTTTATATCTTGGAGTCCTTTGTGGGTTTCAGAATCTCACAGATGCAAAACCATCCACATTAGCACCTAAATTCTCTTGGGTAATAAACAATTATGTGTATTATAGCTCACGGCTACTTTTCCCTGGCATACTTACACATGAATCTGTCATAATTTGGGGTATTCATAATAACTAATGATACAATTCATTTCTAAGGGATAATCCATTTTTTTTCCTTCTTTAGCCAGTTACTGTTCCAATACTGCTGCCTCAAGGGAACTAACTTCCATTAAACCCCAAATCCAGATGATGAGCACACTGTTTGGAAGCTGAAATTGAGGAGCTTACAGTCTGAGACCTGGAAAGTGGTTTGGGGTTTTGAAGCACTACTTGTTTTCTATGGTTCTTTTTGCCCCCAATTCTGAATCCCTCCTTCCCTCTATTACAATGTATGTGTTACCAAGTGCTCAATGCAGCCTGATTTCCTAGGTGCCAGGAAAGACTGGATCAGCCCTTTCCACAGGAAAACAGGCAATGCTAGTTCAAAATACTATTACTAGAAGAGGCTTCTGACTTTTAGTCCACTGCAGGATATGAGTCCTAGAATGGTCCCTCCACGAAGATAGCAACTCTGAGGAAGAAGAGACAGTAGTAACATAAGAGGGTGATCGTGAGCATCAAGTGAGTAATTCGAAGAAAAGACATGGAACAGTGCAGGACACACGGTGAGTGCTCAGTAAATATTAGGAATTGTTGTCATTGGCAGACGGCCCACTATGAGCCCAGCCCTGTGCTAAGAGTTACAGAGAGCTTCTCAGTTGAGATTTATAACAAGTCAAGGAGGAAAACTCAACACTCCTCATCCCCACCCCATTTGGCTCAGAGAAGCTCAGCACTCGTCCAAGGTCTCAAAGTTAGGAAGCAATGGAAAGAAAATCCAACCTTCAGTCTATCGTGTTTCTAGAGCCCATATTCTTTGTCCTGTTTCTTAGAACACCCTACTGTCCTAAGGGTTGGGAGTCTATTTTTCCTCCCTTGAGTACATGACTCTCCCTTTCCAAATTCCTCAGTGTTACTCGTTCTGTTATGAAGTTTTAAAATTAAGAGTATTTTTTAATCTCTTCTAGTGGCCTTTTGGCCAATATGTGTAGTTTTATGTATAAGGCCATTTTTCTAAGACCATTCTAGTCTTTCATCAGACTTGTACTCATAGTGGCATCAATTAAAAAAAAAAAAAAGTTCAGTGTAGCTTTTCTTCCATGGCACGTATGAGGAAATCCCATGTTTTTGTAGAATGGAAGCTTCCTTTTCCCACGCATTTCTGTGACCACATTTTTACTTGGTTGGACCTGTGGCAATAACGCTCACAAGGGGCACTTGCACCATCATTTAAATGCACGAGACATCATTGTTTTGTGGGTGGTAGCACCCTGGCTGCAGACATCGTGCCAGAGCAATCCCTCTGTTACAAAACATCTCCTAGTTGTGGTGTGCAAACTAACACCATACTTCAGTTTGCAAAATCGCCTACATGATATTTTGTCCTCTATATGGCAATTAATATTTCAAAGAGTCTTATCATGAGTTATCTCTCTTCTCTGTGAGATTAATCAGAAGTATCACTGCAGTTTCATAGTTGGGAAACTCAGGTATGGGAAGGTTGCCTGTATGGCTTGCCTATGTAGTTCTTACAACGAACCTACAGCATAGCTGGTATTAGAATCTCCTGCTTCTGATTGCAATTCCTTGCTAAGGTCTTTAGCTCAGCCTGTTCAAATTCTGAATAATTTTCAAAGTGAATACATGCTGAGAGAGGTGGTGGAAATGGAAAAAGAGGGAAAAATAGTATTCACTTAAGCAAAGCTTCGAAAAACAAGGGCCCTTTTTCCTCATTTCCATTTACAGAAGGAAGGGACAATAATCCAATGAGATTAAAATGAATAGAAATTCCAAGTGTAGAGAGGAATTGTTCTGTCCATACTATTTTCCTATTTCAACATCATTTTGTTCTTTTCAACAGTCACTACTGCTATAAATGTCATGCACTTGCAGTGCTTTGTAACCACTGTCACTGTGTCTCCCTTAAGCAACTAAACAGAGGGGGCCAATTCTGCCACTGTGGTTTTATGGTGAGGAAGCAAGAGTAAACGGAGGTTAAGTGATTGCCAGCAGCACTCCAAGCTCAGATTAGAACTCACGGCTCCTATCAGTCACATCCTTTTGAAATTTAGAAGGTTCCAAAATATTGTTTCAATGTCAGAGATGGGTGACAGTGCCTGAAGGCAAATTTGCTCACCACCCACACCACCATAAATGGACCAGCCCTGCTTCCACGATTTCACGTCAAACTTCTCATTCCCAAGCCATTCCACAAACGTCCTCATCCCTCTGAGGGAAAGAAATTTCCTTCAGTGAAACAGGTTAGTACTAAACAGGTGACTTCTATGTCCAGATTTCCATGGTTTTCTGTTTGTTTCATACAGATAGGACTATAATGAGTTCTTACACAAGTAATAGATCTCCTTTACCCTTGTAGAATATGGAGATGGCCGAGACTCAAGAGATCATTGGGAGAATGACAGACAAAGGAGTAAGTCTGCGCCAGAGTGATAAACTCTTGTCAAATACCAATTAAAACAGAAGACAGTATGAAAATGTGAATGAGTCTAGACGTGCTGTCTCTTACATGTCATCCATTCGATAAAGGAAAATGAGAGCAGTTACTTGTCCAAGAACCCATGGACAATGATGTCTGTATGAAACAAACAGACGGAAAACCTTGAAAATCAGGAAACGGAAGTCTCTCGTCTAGTTCTGACTTATTTCATAAAAACAAATTTCCTATTTCCTTTTTTATCATCTAACATAAATACTATATATAGCAAGTACAGTCAACAGCCGATGTTTGGCTCCTATTACCAAGGTGATTTTTAAAATAATCACTAGTATCTGTGAAAAACCTTCACAGGGTGTTAATATGATAAACACTGTTGGCAAACTCTTTCTCTAGTTATGTCCAGGAGGAGGGAAAAAAAAGAATCCAAGGAAATACATTTTTCCCCTGATCCTCCCATCCCAACCTAGGCAGAGACCTGGTGTGTATTCCATTCAGGTGGTCTACAGCTAATTCCTTGTGGGCAAATGCCATTCTCCAAGCAGCATAGTAAGCAACTGTTGCAACTGAATGGAATGGACTCCCTTGCCTGTACCCGTCTTTCGATCCACTAAATGAGGAGGGGTTTAAATATATGCAATTTCTGCATCACATATCAATTTTCAGGGCCTACTAAGGACTGTCCAGACCCTGATTTTCTTGCCTGACAGCCTGCCTTATGGACCTTTCCCCACTGAGACAGGGAGCTGAGGAGGTGCCACTTGAAACTCAAACCAGGCGCGAGCTCACCTCAGAGCTGTAGCCTTCCCTGCTGGAGGGGCCATTTCAGTTCCTTTCGGCTATAGGCCTTTTGCCTTCCATCTTGCCAGGCAGTCTCATCAGTAATTGCTCATGAGAGCTGAGCAGGTCTTTAGGAGGTCCTTTGGAGGGCCGAGCTGGCACTGAAATAACATCTGTAAAGGTCCTTGGTCCCTCACACATGAGAAACTAAAACCTTCAGGACTTCTGAATCTGAGGGAGCCAATGGTTAGTGAAGAAGGTGTCGGGGCACCAGAGGGCCTGACCCTTTTCCTGCCTTGCTGAACTTCATTTTACTAACATGGTTTGAGTGCCTATCTGATGGCAGGTGCAGTTCCAGGTACACAGAGGCCGCTATGCACCCAAAGCTACGGTCTGGGGCTTGCTAAGATTCTAGGCCTCAGCCTGGAAAGCAACACCCAACCCTTTGCTTTTTGACTTGTTACACCCACAGCTCCGTATGTGTGTATGCTGCAGCCAAGGTAAGGGCTTAAAAACAGGCTGAAGAGCCTATCCGCCGACAAAAGGAGCGGCAGTAACCCGGCCGCCCAGAGCCCACCGAGCCTCCTTCTTCAGCCGCGACCTGCTCAGGGAGCTCAGGCTCCTCCGCTGCCCGCCGCTCGGGAGGTCCCTGAGCTCGGTCCAGGCACTTCGGAAGGGGCAGGGGCCGTGAACGTGCATCGTGGGACCTACGTGGCTCGCTCCGAGGTGTTCCTGCCCGCGAGGACGGGTGAGTCCGGGCCCTCTGGCGGACCCAAGGGACAGCAGCAGGGGAAGCCGGGCTGCGGCCGCCTCCCCACAGGGCAGCCCGGCCCCAGGTTGGGTCTCGGGGGCTCCGGCGCCGTCTAGCGCCCGAGCCTCCCTTCCACCCCCGGGATCTGCCCAAGTGCCTCAGGCGCTTCGGGTCGGGAAGGGAGCCTAGGCGCCTGGTCGGCTTCCCTGCTGCTGGTGGTAGAAAGCGGGGCTGAGGAGGGGATGTGTAAATGAACTTTCCAGGAGGTCCGCAGAGTCGGAGTTTCGTTTCGGAGAGAACCACTAAACCTCAACCACAACCTTTTCCAGGGAGCCCGGAGCTCCCAGTTTCGGGCCCGGGCCTCCAACTGTGGGTGATGCGGCCCGGGACTCACCCTCTTTGGGTCTCGGTTTCCTCCGACTGCTGGGGCTCCTTCGGGGCCGCCAAGTTCGGCGCCTCCCGCGGACGCCAGGTGTGGGCGTTGTCGACCAGGAGTCGGTCCGCGAGGCGGCCAGGCTCCTCGCTCCGCAGCTCGCCGACACGCCGCGACCCCTAGGGGTCTAGGTGGCCCCAAGCCTCTCTCAGCCAGGGCCTCCTGGGGCCGCCACTTCCCTCCCGAGGGACCCGGATCCCCGCGCAGCTGCCCCCACAGCGCCAGTCCGCAGCCCCAGCTCCCCACTGCTGCCAACTTCCCCGCCGCGGGCGCGTCTCCGCGCCAGCCCTCGGCTGCGACCGATTGGACGGCGGCGGCGGGGCGGAGCCGGCCGCTCGGCCCGGCCCGCGGCCGCCCGGATTCCTGGAGTCACCGCGATTGGCTGCGGGCTCCGCCAGTCACGGGTTAAAGGCACCCCGCCTCTGCGGGGGCCGGCCCAGGGCTGGCTCCGCCCCGCCCGCCGGGCGGCCCCGCCTCCCTCCGGAGCCGGGTAGCCTCAGCCCGGCGGTCCGCCTCATTCGCTGAGCAGGTCCGTGAATTGTCAACGCGTTCCGGGCGGTTGCTGAGCCGGGGCGCCCGCCGGGCTTGTCGTGCTCCCTCGGAGGTACCTGCCCAAACCGATGTGCGGGGTTCGCTAGGGCGAGAGCAGTCGCCGGTTCGCGGCAACTTGGGATTCAGGACCCGCAGCAGGGGCGTCGGTTTGCGATCCGGACTCAGCGAGGAGGGTGAGTGGCCGCGCGCGAGGCGAGCGGCTCTTTTTGGCGCTGTTCGGCGAGCGGGTGGGGGGGGGGGGGGAGTGGAACTGAACGGGTCTTGGCGGGCGTCGGTGCGTCCGTCCGAGCGTGGCCGCTGTGGGGAGGTCAGGGCCAGGTGGGATTTACTCCTTGCGGGTGTCTCCACTCCCGAACTTGTTTGAGAGAGTCTCAACTCGGTTCGGGACGCGGCTCTGCGTTCTCACCAACTTGGCATGTTATAATTGCCATCATTAGGTGGGGCCTGGGGACGCGTCCCCTCGCCCTCTGCGGCGGCTACACGCGCGCTGGGGGCGGCGTCCGTGCAGTTCCTAGATGGCTTGAGGACGGGTTTCTGAAAAATTAACCCCGCGCGGGAAGCGGTGCGGCGCGATGACCCGGCGGAGGTGTCTGATCCGTAGCCTGAGCCCAGCGACCATCGTCTTCGGGGTGGGTCTTCAGCGGTCAGAGAACTTAAGTGACCAGCTAGGGTCTGTAACGGGGGCGTCAGTGCTTTGCAATTGCTGAGAGGAATTGACAGCACGGATATTCAACTTTGTAAAGTAATCACTTTCTCTTAGCACTTGTATCCACATCGCTCATGAGGTGCTCGGACCTCCACATCACCTGCAAGCTGTGCCCGAGGCACTTCGTTAGGACCAGGGGGGAGCCGCTGTGTGTCCCAGTCAGTGCAGGGAGCCCGGGAGAATCCGCGACGAGACAGTGAAAGGGACACCAGGCTGGTCGGTTGGTGTTTAAGTGATGAAGTTGTGACAGGAACTGACAACGCTGGATCCAAGGTTATACCTGACACTTCGTTTGTGACTCAGTCTGGGATATTTTTCCTCTCTCTGTCGTAACGAGAAGGGCTCAAAGCAGCTGGTTTTTCTGAGGGCAGTTACATACATGTAGTTTGTATTATGTGTGGACTGACTAGAATTAAATACTAATATTTTCTTTTAATTCTTACTGGATGTGAATGAGAGCTTACTGAGCGTCCTGGAGACTTGGGGTACACAATTTGGGAATATTTTGATCTTTGAAAATATATAAAAACGTTGAGAGATATGACTCTTCATGCTTGTATATGCATATGGAGATGTGCGTGTGTGTGTAAAATTGATAGGTGAATAAGAAATATGTGGAGGGGGAAACAGCCTTGAACTTGCTCTGGGGCGGGAGAGAGAGACCCTCCGATCTATGGGGTCTATGATGAGCGTGTGTGTATGCATGTCCGAATCTGCCTGGTCTGTCTGGGTCAGTGTATATGTCCATGAACTTTACGAGCATTTAGTTCAATACCATTCGGTGCAGATTCCGAGTTCCTGTTTTACAGCCCAGCAGCCGCCAGCCGGCCCGGCCCATCTGTTAAAACAGAACATGTACACTTCAGTCACTTCAGTTGGAGCACTAGGGTGGAGCGTGGGTAGGGGGGCAACCCTTAGTAGGAACAACATGCTACAAACAAAGACTGCCTCTCAAGTTCTATTTTCATTCAGTATTCAGCCTGTACTTGCGATTTGGTGAGGGAGAAAAGGAGTGTTTGACTCTTCAGGAATGGCACACTACATTTTGTGAAATAATTATAGCCATGGTTTGGGGAAAGGGAGTTTATGAGAGAAAAAATGAAATCCCTCTAGAAAAGAAATGTGGTGCTTGTCACATTACCATGCAACACTGGTTTACTGCTTTGCAGTAGCATGTATATCAGAAACTGTTTTCTTTTGCTTCTTAAGAGAATGCATTAAAACTGAATTGTTTTGCACCAAAAAAAAAAAAAAATCCTTAATAGAAGTAAACAGAGCTGTATTGCAGAGGTTATTTAATCTACTAGAATTAAGACTGCCTTAGTAATTCTAATGAAACATGTTTTTAGGAATTTATAACCTGGATATAAATTCATGTGCAGCCTAATCACTGGTTGCAATGGTTCACAATTTATAGTTTAAGAAATAATAAAAAACCTTTATCACAAAAATTCTGATGACTAAAAGGGTATGGGAGGAGTATAACAGCTTAATAAGTTCCTGCAGCCAAGTGACTGATACTTAAAAAAACCATAAATTCCTTTAATAACATAATTCCTTCTGGTGACAAAATAAGGGCAATATTTTTGAGAAGCACAGTTGATATTTTTCCCAATAATTTTATGCTCATAATTACATTTTAATAACAGTGCTTATTATTTATTATATGTGGGCAGAATAAACTGGAATGTTTCTTAAGAACTCATCACAAGAAGTATTGTTTTCATTTTTATGGCACTTAAAACATTTTGGGGAAAATATGCCTATCTCTAATCTGTGAGTGTCTTTGAATTTCTGATGGACTACAAAGACAAAATAATTCTCCTGCCTTGATATGGATCATCGGAATCAACTAGGTTGGTCCTTAGAAATTCAGTTTGAGGGCTGGACTCTGTTCTCTTGGATTTGATTCAGGAGTCTGGGGTGGGGTTTAGTAATCTGTATTTTGAACAAGCACCCCCCCAAGTGATTCTGATCCCAGGGTTCCTTTCACCACATTTTGAGAAACAGTGGAATGGTGTTTACGATATAAAAGAATGATCATAGTCTGTGGGTTAATTTAACAAGTAATTGTTCTGATATTTCCAGATGGCATTTACCAGCCTTATGAAATTTATAGGCAACACTCTTTAACACTCTGTCCTCAACAATGGCACCTTTGGTTCTGTGTCCAGAAGTGTTTTTGGAATCCTCAGCTATCTCTATTCCAGGTTAGCCCCAAGTCTAAGGAAGTCTCTCTGGAGAAGCAAGGTAATTTAAGACCTCTCCCCGGTCTTAGTCCCTCTGTTCTGTATTCCAAGTCCAGTGGGTTTCTGGGGTGCTCTGAGGGGACTTTGCCAGTCATAACTCACATGGCTGGACATTTCTCCCTGGAGAATAGAAGAATCTCAGTCCTCGGGAGGACATTCCAGGCTTGGAGATTAGAACCTCAGCAGGACTAGTACTGATTTACCCAAGATCGTGGATCTCCTTGGGAAGCCGTGGCTGATCTGCCTCTTGGTCAGGAGAGTGTCCCTGGGCCAACTATCCAGAGACCTAGGTGTTCCCATGTTCCACAGCTCATTGTAGAAATATTCTGAGCTGCCCTTTTAATTGGATAGATAGATCTTCCAGCATTGTGGAGAGATAGGTTGAAAATTGATTTGCTACTTCTCTTTCCAAATCAGTGGGAATTTGGACTTATTAATGATTGCCTATCAGTTTGTATTTATAGTTGGATACTGACATTCAGGGTCTGTTCTCCCATTTCAGACTGGCATAATTCTCAATTTAAAACTTCTAGGTAAGGTTTTAAAGAGAAAGGATCTATCAGAAGTTGTTGACCCCTTCCCTCTTTGTACCTCCATGTACTTAAAAAACCTAATGACGTCTCAGAGGTCAGAAGTGCCTTGAGTATTTACACACCTGATGACAAAAGGATGTGGAGAGGCTGGGACACTGAACTTGGATTGTTCCAGGCCACTGGATCATTACTGGGACTTTCACGGAGCAATTTCTGTTTTAAGAAACACTTGGCAGGCATGTTTATAGGTCACTTATCTTAACAATCCTTTGAGTACAATGATCCTTTTCCCACTTTGTTACAGATGAGCAAACAGGAGCCACAAAAGAATGATAATATTTAGATCCTGTCTTTCACATTCAGAGATAACACCAATAACTGAGAAATTGGCCTTGCATTTGAATTATTTTTATTTAGCATCATGGAGATAGGATAGGATTATGCTTAGTCATTCGTATCATCTACAGTTTTTTGGGTTTTTTTTAACCTCTTTCTTCAAATTTATTTTTATATTAAATGTGACCTTGAAACAGTTTTCTTTATAAAGTTTACCACCATATATGATAATTGGTTCAATGACCCTAACCTTAACCAGCCAGGCTTGACCCAGAATGGCAAATAATTTGCTAAAGGTCACAGAGCACAATGGCAGCAAAGCCTATATGTAGAATTCTTTGGACTCATTATTTTAGACCTGTACCATGCTGCCTATTGAGTCCTCTTATGCTGCTAGTAATGTTTTTATGCTGGCAGAATAGAGTTGTTTATATTTCATTTGCCCAGATTCTGCATGATGAATGGACCTAGAAAATTTTAAAAGCCTAATGTATAATCACATCCCCTGACTGTACAATGGAATTTGTGTGCCTACTTAAAAAACTCTAGTAGAATGCTACTTTTCTTGAAACTGGGCCATGGGTCACTGCAAGTTTCTAAGCAACAATTCTTTTTTTTTTTTGGCCATGGCATACTTCTGACAAAATTCTTTGGTAAAAGGAATTTGACAAAGGCTTTTCTAGTTTTCTACCCTTCTTTCCCCACTCCTATTTCCATGGCAAAATCTACCTATAAAATATTTACTTTTCAAGTCGGTCTGCCTCTTTAACATTTCCTAATACTTAAATGTTAGCCATTTTGACTATTTTTCCTCCAACATGCCCTTATCGGGCTTCGACCTTCACTTCATAGTATTTTGGGCCTAGTCACATCCTCTAATGTAGAACAGTCACTGAGCTATAGAAGTTTTACTTGAGCTTGAGCTTTGTGGATTTAACTACAACAACAATAAGAAAAAAAGAAAAGGAGAATACTCAAAGTCATGTTGATAAGTGTGTCATATTAGGTATTCCAAGCTTATAGTTTCCATGGGAAATTTAAGATCCAGATGAAGGAAGTGACAGATGCACTCATCTGTGGCCTTGCAGACAGACACTCTTCAGGTACAAGCTGAGGAATATAACTGAAGACAGCATCCTAGGTTATGGAAGAAAAACAAATGTTAAGCTCTGAGAAAAGAACTGACAAAAAGTGAAGGGTTGGGGTTAGATGGGATGGGGAGAGTGGTGGGAAAGAAGCACCTCCAGTAAAATACCAGACAGAGTGGTAAGAAATTTATACAGGTGCTGATGGTTTGGGGTTTCTTGGGGGCATTGGATTCTGTTTTATATTGTCTTCACAACCCGCTCGCCCTGCTTGCTTTAAATAATTTATTATAGCAGCAGGCCTTCCTCTGGTTAGTTTCCTTTTTTATAACTTTTTCCTTCTCATCTCTGGGTCTAATCAGAGGCATACATAATCGTGCGGCTGCTCTAGAGTACTTAGGAAAATCCATGATCAATATCGCTACATTATCAACCCAGGCTGTTGTGTTCTATTTTGCAATGTTTTCTTCCCTGTTATATTAAGCCAGTATCTGTGTTTTAAACAATATTTTATTAATCTTTGCACAATGAGACTATGGGCTTATTCTTCTTGGCTGGGAGTATCTTTGGAGTAATCCATCATCAGAACACCATTGATCTAATGATGTATTTATTGCTCACAATTGTAGCACTGGCAAGAAACCCAGTACGGTTCTAAACCAGTATGGTATCTAAAAATTTGATTAAAAAGAAATCAAGTTTTTGCAAGGCGTAGCCATCCGATTATGTTAGCAGCTGCCAAGTATATTTTATGCTAAAATATACAGGCATATTTCAAGTGAGCAAAATGTGATCTTTTCAAAAGCTTTTAAAACTTTTTGCTATGAGATAAGTAGAACAAGAAGATGCCTCATAATTAGAAAAATTCTAAGTGGACTCCCCATCTCAGCCAAAGGTAAGGTACAGTATTTTTTCCAGTTATATCCTTAGACACTAAAATGGATAGATTTATCTGTTTCATTGACAGTAATAAAAACGGTGGTGATGGGGCACCTGGGTGGCTCAGTCAGTTCAGCCTCTGCCTTCGGCTCAGGTCATGATGCCAGGGTCCTGGGATCGAGCCCCGCACCGGGCTCTCTGCTCAGCGGGGAGCCTGCTTCTCCCTCTCTCTCTGCCTGCTTGTGCGCTCTCTCTTTCTGACAAATAAATAAATAAATAAAATCCTAAAAATAACCCAAAACAACAGTGATGATAAGAACTAGCTCCTAAACTTATAAATAAATGAAATCTTTAAAAAGAACTAGCTCCTAGGGGCGCCTGGGTGGCTCAGTCGTTAAGCGTCTGCCTTCCGCGCAGGTCATGATCCCAGGGTCCTGGGATCGAGCCCCGCATCGGGCTCCCTGCTCCGCGGGGAGCCTGCTTCTCCCTCTCCCACTCCCCCTGCTTGTGTTCCCTCTCTCGCTGTGTCTCTCTCTGTCAAATAATTAAATAAAATCTTTAAAAATAAATAAATAAAAATTTTAAAAAAAGAGAACTAGCTCCTAGTCCTTTAACGATTTTCTGGGTAATCATTACAAATCAAAATTAATGAACAAACAGTAACTGAGTACCTATCATGGGTAGTACCTCTTTTTCGAGTATTAGCGCCTTTGGGAAGCTTTTCCGTGTCCCTCTTTGGGCTGATTGTACACTGTCAGCCAAACCATCTCTTGTAACCCCACTCCCTCCTGACTGGGAGCCCCTGGAGGGCAGGGCCCATACCTCTCATCTTGTAGCTTCTCAAGAAAGGGCATGTAAGAAATAGTTGCTAAGTGCGCTAGAGGCTACAAAGAATTACAGGTGAACACTTGCAAGGCCTTCAAAGGATGTGCACAGGGATACTCACCACCAGTTGAAATGGTAGTTGATTGCTATCAGTTGATTGATAACGGAATCCTAGCGCCAGACTTCCAGCTCTAGCCCCCGTCTCAGCACTTCATGTAACTGTCATCCATTCCTGCTCGTTCATCTTCATAGTTCCCCTCTACTCCGTTCCTGCCTTTCCTCCTCTTGTCACTACCTCTCTGTTGTGACGTCTTCAGGAATGTCTCCAACTCCACCCGCTCCTCCACTAGTCTGGCCATGTCCACTGGTTCCCTTTTTTGTTCTCATACTCCTTTTTCTTTTTTTTAACGATTTTATTTATTTATTTGAGAGAGAGAATGGTAGAGAGAGAGCACGAGAGGGAAGAGGGTCAGAGGGAGAAGCAGACTCCCTGCTGAGCAGGGAGCCCGATGCGGGACTCCATCCCGGGACTCCAGGATCATGACCTGAGCCGAAGGCAGTCGCTCAAACAACTGAGCCACCCAGGCGCCCTGTTGTCATACTCCTTGTATCCTATCTTGAACAGGCAGCTCACTCCTGTGCCCCACTTTGAGGCTTGGGGCAGCCTGAGTTGCATATCTTTTGAAGTCTCAGATATACTGGTTTCTTTTGCCATCCAGGGCAGCCATCTGGCTAGCTTTGGCCATGGGAGGTCTGGGGGCCGAGGAACAACAAGATGGTTGCTGGGCTGACAGGCTGCAGAAAACCAAAGCTGAGCATAATGGGGAAACTCGACATTTGTGAATGAAGCTTTTTTTAAAAAAATTAAAATTCCAGCAGATTTTTAATTTCAGAGACAGACTTTTATAGTATTTTTCATCTCTAAATCTTTTGTTCAAGAAGCATCCCCTGCGCAGTCATGTACATGATATCATCTGATGGCTTAGGTAAGTTCTTACCTCAGTTCTTACCTCCGAGTGGCTTACTGAGCTACTGAGCTCCTGCATGGACCATGTGTCCAGGTGGAGTTTATGGAACAGCCAAATTAAGCATAACTGCCCCAGGTCAGGGCCTTTAGGATAGCCCTTTTATGTTTGATCTTAACGCACTTCAAATGACTGCAAGAGATCAAGGACCCCTATTTTCTGTCTCATCTGGGAGATTAAGCCTCAGTGAACATAGCTGCTTTCTTCTCCTACCTGCCAAGAAAATATCATTAGAAACCGGAGTGATTACATCTAAAAGTTTTTAGATGTTCAAGGCAACAGAGAAGATGAGCAATCCTAGATGAGGTCATGGACTCACTGGTTTCTTTTGGATCTTGTAAGTGAGGAGCACTTGCCCCTGCCTGTCCCAAGGCTTCTGCTTTCATCTGGGTGCTGGGCGCTGGGAGGATGGGAGGGTGGCTCCACGAGGGGGGAGGCAGATGTCTGTGGAGCCCCTCCCTATCCCTGCGACCAGTGGAGGTTCTCCCTGTGCTGCTTTCCTTTGGCATTTTCTCAAGTCTGTGTTTCAGTGTCCCATAAAGCAAATCTTCCTCTTCTACTTTGTGAATATGTTACATAAACTGAGGTTCTCACAGCCACGGAAGTTCTCGGCCTTAAGTTTCCCTGATTTTGACTTTTCTCCTTCATGTGGTCCCACCCCCCACTCATGTTTTCCTCTCTTTAACTTTCTCTCTCCCTTCCATTCAGGTAAGAGCTCTACTTTATAAAGGCCCTGTTAGAATCAATGTTCCCATTAATCTTTTCCCTGCAGGAGTTAACCACATTTTTGACCATTTTCAAAGGACTTTCCTAGAGCATGCCAGTATGTCTTTCCGATGCTAAGGAGACCCCAGTTAATGCGGCTTCTCCTCTCTGGGATATTACACACCCTAAACACAGTGTGGAAGCAAATAGCCTCGCAAACCCTCAGTTTTTACCAACCTCACCCACACTTGCCAGTGACACCCCCCCTTATCTAATCACTCTTACTGCCCCCTGCTCACTTTTTGTGTCGCTAAGAAATAATATTACAAGCCTCTGCTAGCAAGAGACATATTCATGACAACCAAGGAGATGAACCTGTCTACAAATACCCCAGCAAGTATACGCTGAATCAGGAAAAGGACAGGGCTTCCCTGATATCTTTACAGACAGGATATGTGGACTGATGCATCTCTTGCTGATAAGCTCATAATCTGTTGTTCTGTTTCTCTTTTGAGGCTGGGTCATTCATTGCCTTCTAGCTAACATCAACAGTTGTCACTTTCTCCTTTCCCTTCAAAACTCTGGCCAGTGAGTTTCAGGTTTCTCTCCTTCATTTATTTGACTTAATTTTTATTTGTTTGTGTCTCAGGTTGTTTAGTCTGGTTTACCTACTTAAGGTGTGTTGTTTCTAACCTCCGTAGACATTTTTCTACCGCTTTCCAGCCCTTGATAGCATCTCACAATTAGACACCATCCTTACATTGAATGCATTTCCATTTTCGTAGCGGGTCAGTAATGAAGATGTTAAGTGGAATCCTGATAGTAACCCTTTCAAGAGCTAAGGCACCATTTGCTATTCTGTCTTAATTATGGTCTCTTAGCTAATTTTCACCAGTTATAATATCCACCCCATTTGATAAGTAATGTTTCTCAAATACTGTACAAAATTATGAAATCTATGTGCCTTATATTTTCTGCTCTCCATTATGGGCTAAATTTATAATTCTATAATTTTCTTATAGGAAAAATACTTAATTAGACTGGAATGGCTAATTTGGTTTCAAGCCATACTGCTTTTTGCTTATTGTGAACCATTAGACATTTATGTGATCTTCTATTTTACCTCATTCTCAACCCCCACCAGCAGCTCTCCCAGCAGTAACCACACTCTGACCTTTCCCTCTACAGTCAGTTAGCATCCATGCTTTTTTGGTAAGATAGGTATTTTATTTTACCGGTCCCTGATATTTTCAATTTTAAAATAACTCTACGTAGCTGAAACAAAAATAGCCAAGTGTCCTATTATGATTATGATATTTCCCCCTTCCTTTCTAGGCAGGTCTGTCTCCTGATTATAAATCATAATATTGCACCTCTTCTCTAGAGTGCTTCTGCCCCCTTAATCATCTTGTCCCAATGGAGTGTGAAACTGCTTCTGCTTCCTTGGTATCTGACCTGTGCCTGGGATCTGGGCTAGTCCTATGTGGTCCCTGTTGAAATTCTTATAATTGGGTAAGGGCTCAGAATTGGAAGCCTATGGAACATAAGCCCAGTGAGGGGTGTGCTTCACTTAGGTCTTCAGGGAAAAACATATAAACCAGGCAGGTAGAAGGTGAAAGTCAAAATTTTTAAACAGATAGAGAAAGTCAGAGATAGACTATTTGGTACCAGCTACTTAGGCCAAAGCCTCATCTTCCTTTTGTGATTTCTGGGGTGTCTTTCCCTTGGGCTTTTCCGGGAGACTATCCCAGTGTTGTAAATTAAAATACTGTATCACCCCACATCCAGAATTTTGGAGTTCGCTGAGCTAGATTCAGAAGTCCTCGTTCCATTCCTGGAGCTTCCCAGAGACAAAGAAACAAGTGATGTTGCCAAATGGAAGTGCCCCTATAAAGGTGATATGGTCCACTTGCTCGGAAACCTTCGCCACACAACACAAGACACCAATTCACATTGACCTACACCATAAGGGAAGTATATTATCTCATGTGAGAAGTAGGGCAGACAGCAGGATGAGTTGATTTAGTGGCACAATTACCTCATCAAGGCTACAGGTTCCTTTCATCTCTCTGCCACGGTCATCCTTAGGGACCACTTCACTCTAAGACTGGTTCTTGTCTTCTTGGCAAGATGGCTGCAGTTGTTCAGATGTCACTCGTGGGCATGGCCATATCTAGAGCACAGAAAATGGACCACTCCCTCCCAGGGTCTCCTTTTGAAGGAAATTAAAATAGTACTAAGAAGAGTCTGAGAAGTCCTGTCTTCTCATCTCATTGATGGGAACAGTATCACATGCTCCATCTCTAAATCGGCCACTAGCAAGATGTTCTCCATCATTGCTTGAGGGAGAGAAAAACCACAATGCAGACTAATTAAGGCCAGAGAAATGAGCCAAGATCAATAATTATTGTGATTAGAATCACAATAAACCCTAATGAATTCAAATGTACTAATTTATGTCTATTTGTACTCAATAAGTATATGATCTTTATTGAATAAAAAAGATCAAAACAATTTGCTGATTTCTCAATTCTGTATTTCAGATATATTATTTTGCTGTATTGGTCCACTTGAATGTAAACATTTTTTATTAACCTTATTTACATATCAGCATTAACAGTAATGATAATTACCGATGATTGTAACTGGCCATGATTTATTGAGCGCCCTTTTATAAATTAGGAATTTAGCATCTGAGAGGAGCTAGTCATTTGCTGAGCTCCCTTACCTACTGAGTGGTTAAGCTAGGATTTAGACTTAGGTTCTTCTGCCCATGTCCCTTCCCTGCTCTCCATGGTTTCTCTTTGCCCAGGACTACTCTTGCCTGCGTCCTGGGGCCCTGCCCATCTCTGTGACCTCATTACTTACCCTCTTGCCCTCACTAGTTTTCCAACCACATAAACTGGTCTCATTCTCACCTCTGACCCTATGCATATGCTGTCCCCTCTGCTTGGATCACACATCCTCAGCTCCTGTGGCTCTCCATTCTTTCCCTTCAGGGCTCCCCTTCACAGTCCCCTCCCAGGACCATCCCCACTGATCTACTTAGGGGAGCCCTTCCCCCATCCTCTGTTCCTGCTCCATTTTCCTTTTTCCTCTATCGTAGTTACCATAATCTTATATAACTTACCTACCTGCCTACTTGTTTTTGTCTGTTCCGACCAGAATATAAGTCCCACAAGGACAGAGACCCTGGCTGTATTTAAAATGAATGAAAAATCAAGTGACTAAGTTAATGAAGAAATGAATGTTTAGACGTTTTGACCTCTGATAATCCACAGGCTGCCTTTTTCTCCCACACGAGGACTGAAGGAGGATGACAGTTGCCATTGAGCTGAGTACACGCACTTTAGATTTTTCTCCCATAAAATCTGGGAACTTAACAAAACCTACTTTTCTCTCTCTCTCTGAGGGCACAATAAGAGATAGATATCAGAATTCTTTGGGGAAAAGGTAGACTTGCCATAGTAGTATTACATAAAGGTTTTAGGGAGAGCTTGGTAGAAGAGGAAAATTTGAGTAGTATTCTTAGCTGCAGTTTTTATACTGATTATAGTTCTAAGGATGCCAACTCCTTTAATGTTAGGTATAAACCCTTAAAAAATGGAGGTAGACATATAAAGCTGAACTGTAAATTGGAAGAATTATAATTGCTTGATAAGGGCGCCTGGGTGGCTCAGATGGTTAAGCGTCTGCCTTCGGCTCAGGTCATGATCCCAGGGTCCTGGGATCGAGTCCCGCATCGGGCTCCCTGCTCCTTGGGAGCCTGCTTCTCCCTCTCTCTCTCTCTCTCTCTCTCTGTCTCTCATGAATAAATAAATAAATAAATCTTTAAAAAAATAATTGCTTGATAATTTGCAGTGGCAAATTAAACAAAATTGTTTTCTCTGCTTATGCGTAATTTTTCATGTGAACTCATGTATCTACCAAAATTTATTCCTAGAACTGTGTTCTTAATTATTCTGATGTAATTATGAAGGTGCAAATTGAAAAATAGCTTTACCTCCCATGTTAATTTGGAAGGGATCGACAGAAGTGAAGCAGTGCCTTCCTGAAGTCCCTTTTCTTTGGCTTTCAGCTCAGGACCTTCCAAATAAAATATCTTCTTTTCTGTTTCCCTTTCTTTGTCATTCTGTGGCCTGTTGTGTCATTTGCTAAATACGTTGTGAACCATTATTTTCTGAGGCTTCCAGTGTGACTTTACCACTCGACCAAATAAATCACCATTTCCCCCTTTGACAGGAAATTCACACTCCCCTCCGATCTGCTCATCTTCGCCAGATCTTTCCCCAGGTGACCTCGCCAACCATGGCATCTCTCTCTGCGCGGGGTATCAGTCTAAACCCGCTTGGCGCCATTGTCTGCCTTCTCGGCTTCCCGCTATCACAAAAACCTGTTAGAGTCGTTACTATGAAATATACTTTGCAGCTAAACTCCTTGTATCAGGCGTCTAGAAGCAGATCGAAATTTTATGGCGAGTAGAAATACATCTATATTTGACAGTAATTTTTAATCTAGTTCTTCCAGATTCTTTTTATGTTTTGCATCAGAGACAAGTCAGAAAAAACTGAAGGGGGAAGAAAGGGCAGAGGATATTTTGAGGTTGTTCACATGGCACTTTTCCCCTGTATGTTCTGGCAAGGACCCCTTTCTTCCTCACTTTATAACCTGGGTAGATTTGCATGTGTAATTGGGGAAGAGCCCATCAGGATCCAGGTGACAAGGAGATGAGTAATCAAAGGGCTGGGTCAACATACCATTATTATTTAAATTAGGCGGGTGCATGGTCTATATAAGCTCTTGAGAGACTTGCCTTTGACAGGTAGTTTTCATATACAGTAGATTGGCCCTTTTATGGCTTGACAAAGGCTTTGTTTCTTTCTTTCTCTCCTTTTTTTTTTTTTTTTTTTTTGCTTTCTAAGCTGTGTGGGTGGGTGGGAAACAGCATGAGGTTATAGAAAATGTATAGCAAAAGCAGTAGCAATGAGAAAGAATCCATAATGGGTACACACATATTGCTGGAATATTTCCCAAGTACTTGGGGCGGGGGGGCGGTTGGCAATGAAGCTTCTTTGGCAGAGGCAAAGTAGAACATGTGCTTTTCCATGTGTGAACACACTGTGCTTTGAAAGGTCCTTTATGATTCACAAAAGCAGCTGCTTTCGAGCTGGTGTAGCCACAGAGTTTAGGAGACTCCCTGAAATCGGTGTATTGCAGACTCCTGGCATTTGTTTTGGTGATTGGGTTAAGTTTTGGGAATCTGCTTATTCACAAGGGACAGGGAACAAGTTCTCTTCATTAGAGTGTTGGATCCTTTGTTCATTTTTTTAGGGTTCGTGGATCAAAGTTAGCAAGCCTTAAAATTGTGAGCAGTCATCTGTTATGTAACATGCATACGTACAGGCATAAATTTGTAGAGATGGCTCTCTTTTTAATCTTGAAAACAATGCGTGGCAGTTCTACTTTGCCTAGTAAATCTACTTTCCTGAGTTACTGGTCAGACATATTTTGGGGTATTGTAAGGCTTCCTTGCTGGACATTCATAATCTTATTATACATTGTGTGTGGTGACTTTTTAGTTTTGATTGTAGTTTTACCTAATAAATCCTGTATTTTTGTCTTTTGTACACTTCTATTTCATTTCTGAGTGCTAGCTTCTGTCTACTCTTTTATGATCACTAATAAGTTATTTTCATTCTTCTTGAAGATTTCAAACCCCAGTAACACCAGCAGTGTTGTTTCCTATCACTTTTAATAAGACTCATTTGTTTCCAGTTCCTCGAACAAGATAAGCAACTAGGACATGATTCTTTCACTTTTTGCTAGTTTTTAGTTTATTGGATACTGACAGAACGTAGCATTTGCACGGTTTGTTTAAAAAAAAACGTGATAGCTTTGTTTTTAACATGTCACAACTATTATGTTTCTAAATGACAAAGCAAAAAAGATTACCACAAAATAAGATTAGTGTGGATATCTTGAACTGGAAATCATTTGAAATGTTTCATGGCTACACTTTGTGCTAAATATAAAAATAATTGTGTTTCCCATGTGTGAGCATCAAAAGCCCCAGTTGGAAAATCACATGGTATAGCAAGTAGGTCACTATTGATGGTAGAACATGAGACAGGAAATGTCACGGCTAAGATTAGAGGCCCAAGCAATATGTCTCGCCATGCTTGCTGCATTGTTCATCCTAAGTGGAAGGACTCAACAGGGTATAACTAACTTTAGCCCAATTTGAAAGTATTAGCAAGGATAGCTTTTAAATCTGTCATTCCCATTTGTTTTTAGATAACTCACTTTCCCAGTTGGGCAAAATAATTGAACTGCTTGGATTTGCACATTGGCAGAACTCTGAATACCAATTAAAATGGCAGCCTTAACATTCTAAAAGTATAAATGGGAGGTAAAGGTGATACTCAGCTATACAAAGTCGTAGCTACAGATTTACCTGGTGTTTGAAATCATGAACTAGGAGTGAGCAACTAGTTAAAAATGAATTCTCTTAAAATCTCATGTATCTTCATATTTGAAGGTGAGGTGGTGCGGGGATGTGGGGGGACACTTTTAGGAAATCCAGTTACCTTTCCTCTTCTTTTTTGAGCAGTAGGAGGAAGATTTATTACTTATACATGGGAATTTTCACCACAGCGTGTGTCTAATTTTGCATACATTTGCATATTCTAATGTTTAAATAAAAGGCTAGGAAGGAAAACCGTGTTCTCCTGCGTCTGCCCCCATGAGAGACCATACCTTGTTTGGGGGCGGTGAGGGAGGGGAGCAGTCCAAGATGGAGCCTCAGATTCAGAGAGATACCATCCCCTCCTGCTACATTAGGCAGTTGAACACAAGCCCAGAGAGCCCGCAGTTGTTTGGATGAGTGGCTGGAAGCATGCCGAGATGATTGAATTTGAATCCGTCGCTCGAGTGCCGAGTATTCGTTCACTTCTAGCACAGAGTCCTTCCCAGAAGTAGCCCGGCTTACAGAGTCCGTGTATTCTGCTTGCAAAGTCTCACTTCTTGAATCTCAGCGGCCTTCCTGGGCTCCCATTTTTTAAAGGTCATTAATGCAGATTAAAACCCTCCACTTTGAATGAGGATTATTTCATGCAGGTTATAACTTTCAAGAGGGGAGGTGAGTGGTGCGGAGGCTCAGTGGAGTAAGTGTTTTGACAGGGTTTTTACTTTTTATTCCTTCTCCAGCTTAAATGCAAAGGCTAGATTTTTACACCTGATCCAGGGATAGAATGCTGGGAAAGGGGTGGGAAGCACAGCTCTTACACAAATCTCTCTGGAATGAAAATTTGGGGAATGGTTTCCATTTGGCAGTAAGAGGTATTGGCTTCTGATGGGAGAAAACACAAGCGATGTGATAGTTGAGACTGGTTGTGCCATTGTGTGTCCCTGGCTCTCACCCCTGATGAAGCTAGCTGCTTGTGAGCTATGGAGTTAGCTCATTTTCTAGACCTCTGTCACAGAATGTCCATTGACAGGGGTTGGCGGGAACATCCTGGAAGATATTTTGGAGCGTGTAAAACAGATTTTTGCTTTGGAAACCGTTGGAAAAAAAATCCCTTTTCTAGTTTTAAAAATGTATGAATAACTAATAAATATTTACAACTTCAGGTGCCTTGTGGACCTCTTTACCATCTTAGGAAATTGGTTATCTATTTTTAGTTTCTGCTATGAGATTTCTCTTTGATATCAGCATAAATGACCGCATGGCCAGGCCACCCATTCTGCTTGCACCCCAGTTGGAACCCTGAGCCTAGTCCTGCCCCACCTCTGACTAAAGGTAGACGTAGAGCAAGGCACCAGGCACCTTTCTGGAAAAGGAATGGAAAACTGGATTATTTCTGTGATCTCGTTCCGGTGTTAACACTGTATGATTCTATTCATCTTTCAAGCCTGTTTATTTTTCCTTTCTATAGGGAGCAAGATGTAAAACTGTCTGGTTGGTAACTTTTAATTGTAAGGGGGATACTCACCAAGTGACTAGCTGGCTGGTTAAATCCCTATTTAGGCTGTTTCTTTTATTTGTGTTGTATACAAGAGCTGAAATACAGTGTGTCTGATCACAAATTCCAAGCAAGAGTAACCAGTAGGTTTCCTAGTTAAGTGCAAGAAGAAGTAATTTGGGGGGGGGGGTTGGGAGTGCTAGGTTGTGGAGTCCTGGTTTCATAAGAAAATAAAGAAAGGAAATCCAGAGGGTTACTGGGTGGCTCAGTCTGGTTAAGCGAAGGTGATGATCCCTGGGGGTCCTGAGATCGAGCCCCATCGAGCCCAGTGTCCCAGTGTGGGGCTCCCTCCCTGCTCAGTGGGAAGTCTGCTTCTCCTTCTCCCTCTGCCCCTGCCCCCGACCCCTCCCCACTCGTGTTCTCTCTCTCTCAAATAAAAATAAAAAATAAAAATCTTTAAAAAAAAAAGAGGGGGGAATCCAGTATGCAAACATGTAACAGAAATACAGTCAGGATTCACACAGTTAATAACCTCTGTCTCTTTGTATAGGAAATACACTATCAGTGCTTATATACCTGTGTGCAAGGAAGTAGCACAAATAAAAACTTCATTTGGCAATGCCTGGGTGGCTCAGTCAGTTAAGCATCTGTCTTTGGTTCAGGTCATGATCGCAGGGTGCTGGGATCGAGCCCCCAAGAGGGGCTCCTTGCTCAGCAGGGAGCCTGCTTCTCCCTCTGCCCCTCACCCTGCTCATGCTTTCTCTCTCTCTCTCTCTAAAATAAATAAATAAAATCTTTAAAAAAATAAATAATAAATAAAAATAAAAACTTCATTTGTAAGAGCCTTCTTGTCACTTTCCAAAAAAACTTGATGAAAAGGGTATTATAATTTTAATGGAGAGACAAATAATCCTTTATCTTTAGTCTCTCTGACGATAATATTGGTGGAATCTCCAAAATACAGAGAACTACCTAGATTGGATTATTTTTGTTGTCGTTTTGTTAATAAAACTTTTTTTCCAACAAAAGAGATATACATCCCTTTCCTCAAACACAGACATAACCAATCAACTCATTTCCTAAGGGTAAATTACCCTTAGCTTTTGTGAAGCACTCTCTGGATTTGAGTGGTTGACCTCTGAAAGGAACTGGGGGCTTTGGAATCTCCTGCTTAGGAGTTCTTGATGGACAGGAGAGAAGCTAGTTTTATTGGAGGAAATTTGGATGGACAAATTTGGGAGATAATCTTCTGGTCCTGTCTTTACTTTTTTTTTTTTTTTTACAGATTTTATTTATTTATTTGACAGAGAGAGAGAGACAGTGAGAGAGGGAACACAAGCAGGGGGAGTGGGAGAGGGAGAAGCAGGCTTCCCACGGAGCAGGGAGCCCGATGTGGGGCTCGATCCCAGGACCCTGGGATCACGACCTGAGCTGAAGGCAGACACTTAACCCACTGAGCCACCCAGGAGCCCCAGGTCCTATCTTTATTTTAAAAAGCTTCCTATCTTGCTTTAAGTTAGTGCCTTAAGAGATTTTACTTATGGGTAACCAGATCTTGCTGCTGTGTATAAATAATTTCTCCGAGATGTGTATGACTGTCCTTTCAGACTCTTGAAAGAGGCTTTGGCCCTTGGATTGGGTCGTCTCATCCACTGCCTACCGTATGACTTTGTTACTGCTGGATGCAGTCACTCACACTGACTTGCCAAGCTCCTGCACCTCACTATGGCAAATGTGGAAAACCAGGCTCAAAGAAAGTAATCCAGGTGATAAAAGACTCTAAATTTAGAAAACTTTTCCCTTCCACATAATGGAATACAATTTGTTTCTTCTTCCCACACAAAACAGAGCTGTCCAGAACAACCATGAAAACACATGACCCGGTCCCATCCCTCCCACTTGCAGCTGTCAAGGCTTCTGAGGGAAATTTGTGTGTGTTGAATAATTTTGCTTTGCAACACATTATAATCACACGCTTTAATGTTTGTTGAGGCTGAAAATTGCCAGTCCATCTGAGGGGTGTGTGAATGTAGGCTAATGGGGAGATAGAGACTTGTCAACCTTACCAAGTTCTTCTGAATGGATTCAACCAGACTCTCTTCTAGGAGGCAGCAGGAGAGAACTCACCTGGGTGACCTGCCTTCATTCCTCACTCACTGGGTTTTTGGATGGAGGGTTTCTCCAGAGCTGCCAGGAAACAGAAGTTTGGGGATATCCAGGAGTTCTTTGAGCACTCAAACAATGACAGCCAGTATCCTTCTAGGATTCCAAAAATTCCATTAATTTTTTAATTTTTGAGTTGGAAATGGCACTAGGGATTATCCACGTTGGGGTTTCCAAAGAGGAGTTTGCAAGATAAACCATTGGAGCATGGGAAGAAACCACTAGAATTTCTATTCATTTTTTATACCCCCAAAATAAGAAAAATTAAGTTTTACTATTGTATGAATTGACGTTTGCACCCTCCGCTGTTCTTTAGGTCAGAAGGCCCTATATTCTGAGGGAGAGGTAGGTTTCCCTCAACAGGCAGTGTTGTATTTCTACATGTCAGGTTAAATTAATTTGCATAATATTAATTAGTTTCAACTAAACTAGCCCTCAACAACAACAACAACAAAAACCAAGGCAAGTAGCTTAAAAAGATTCTGGCAAAAACAAAAACAAAGTATGAATTTGAAGGAAGCAAGAACAAGGGAACAGTTTGAAAATGGAGTTCACACTCTATTGTAGGACAAGCCCTTTGTTATCCAAGATACAAGCCCCCAATTTCAAAACCCTCAAGATGACTAAATGAAATATAGATTTACATGTACTATCATTAAGAATGAACATATTGGAAGGAAGTGTATGCTTTGCCTTGAAAATTTTCCTAATGATAATATGAAAGGCCACAATTAGAAAAATATGGAGAATAAACCCTGCACTTTTTAACCATGTTTAAATTCACCTACTGATCTTTATAAAATTACACTCAATTAAATGGTGTTCTGATGCCTGTTTTGAAGTTTTTACTTGTATGCAGAAGTGAAAAAGCTACATATCTTTATAAACACTTGTTCTTCCTCCTAATACAAGACCAGATAAGATACTATGCTGAAAACTATCTAAAATGAGTTTCTTGGGGCGCCTGGGTGGCTCAGTTGGTTAAGTGTCTCCCTTAGGCTCAGGTCATAATCTGGGAGCCTAGGATAGAGCCCTACTTTGTGCTGGGCTCCCGGCTCAGTGGGGAGTCTGCCTCTCCCTCCGTCCCGCCACCCCCGCCCCGCTCGTGCTCGCTCTCTCGTGCTCTCTCTCTCTCAAATAAATAAAATCTTTTTTAAAAAAATAAAATTCTCTGTCACAAAGTGCTGCAAAAGTATTATTGAAGCTATTACCGAATCTTGAGGAAACATAATACCATATTAGAACAGGTTATGGAGGGCAGAAGACTTGTTTTACACTTGTAAGTTGTTAGGTCTAGCCTATTGTATTTATTCGTTTCTGCTTTACCAGTGCAATACATGAAAAGTGCTCTTTTTTGGTGAGCCACCGCTAGATGAGATTCATTCACAATCTTTATGAAAATGTTTTGTGAGAAAAACCAAGTAGTGTTTCCTCTTGAGAAGCAGCTGTTTCTTAGAAAAGGATTCCAGGGTGAGGTTACAAGAGATAAATTCATTCACTGCATCATTCATAAGGAAGCTAGCGCAGCCAAGAATTTGAAGCCAGAGGTATACAAAGTGCTGCAGGAGGATACTTCATAATTAATTTTATAAAACACAAACCTGTAATATACAGTATAGTTGAAGCAATACAATATTTTGTATTAAGTTGAGAAGGGACCATGAAAATCGTTTGTACCTCACAGAGGTTTGCTGGTTATCTTATTGAAAAATAATTGAGTTGTCAAACTTAGAGATAAGTTACATTCATTTTTCTTTTTTATAAAAAGGAAAGCGTTCCATATTTTGTTAACCATTTCTGTGATAATAAACACCTTCAGTAGTTTGCTACCTAGAGGTCATTTTTTTTAAAACACGAAGCATAACTAATTTGTCCTTTCAAGATAAAGGTGTCATTTTAAGAACAAATAAAAAAGTAACTGAATTTTAAAGAAACTTTTAATATAGAGAGAACACTGCGGAAAACAGTGTTTGGAAATGTTTACATTGTGATTTTTAATTATTTATTTATTTATTATTTTATTTATTTATTTATTTATTTTATTTTTTGCTTAAAACTGTGAGAGCTATTGCAACCCAGCTCCAGAGAATAAACTGAGCTTGGAACTAGACATTCAAATTAACATATCACAAAGAATTATTCTAGCTTTTCAAATATGAAGCATATTTATTTATGTTATTCTTGATAAAATACTGATTGTTTAGTTAGTGTGTACTCTTAGATATATTTAAAGAAAATATTGTTTTTTTCATATTTACCTTGTACTTTTGTGATTTTGATGCTTGTTTTATAATGTACCTAATATAATATATTGTACATATCTAGCACATAAGCATGGCACGCATGCTCAAAAGCATTTTAGTATTGGGATTCATGATCCAGTAATTTTGGAGACTACTGCCCTTGACTAAAGATTCTTAAATCTTTAAATTTTGGGGGGGGGCAGGAAACAGCCACAGAGTCTTTGAGACAATAAAAGATATGTACTCTCTTTGGGAAAAATTATACATACATGCTGCCAAAAAAAATTTTGTCCAGAATTCAGGGTGATCACATGCCCACTGAGTAGCTGTTGTCACAGACTCTAATAAAGCCCCCGGATGAGGGCAAGAATGCCCTAAGGAGTTATGTGACTTATTCGGGGCTGCACAATGACATAATCTGATCTTTCAATCAAGACCTGCTGAGCGTGTGTCATTACAGGCTTCAGCCTGGCTGCTAAGGATGCAACTCTATCTGGGCCCCCAAGGAATCCACAAGTTCAGTGGGGACTCCATTGTGCAACAAATAATCACGATACCATTTGCGTTTAGGAGAAACTTGTTTATTTGACCGACATTAAATGACACCAACTGTGTGAGAGCATTTTGCTAAACTCTATAGGAAACAGAGAGATGGGTAAGGCAACCCTTGTAGATAATCAAGTGCCAATTACTTGCTCCAGCTTCCAGTGCTTTCTCTAATGCACCTTTTATATTACTGAACCTCCTGATGCTCCTCATTGGGGTCTGCAGCTCTGTTTCCTTCATGCACTAAATGAGAATGTACAAGTAAAGGGAGGTGAGGCAGCAGGTCATCCTCTTTCCTATTTCTAAGCAACCAAAGCTCACCCTTTGGGTTTATGTGCACGAACATGCAATTCTTTGCCTGTGGAATACAGAACTGAACTCTTAGATAAATTGGCAAATGGAAGAAAACAGGGAGTAATAAAGGAGGTATGGAATGTTATAAGCTTCGTGATCTCTTTCCCCAAAGGCCTGAATCTATGTAATGAGGTAGTAGAACAAATTCCTGCTGAGTCTGAATTTATATAAAAAAAAAAAAGGAGTGATAGGAATAAAGTAAATGCAAAAATTTTTTTTTCTGCCCAGGTCATTAGTTGATAATATTTTTCAAGGTGATACCGAGTTTTTTCCCACAAATATTGGGCTCTTTGTAGGGGCTAAAAATAAACAGAGCAGCCCAGGGAAATAGGCAAGCATTATTGATCTGTGTCAGGGCCATTTCTACTTTAATGTTTGCAAAAGGCACAGCCCAGTTTTGCAAACCTATTTATAGAGAACACCTCCTTTGTCTCTATATATAGATGATAAAAACAAGGTGGATTGTCAGGTAACTTTGGTTTATGTTAGGAAATGGGATGGGGGGATCTCCTTCAGAATGAGTGAAGAGGGCTGATCGCTTCTCTTCCTGGGGAACAAAGGAAAGAACCATAGGATCCAGTGTCTGCGCCCACATTGCCCGTGGACATACTTCTGGCCAGAGTGCCGCCTCCAGTTGGTGTTTACCTCTCAGCTGCCCCAGCCTCCCTCCCCCTGTGCTGGGAGCAGGGGCGAAAACAAACAGGGCGCCTCCAAGACCCCTTCCGCCCTTCTGTCCGTGTGGAGAGGTCGAGCTCCCCAGTGCTACTGACCATACTTGTGTGCCCACATGTGTGGGCCCCTGTGTCTGTGAGCACGTACGCACACCTGCAGTGTTTTCCTGGGATCCTCTCTGACGTTAGGTTCTCCATTTTTTTTTTTTTAATTTTAAAAATTTTTTGCTCTCCATTCATTTCCCACCAGAGTCATTTACTCCTCTAATAACCCCAAACCCTAATGTTTCTAGTTTCCTTCCACGCCTGGGCTCTGCTCTTTTCTTTTCTTACAACTGTCAGTTCAGTTCAACAAACGTTTTAGTGAGTGCTGAGCACCTGCGAGGTTCTGGGGCTGCAGAGATAAACAAGACAGAATCTCTGTCCTTGTGCTCAGGTTGCTCAGTCCAGGGGGACTTGTAGCCTGTGCTTTGCCCTCTTCTCTCTACTCCAGTTATCGATCGCTCCCTCCAGGCAGAGTTTCCTGCCAGCATCCTCCATTGTAGTAACAGCTAGGCGTCGGTTCCGAAGACATCAGTTCCCCTCCCTAAGGCCTGATTTATGAAAGGAAGTGGGCTCATAGTGACCGGGCTTGCATACCCCAAAATGTGATAAGAGAAGGGCTCAGATTCTGTGTGTTAAAAATAATCAAAGGTATGTTAATGGGCCCGACCCTCTTCGAGACGCTCAGAAGTGATGTTGTCTCACCTGCGGGCATGGTTGTCCAGGCTCTGGGAAATGGCCTGTGGACGGTTTCCGCTCTGCCATGGTGGTCTTCCTGTCAGTGCAGCACCGGAATGCTCAAATAACCAACCATTTTTAGATCGGTACAGAAAGCAGACAGACAAACTAACCCTGATGAAGCATAGTAACAGTGGACTCCAGCTTGGGGCTGGCGAAATTGCTTTCCATCATCTCTCTGCCTCTTTCATCCCTTCAGATCTTTGATAGGTGTAGTTTCTCTGCCCGTCCAGATACAACATGAGTTTATTTTCAATGACAGAGACACCAAGAATAGTGACAGGCAGTACATCTTTGAGGCACAAAACCCTGCCAGTTGTATATAGGCCAGACTTACAGTAAGTACAGGAGAAGGAACGTGCAAACTAATAAACATTTTAAATATAACTCTCACCTCTACTGTTCAGTCCCCTGATAATCACCAGACAGATGGTGTCGGGGCTGAGATAATGCCAGTTCTTTACCCTTCAAGGCCCTGCTGTGTGGAGGGAATTCTTCACTGGTTTCATCACTCGTGATGGGGGTAACATCTTTCTGGTGGCTGGGAGACCTCACTGGCTGCCCAGCTTCATTCTTCACATCTTTTTGTGCCTTGTCATGCTTCACCAAGTCTACTCAGTTCATCCGTGGTCTTCCTCTGTTTCTCATTCCATACCCCCTGGAATGTGTCACTATGTGTGCTATCCATTCTGCCATGTCTCTAAGTGGCATGCATCCAAATGATGACAGCTGTCTTTTGTGAGCCTTATATAAAGTCATCCATTCTTGCCTTTTCCAAGAGGAGGGATGGTGTGAGGTCACTGGCACAGCAAAATCCAAATTATTCCTCATCCTCCTGCATGTTCTATCACTGCCCACTATTCTAGGCCTAATAAAAGTGGCCAGGACCAAATCCACCATAACTTGCTTGCATGCTCTGGGCCCCCTGGTCACTGGCTCTTGTGTGGAGAACAGATTGGACGTGGGCAAAAGTGGAAGCAAAGGAACCAGTTAAGAGGCTATGAGGATAATTCAGGGAAAATCAGATGATGGCTTGGGTAAGGTGACAGCAGTGGGGAAAGGAGAGAGTGTATAAGTTCAAGGTGGAAGAACTAACAAGATTTGCTAATGATTTTCATATGTGTCATAAGGAATGGAAGTGTGATGCCTCCTAAGTTTTGGGGATGGGGAGGTTCATGAAGGAGGTACGGTAAAGGGGAGAGGAAGAGAGATAGCACAAATAAAGTTGGTTAGATGATGTTGTAAGGATCTCTTTCAATTACCTAATGAGAATTTGACTTGAGATCATGAATATTAAAATATATGTAATAGCCCTTTGAAAACTATGCAGTTCAGAATGACTGTAGGACATTGGTATTATTTGCTTTGGTTCCATGACATGACCCTGATGGACTGGGCTGACTTCCACCCACTGTGGCCCATTAGTAATGCAGAAGTTCTCTGAGGGTGAGGGCAGTGCCTTATCTGTTGGACTCTCAGCACTAACAGCCTTACAGTAATAGGTGTTTGGTAAGTTTGTTGAACAAGTCAGATTGCATATTTGACTTATAGAAGAGTTGACCATATGGAAAAAAACAGCATGTTTTGAAAATACTTCAGTCTTTGAGGGGTTGTGCTGCCCCCGTCAAGCGCCAGATGCCAGAATACCAGGGACCGAATCAGCTGGGAGACATGACCACCAGGTAACTGGGTGCCAGAAACCTCGATGGCAGCAAGGTCCATTTAAGCCTGGGAGTAGAACAAGGAGGGTCTGATCTGAAAGTCAGTGAGAAAGTAGCATGTAGGACCAGGATTGAAGCTCAGAGGCCCAGGATGCAGGTCAAGTTATCCAGGTTCTCACCCTGTAAGGAGGCTCCATGTCCCCAAGGTGCAGACTACTCGGGAGGTTGTGCTGGGCTGGCTCTCATGGGCTCGTTGAAAACTGGTCAGGGCATAATTGCCATAAAAATAGGTACTACTTATGAAAAAAAAGTCTGCCATCTGGAAAAAGAAGGAAAATGAACCCATTTTCCACATCATCTATATTAGCTAAAAACTTCTCATCCCAACTGGCAATACTTTATGTGTTTGCCCCCACTAAGGCCTATAGCTCACAGACCTGCCAGTATTACACGATCAATACACAAACTCCAGTTGTTTTGCTGACTTAGGTATTCACTGAGGGATTATTTGGGAGACAGACTTGAAAAGCAATTATGTGGAAAGTTCAATATGCTAGTTCTCCTTCAGAGGGGTTGCTGAGAGGGTACTTTCTGGAAACTTCTCTGGTGTGTTTTTTTTTGGGGGGGGGCAGGTATATTTTCCTCCTGATGTCTTGTGGCATGTGGTACTCATCTTCCAGTTCTTAGTTTTCTACTTCAGTCTGTCACTGTGGGGCCTCTTTAGGTAACACCCACAAGTATTTTGGAGCTTGTTCTTTTGACCACAAATCCTAATAGGTTTTCAATTTGTTTTGGCACAGCCTGGGATTGGCAAGGAAGGAGTGGTGCAGGGGCACGAGGGAGACTTTTGTTTAAAAGACATCTTTTCTCCGGTTGATATCCATGGAAATACCAGTTCGTTTCCTCCTGGCATGGATTTTAAAGCGTTCATGAAGCTCCCTCCTCCCCACCCTGTTCTTGACCTTCCCCCTCTTCTCCCCAGTGTGTGAAAGTACATTTGCGGCCATCCCCACCTGATGGCTTCCACGTGTGGCCTCAGCCATGGAATGCTGACTGTTTGCACTGAGTCTGCTGAGAGCCAAGTCAAGAAACAAGCATGTGGGTGCGAAGCCAAGTGCCCATTTAGGGTAGCTGCTCTGGTTTCGCCCCTGATCCAAGCTGGAGGACATTCTAAAGCTGAAGAAAGTCACCAAGTGGCTTGCAGCAGGGAACACGAACCATGGGCTTTGCTCTCAGCTCCTGGAGCAGAATTCTGGCTCGCCACAAGTTAGCCCTTTAGATTTTCTGATCAGCAGCCGGGCCTGATAGATTCCTGGTTTTACGGCTCACTGGTTGCCACCTGGGCTACTTGGAAGCTGCTTCTTTTCCACTTCCATGATCCCCCACTTCCTTCCCTTGCCTATCAAGTTTTGCAACTTACTTTGTGGGCTACACCAAGTAAAAGAAAAGAAACCCATCCAGACCCAAGAATTCCCATGTTGTGGGATATATTATTTCCTGCCGTGGAAGAGATTATGATGCCAGTCAGGAGAGTTCTTAGGAATAGGCGAATTTTCTTTTTTCTTTTTTCCTCTTAATATTGTTTCAGTTGTTCTTAGTTTGCCAATAGCCTCCAGTGGGTTTCTGGACTAAAGTGCTTCAGTGTCTTCTTGCTAATGATAAACAGTCAGCTGATTATTGATTTTGATCATTTTCTAAAATAACTAGCCATGTTTCTTTGCTATGTTGATACTAGAGACATATGTATGGTTCATTCCTTAAGAGTGGTAGCAGTCAAGCCTGGGTTGACCAGACGTACTAAATGGGTGCAGAGAGTTACTGCTGACCTAACAGTTTCTCAAGAGAGAGGGAGGAGATATGAAAAAGGGATAATCTTACTAAAAATAGGGTGTCCAGTCATTTTGGGTTAAGTAGCATTTAGGAAAATAAACTATAAATAGTTTATTCTACTGTTTCTGTCAGAAAGAAAACAGGATCTGAATCCACAGGCAAGACTGCCCTCAGGCCCCTGGCCCTTTCATTTTGGGTATCAGTGGTGGTGAGAAATAGCAAGCGTATTGATTAGGGAGGATATTCTCTTCTTACTCCCATTCCCACACTTGCTAAGAGGACAGTGTTTCCCTGTCGATGAACATTTGGGTGATTACCTTTCCCTTATTGGTAATGATAATGCCACAGTGAAGGTTCTCATGCATTCATTATCAGTGTTTTTCGGAACGTTGCTCCCTGAGGTGATTAAAGATCCTAGATCCATACCCCACTGGAGAGGAGCAAGTATTCTAACTCCTTTTAAAGCCACCCCCAGCATGCCCTCCTGTCCCTTTTCCCCGCTTGACTCTCGTAACCAGTACAGTAATCAACCATGAGCGATCAGGGTCCCCACTGAAATGGCTTCATGGACAAGATAGAGGACTTAAACATGTGGCCCTCTAGCATGTGAGAGAAGAGGGAGGAGGAGGACTCTTGGAGAGCAGAAAGGCCGAAGCCTCTAGACAGTGAAGTTCCCTACCCACCCCCACCCCCGACCAAATTTAATGCCCATGGTTTTCCGGCTCCAGGATGCCAGATGAAAACTGGCTTCAGCGTATCTGCACCCACAAGGCCCTTTATGCAAAGTAGTCCCTCAGCCTGGAAGATCCGCAGTCCCACAACTTCTTCATCCTTCAGGAGCTCGAGTCCCACCTTCCCTGACGGATCGCTTCCCTTCCCCCTTGCTGCCTAAGCACAATATTTCTGCCTCTGTTGGTCACACACAACGCTCCGCCTTCCCCTGGAGGTATTTGAGTCACTCTAGTAGGGCTGCCCAAAGGCTCCATCTTTGAGCTTTTCATTCTATCTGCCCTTAGCATTTATTTCCATATAGTGGATTCTCAATAAATCTTTCTATGGGGAGAAGGATAGGGGAGAAATAAAGCCTAGCTTCAAATCACAACCACTGAAAATAGAGGTAGTATATTATATTACGGTCATGGCATCCACTGGAAAATTAAGCAAAAACCTTTGAATGTCCAGGACCTGAATATTTTTTCTCCCAAAAATAATTTTGTATAAGGAATCTGAAAGAGTATTGCTGAATTAGGCAAGTCCCTTCTTTCTCTTTGTTATGTCCAGTTGGGCTAATTAAGATTAATTTGCTTCATTTACTCATTTATTTTTTCACTTATTTCTTCATTTATAGAAAACACAACACAGGGCAGGCTTGAATTCTCAGTGTGAAATAACTGTTTGACTCCAATGACTATGTAACCTGGGACATCCAAGCAGTTAGAACTTGAGGAGAAGCAAGGTAGGTACACAGGCACCACCCCGCAAAATAAACAGCACTTTAAAGTCAGAATGTGAGAAGCTCTCTCATTAAGAAGCAGACTGGAAAACATCCTAAATGAGTAACCTCACTCGAGGTAGCATGTTGACGCAGTGGCCCTGTTGATTTATGTATTAGTGCTTTATTTAAACTGTGTGTCCAAAGGTAACTGAGTGGCTGGCTTCTGAGCCCTACCAGACCCAGTTTGGGAGAAGGCCTCCAGATCTTGATGTAGGTGGGGAGTTAATCAGTTCTTTTGAAGTCTGCCTTTCTTCATCATTGAGTGCTTTATGCTGAGATTTTATTTTCAGGTTAGGTTTATTGAGGTATAACTTGAACTAAATTCACCCTTTTTTAGTGTATCAAGATACAGAATGGTGTCATTGTCCCCAAAATTTCTTTCATGCCCTCTTGAAGTCAACTCTCCCTTCCAGCCCCAGCCCCTAGCCACCACTGGCCTGTTTTCCGACCCTACAGTTTTGCCTTTTCCAGGATGTTATATAAATGAAATCATACAGCACGAAGGCTTTTGAGTCTGGTTCCTTTTATGCAGCATAATACCCTTGAGATCCATCTATGTTGTTCTGTGTGTCAGCGGCTAGTTCCTTTTTATTGCTCAGTAGGATTTCATTGTATGGATGTACTACAGTATCTCTTCACCTAGTGGAAGACACCTGCGTTATTTCCAGATTGGGGTCATTATGAATAAAGTCACCGTAAACATTCACATACCTTTGTGTGTGTGTGTGGGAATATGTGTTTTCATCTATCTTACCCAAATACCTAAGCATGGGATTGCTGAGTTGAATGACAGGTGTATGTTTAATTCTTTTAAGAAACTGCTGAATCATTTTTCAAAGTGGCTGTTCTATTTTGCACTCGCATCATAGTCACCGAGAGAGGTCGATGTTTAAGGTTACATGCACACTATTTTAGATCATCTCAATAGGATTATAGATTTCAGGTAGATTGAAAGTCCCCTGAGGTGTCATTTCACTTCCTCTGCCTCAGCTGTGGGTGCACCAAGAGGAAACGAGAAAAATGGAGCAGGGATGTGGACCCCATCTCCATGGGTTAAGCTTTTTATTTATATACAGAACTATTTTTTTCTTCCTTTAACTAAAAATTATTTAAAGTGAGAGTTTGGCTGCTTGGCAAGACTCCACCCTGATATTGAGGGGAGATTAGAGTAGCTTTGCAGATAAGCTCAGAAAATTTAGTGGGCCACTGAGTCATTTCTCAGCCCCCAGGCAGTCACCCGTGTCATGGTGCTGATGGCATCGGATCATGTTGAGTCCTAGGAGCCTGAAAATGGCACATCTTTTAAGTGGGATAGTTCCAAGCTTTAGACAAACTCTCAATTGCCTAGTAACTGATTTCTTTTACCTACTCACCCACTTACTTTCTGATTCTGACCACTGGCAGCATTTTGCAAGCAAGGCTTCTTATCGTCTAGCTTTTGTTTAGTTGCAACAGGGGTTTATGGGTTTGGTCTCCACTCCTGGCCCTGGAGCTCCAGCCCTAATGCAGGAGAGATGTGTCTGAGCGCTTTCTGGCTTTTGCTGCAGTCGGCACCTTTGTGCTCAACAGGAAGATCAGTTCAAAGGCTATTTGGGTTGGAGGCCTGGTCCTCCTGTGGCCTATTGTGGGTCATGGTAGTTGGCTTTAGAATCAGCTGGACATCAGAAACCGGAAGGAACAAAATCAGTGACTCGTGGAATCTCCGATGCCCTTTGGTAACCTTCAGAGTTCTGTGGTAACCGTAGAGGCACCCTGACCTGCAAATCCAGCCAGTAACCTCCAAGAACCAGTTGCTCGCAGTGTTTAGGTAGGAATTCACTGAGTGTTCCTAAGGAAAACGTTGAGCCAAGGGCACTCAACTCCGTGGAGTTTTGTACTTTACCCACAACTCCACTTTAACAAAATAGGAAGGTGGAGGGAGAGTAAGTAAATGGAAAATGATGATTTTCTGTCTGATGTTGCTTTAGGGAAATGTCCATTTTGTGCCTACCTATCAGCCACAGAGCTACGAGCGCCCCCTCCTTCCCTGAGCATGTGTCCTGGGAGGTACCGGCAAAGGCTCTACAGCATCATTAGGCAGGCAGGTCTTGTGTTCCATCAGGCTAATGTGACATTCTTCTTGTGGATACTAGTTTGGACACAATGGTGAAATTCAATAAAGAGGATGCTGGTGGTTTGGAGGGGAATTTGTTTCCAACTACAGATTTGACTGCAGGTGAACTTTTTAGAGCTGAGTTATCAGAATGTGAGAGCAGAAGAGAAGCTGGGATGGGTGGGGGAGACCATCACAGATTTGGATTGTGCCATATACCCTGGGGGCACCCAGCAGTTTTGTGACTGATCACTTGGCATTAACTAAACGTACAGGGTGGCTTTTCCTCATATTGTCCAGTAAATTGCTTCCCCAGAGCTGTCAGCATTTGTAGCCAGAGCGACTTGTTCAACTTTGTATTTTCCACATGGCCTGAAGAAGACCCAGTTGGCAGTCCCTGCATGTCGATTCCCAGAGGCAGCAAGTACATAGAACTATCTTTGGGGACTCTTGCTTGCTAGGCATATGGCAAGTTCACAATGCTAGACATTTTCTCGGGCCATGGAATACATTTGCCAAGGAAAAGAATACAGTGATAATGAATGTTGGGAGGAGAAAACGCTGTAATAGAAGACAACATCATGCTGCTAAATTTCATTCTTACTAAGTTGATATTATTGCAGAAGACACCAAGGATCAGAGCATAATAGGAATCTGTTCACAATTATCACTGATGTGCTTTATGTATTGTGATTAATATATTCACACTGGTGCTGTCAGTAAAACATTTATTTCCTCTATGTGTATTACAATTTATTGTTTGCTTAAGCACAATAAGACTGAATACTACACAAATCTCACTCCTCAGCCAAGGGAAGTGCTCAAGATGAATGTGTGCCCCAAATCATGAAGCGTTTGGTCCATTTGTACACTGAAATTTACACTCATCCGCTGACAAGATCCATAGCATCTAGGGAGGGTAAGAGGTTACTAAATTGTTTTTTAAAAACTTCCTTTGCCTTCTTTTTTTTTTTTTTTAAGGTTTTATTTATTTAGGCAGAGAAAGAGATAGAGTGTGTGTGCATGAGCAGGGTGAGGGGGAGTTAACTCCATTTAAAAAAAAAAATCTCCTCCTTCCTGTCTAAGTAAACAAACCCTTCTGTTTTAAGTTTTTGTGAAAATGATACTTGTACCAGTTAAAAAATAAAGTAGTGTCAGAAATGATTAAATTGAAAAGCCATGTTACTCCCCCATCCCCAGCCGGAAACAACACTGAGAAGACACTAGATTTGAGTTAGGAGGGGTTTTTTTTGGAGATGGGGGCAGTGCTTAAAATGCCTGAGGACAAGGTTTTACTCTACTGTGTGGCACATATTCTATCTAGTTCTTTTAAATGGTTTATTTTGAACTAATTTTAGACTTAGACAAAAGTTACCCAAAAAATATACTCTCTGTATATGTGCCTCACCCAGCTTCCCCTCATGTTACTATCTTACAGAGAGTACAATTTGACTTGTAAAAGTAAAATTCTGGGTCTCTGGCACAGTGCATGGACCTAAGGCGGGGGTTGCAGAGGAGCATGAGGAGCATCTGCAGGCTCAGTGAACCCTAGGAAGACTTGAGGGAACCACTCTCCTTTGCAGGTACCAGTCCGAGCTGCAGCTGCCCAGTGAGCCCGTGAGCTCCCAGGCTGCTCACTCCCTCCCACCCTCCCACCTTCCCAGAGTTTTCTCCTACGTGTTCTAGGCTCTTCTCATTGTCTATCATCCAGGGTTCTTCTCCAGAGTAACGGAACCAGAGAGATAGAGACAGGGATGATAGATACAAAATTAGACACAGACACAGATTCAGTTAGAGAGACAGAGATAGATTTATTTTAAGCAATTGGCTTGCATGATTGTGGGGGCTGGAAAGTCCAAAATCCATAGATCAGCAGACAGGCTGGAAATTCAGATAAGAGATGATGTTGCAGTCTTTGGAGTCCTAAATCCACAGGGCAGGCCAGCAGGCTGGAAACTCAGGCAGGATTTCTGTGTTACCATCTTGAGGCAGAATTCCTTCTCTGGGAAACCTTAGTTTTTGCCATGGAAGCCTTTAACTGATTGGATTAAGATGCACGCACACACACACACACACACACACACACACACACACACACACCCTGATTGGATTAAGATGCACGCATGTGCGCGCGCGCGCACACACACACACACACACACACACACACACACACACACACACACACACCCCACCCCTTGGCATTATGGAGGGTAATCTCCGTTACTTAAAGTCAAATGATTGTAAATGTTAATGCCATCTACAAAAAAATACCTTCACAGAAACGGCTAGACTAGCGTTTACCCAGACAACTGGGCACCCTACCCTACCTAAGTTGAACCTAAAACTAACCATCATCGGCTCTGCTCTTTGCCAGCCTCTCTTTGACCTCCAGACATTTGTTGAAATCTTTCTTCTTTCCCTGATGCCCCTTTCCCAGTTGCATTCCTGTTGCATCCTTCCCCTTCTGTTATCATTTTATTAGAGTCTAAGGACACACGTGCTTATATGTATCCTACCGTCTTCTGTTTGTAAAGAGAACCTGACTACTAATGCAAGCGCCTCTCCTCAATACTGACATGTCAGCAGAGGTCAGCAAGCCTTTGGAGATTAAAAACCAAAAAAAGCATCACATGATTCAGCTCAAATTTATTTACTTTACATATTGCTCAAGACAGGTTTACCAATATTGATTCTTAGGTGTCTACTGCATTGTACTTATTTTAGAATTTTTCAAATATTCACTTTATTTAAAAGGACCTATCTAAATGAAATTGTTTATTTTTCTGTTTGGATATAAATCCATCCAACTTTGAATATTTGAAAAATCTTTTGAGTTCTCAGCTTTCAATCTAACCCTTTAATTTTCAAAATCACAAACAAAGCTCTTTGAAGGGCTTATCCGTCTCTGTAACTCACAACACCTAGAATGGTGCTTTGTCTAAAGTAGGTGCTCAAAAAAATTTTTTTAGATATGCTTAAGCTTTCAAAAAATTAGTTAGCTTTATATAATAATGGTATAATTTAATATGGTCCTTTAGAGATTTCAAATGCTTTCATTTCTGACATTTCATTCACCCCTCACATTTGATACTACATGTCAGGTTAGGTAGATAGCAAGCACTTTTAAGTCTCATTTTATAGGGAGGATCCTTGGGCTCTGTCTGAAATGGTAAATAATTTGCCAGACCATGTGCCTTACAGTTTCTGAATCTGTCTGATTCCAGTTCTTCTGACTACTAATTCTGTGCTCCTTATTTTGCATATATCACAGTATGCCGCACATATCCTTGTGGAGCGTTACGCAATGAGTATATTTCTATATATCCTACTACCGTTAGACATGCTTGCGTGGACTCACATTCAGGGCATGTTCTGCTAGTGCTCTAAATGATCCCTTTCCTTATAAGAAGGTAGGTTTCCTTAAACGGTCAGTCTACCTTGCTATCTCCTTGTGTCTTCTGTACCCATGGACCGAAGAGTCATCCACGAAAAATGCTCTCAAGGTTAGGCTCTCTCCCAGCAAAGCTGTGTTTAAGAATCCAAGACCACTGATAAATAAGACACAAGGACACTACAGCACAGGGAATATAGTTAATACTATTGTAACAACTTTGTATCATGACCGATGGTAGCTAATGGTGGTCATTTCCTAATGTATGTAAACGTTGAATTGCTACATTGTACAGCTGAAACTAATACAATACTGTATGTCAACTACACTTCCATCAAAAAAAAAAAAAAGAATCAGGGGCACCTGGGTGGTTCAGTTGGGTGAGCATCGGACTCTTGCTTTCGGCTCAGGTCACAATCTCAGGGTCGTGGGGCGTGGGGTCGAGCCCTGTGTTGGTCTCCTCACTCACTGGGAGTCAGCTTGGGGTACTCTCCCTCTCCCTCTGCCCCAACCCCCTGCTCGTGCACTCTCTCTCTCTAAAATAAATAAATTAAATCTTTACAAAAAAATGAAAAACCACTGTGTATTTTCAGAATTAGAGCCTTCCTTCCACTACTGAAAAATCATCCATACAAAAAAGGCATGCTCTAGTATTAATATAGAAAACACTGGATTAAACCTATCACATAATTTACTAATAGCAAACAGAGCTGCAACACTTTTCCCCCCATACCTCCCAAAACGCATCTTTTCAGAAATCAGGTTGTGGCTTAATGAAATGATTAGATGAAAAGTAACAATGCCTTGTAAAAAAAGGGGCGGGGGGGGTCATCATTACAATCTAAGTACGGACTCGCTATTACAAATATGTATTTTTCTTTTTTTTTTAAAGAAATAGCATATATCTTAATTTTTAGTATGAAATGCATGTGACAAAAGCCAAGGGTGGTCCCCAAGAGCAAAGCCCCATTACCCAGAGCCATTCCCCATTGTTTGAACGTCCTCCTGCCACCAGCTGGGGGTGCCAAGGAGGACAGTTTCCTTGCCAAACCCTCCCTACCTTTGGTTTCCCCATTTTTCTTTCTTCCTCTTTTTCTCAGGGCTGCCTCTGGGCCCTCTCTCCCGCCCTCCCAGTCCCCACCTTTCAACTGGACTCTCACATGCCCTGAAAGCTCAAGTGCCTAACTCATCTTTGCTGCAAATTATGTATTATTCAGACCAGTTTCAGGCCAGCTCTTGTATTATTCCGCTTATTTTGCCAGAGGTTTAAAGGATTAAACAATCCTGCAAGTGTTTCCTGCTGTCATTCCTCTTCATTCAGGGCAGAGGGGCATCCTTTGGGCCGGGGCTTCATCACCCCCAGTCTGGGACGTGGCCTGCAGGGACCTGTGAAAGCCCGGAAGGGGAGGTGGGATCGTGTGAGCAGAAGTGTGTTTTCTTGGGGAGTAGCTCTACAGTTTTCCTCAGATCCTAAAACGGACCCATGACACCAAAATGTTTAAGCACCATGACTGGCTCTGAGAAGGCCTGTGTTTCTGCTGGCTGCTTCTCTCTCCCCCTGAGGTCTGGGTTGGGCTCTGGCAATGAACCTGCAGGCCCTGGAGCAGCAGTGGTGTCCCCTCTGGTTCCCCCGTCAGCTTCCCCCATGTGCTCGGCTCTGCCTCCTGCACTTTCTCCCCAGTCTGCTGCCCCTCCGCGCGACCTAACCCCGGCTGGGCCAGTCTTGCTCCTTTTGGCAGAGAAGGATTTCCTGTCCTGTTTTTTTCCCAAGCAACTTTACTCTAGTTTGGTCTATGCTAGAACCTCATTTTTGAATATAGAGAATCACCGGGTTTTCTCAACCTCCTGCGTCCGTGTCAGTGCACCTGCCCATCCTAGAGCCACTGCCCTCCTTAGAGGGGGACACATTCCCTTCTTAGAGAACTACGTCACTCAAATGACCGGTAGCATCCCCATGGCCTGAGAAACCCTCATGTTTTCTTCCCTCCCAACCCCCCAGAACTGCAAGGCCCCACACTAACCTGATAGAGTTCCATCCAGAGTCACCTGTTGTAGTTCACAAACAGGTTTTAACCCTCCTTCGACCCCACCTTGATAACCTCTGACTCTCTCTTTGTGGTACGATAGCAGGTGTCACATGTTCTGATCAACTTTTCAGTGTTAGAATTAGGAAGAATTAGCCAATACTGATTAAAAATGAGAACCATAAAGGAAGCTGGACATAGATAAAAGATAGAAGAAAGGTAAAGTCCCATAGACTTTCAGGGCTTTCTTCTGATTTGGGTCATGGCTTTGGTTTAGGCGTCTTCTAAGAGCCCTTGCATCCTGTGCTTCTTCTGATTTGCTGCCCATGAGGTGTTTGAGATGCAGAGGGAGCCCAGTTGGAAAGGAAGTTGAGGGACACAGCTCCTTGGCCGTATGAGCTTCAGTGGGCTAACCCTGGCATCGTAAATCAAGTTGGCAGCAAGGGTGGATTTGGGGCCCCGAGGAAACTGCTGTTCCAAGTCCAAAGTTAGCTCCTCCACAAGGTCTGCATTCTCAGCCTGCTGACACTTCCGATAGTCTTTGCTGATACCAGAAAGAGAGAATTCGAGCCCTGCCATATTTAGATCCCTGCCCTAAGTCAGAGATCTGAGCTGCTGCGTCGCTGTTTCTGATACACAATCCTGAGCTGAGGAAGTGACCAGCCTGTGGCCTCACAGACTCAAAAGAAAGCCTGGTCATGGACAGAGGGCTGGTTCCTGTCCTCAGATAGGGATGGGGACACCAGGGCCCTGCCAGATCTCTTGCCTACCCCCCTCCCCTACTGTTCTGAGGCCAGCTTTTCAGAAGGGATCATCTGTCCCTTTGTTACTGGAAAACAAGCAGCTCTCTTGGGAAGCCAGGGTTAACTCCGTTTGGGGGCTTGGAGGAACTGCTGGGCAGCGTATGTGCGATCCAGCTCTGGCACTCTTCTACATGTTTCCTAATCCGAGGCTCCTCCTACAGAGGGGAGATAACGAAGGTGTGCACAGCTAACTCCACAAGTAGCCTTTTTCAAAGCTAAGAATTGTCGATGAGACTTTGCAAAGTATTTCAGAGCCCGTGGCTACCAAGTATCTCAGTTTAATCTACCCGAAGAGTTGGGGAGGAGAAAACGTTCTGATTAGGGTCTAGCTGACTGTGTGAACAGGGTGGCAACGACAGGCTGAGCCCATGTGGATACAGGGGAAGTTTCTTCCCATCATACAGCACATTGAGTTCTCCCAGCTTCTGACCCATTGGCCCTCCACACATCACACTGCCTGTGTGCACCACCGCTCCTTCCTACATTTCAAGAAACTACAACAGCACAAAATGTTGAGGTCTGCCTGTACGCCTGTGTCAGAATTAGTTCTAATGTCCAGAATTCCCTCAGCCAGCTGAGTCATTTTGCCTTTCACCAAAGGACTCAAACAAATTGGTTCTCCGTTGTTGCCCAGCCATATTAGGGATGCGACAAAGACAATTCAGAACAGGTCATGTATATCCCACGCCACTCCCTACTCTCTGAGCGACTTCTCTGTGCCAGACATTCTACTTTATACTTCACATCTGAATTAATTAACATTCAGAACGTTTCCATGAAGGTGTATTTAGCCCATGTGACAGACGACAAAATCGACGGTAGACCGTTAAGATGCTCTAGGTACCTCAGCTAACCTTTGGTAGATCACATTTGGAAGCCAGGGCTCTTTACGTGAGAGCCCTTGCTTGTCCTCCTACACGATGCCATTGCTGCAATGTGTTAGATCCCAGAACTATACATTAGGAGCAGCTGGGGGACTTGAAAATGAGTCAGTCAGAACCTCTTCAGGTGCAGCCCAGGCCACCTAAGGAAGAGCTACCAAGCACTCGGCTTCCCCTCCAGCACGAAGAAGACAGACTGTCTCTCCATTATCCTGGGACGAGCATGGGTCCGAGCCAACCAGCAGCTCCCCCTGCTCCTCTTTCCCCATCGCTGCCCTCAACACAGGGCCGTTCATGTTCATTCAGCTTGGGGCTCAGCCGTGGTGCAGGAGAGACTGGAGCTGGCAGGCTGTGATGGGGGCCCGGGCCAGGGAGTGTCCCCGAGGGTGCAGCAGCAGGTGGCCTGCGGGGGCAGAATGGGCAGAACCCGCGTCTAGCACAGCAGCGGAGGAATGAAACTTGTATGAGGAAAGAATGACTAGGTTTCAAAGTCACTGCGGGCAGAAGGTTTTATCATTAACAAAAGTGAATAAAAGAAGAGGAATATTATAGTCGGAAAGGGATACTGCAGAGATCATGTTGCACACGTTGAGTTTGAGGTCTTATAAGAACTTGACGTGGAGCCGTCCATGGGCAAGTGAAGATTTGTCAGAGACACAGTAGGACTTGCTCCGTTTCCCAAATGCATCGAGATGTGATGTAAACTCTCTGAAGAAAGTGAGAAAGTGAATAGCAAGTAGAGTGCTGTCCAGGTCGTGCTCTTGTGCATGTGTCTGTGACGTGTATCTCTCTCCTAAAAACATGCTAAGTGAAAAAAACCGACAGAAAAGGCCACATGCTGCATGATACCATTGATCTAAAATGTCGACAACAGACAAACCCATCGCGACAGAAAACAGATTTGTAGTTTCCAGGGGCTGTGGGAAGAGAGGAGTGGGGAGTGGCTGCTAATGGGTATGGAATTTCTTTTGGGAGTGATGATAAGTTTCTAAAATTGATTACCATGATGGGCGCGCAGCTCTGTGAATACACTAAGATGCATTTTATTTATTTTTTTTAAAGATTTATTTATTTATTTTGAGAGAGTGAGAATGAGAGAGAGAGAGAGCGCACATGAGAGGGGGGAGGGCCAGAGGGAGAAGCAGGCTCCTCGCTGAGCAGGGAGCCTGATGCGGGACTCGATCCCGGAACTCCAGGATCATGACCTGAGCTGAAGGCAGTCGCTTAACCAACTGAGCCACCCAGGCGCCCCTCTCTAAGATGCATTTTAAACGGGTGAATCGTGGAGCAGGTGAATTCTATCTCAATTTAAAAATAAGGATCTATACCACATATATCTCACTCAAACTGTCATTATTTACTCAACCAAAAATAAAGTCCAAACAAAAAATCAACTCCAAATTATATCCAGCCTTTAACTCGAGAATATGTGGGCACCTTGATCCCTTATGCAGAGAAAACGCACCTCCTTGTTCAGCTCTCCTCACAGGTTACCTTAACTGTTGGCTCAAGAGACAAACCCCGTGATCAGGACACGGGAGACAGTTTAAGGGATGATTAGATTCTCCATCTCGAGAACCACATTGATTTGCAGGAGAGAAAAAGCTCATGCTCCTTTGCTACCTGCTTGTTCCCCGAGAGAGCCATTCTCACTTGGCTTCTGTTTAACCTGCAGGGTCTTAGGTAGTCAGGAATTTAAAAAGTGGGAATAGAAAAGGAGAAACCGAACACAGGTTCTTTCTTTGGGATATGCGTTGAAATAGGAATTTGATCTTGGTCCACAATTTTTTTTTAATTTTTTAAAAGATTTTATTTATTTATTTATTTGAGAGAGACACAGCAAGAGCAAGAAAGAGCATGTGCGCATGCGTGGGGGAGGGGCCAGAGGGAGAAGCAGGCTCCCCACTGAGCAGAACACCCGACACAGGGCTCAATCCCAGGATCCTGGGATCATGACCTGAGCCAAAGGCAGATGCCTAACTGAGCCACTTAGGCACCCTTTTGTTAACAGTTTTTAAACCTGAACAGTACAAATGTTTGGACAGCGGCACCAGGTTTCATTATCCATTAATGGGTGGTCCTCCTAACATGCTGGAGCTGGGTATTGAAGCATCCGAGAAGGTCATCAGAAGCTGAGGAAGGCACAATCTATTGAGATGACTTGAAGGGGAAGTTGCATATGCAACTAATGAATCACTACATTCTACCCCTGAAACTACTAATACACTCTATGTTAACTAAATTGAATTTAAATAAAAAGTTTAAAAAAAGGAAAGGAAAGTGTTAACAAAAGTAGAAAGTACGTTTTGGAAGCAGCCTTAGCTATTTCACGGCAGACTTTGGGACGACTCCAGCATAGGGATTCTAAATACCATAATAGTCAAGTAATGTGTTCTCCTTATAAAATTAAAATGAGCATGCCTGGCAGCCTATGAAGAACGAAGCTTCACTCCAAACATAATATTTTATATTGTCCACACTTTAGCGCTCTGTTACTGTTGGCTTACGGATCAGATGTGATGTTTTTCTCTCGTTGTTTAAAGAAAAATGGTTGGAAAATTCCCAGTTTGCTGGTATGGCAGGAGGGAAATCAGGTGCAGGCACAAACATGGATCTCTCTCCAAACTAAACATGTATACAGCACCTTCAGTGTGAAGAGCACACTGTTGAGTATTATTTCCCAAAGCCTTGCAAAGTACATTAATATCTGCATCCATCTTACCACTGTATTTAAAGACAGGAATGCTCCAGGAAGTTTTCTTAACAACTGGCATGGAAACTCATTCCTAAAGGTCTCTAAAGTCTAGCCTTCTAAGTGATGCTTCTGCCTGGCTCTCTCCATCACACCTTCAGAGGCTGTACTGTTGGGGAAAGCAGGCTGAAGGCCCCCGACGCTCCTGTCCCAGAGTAGTTGATCCCCAAAGGGATCCTCATTTATTTGGCATTTCGCATCTCCTTACTCATGCTCAATAGAGTAAAGGGCAAAAGTAGGGGCTTCCTATTAGGAGAAAAGTTCCATTCTTGTGAGAAGCTTTTCTCTGTCAGTGGACAGCAACGATCCAGAACAGTCCTGGAAGAAGTCATTTGCTCCCTGCTGGAGGCTGATTTGCTGCCCCGCAGAAGAACATGCAATGCAAGAAGACATGCGGCGTGCCGGGGATTTTTCTGCGGATTCAGCAGGGCACTGCATGCTAACAACCAGCTTGAAGAATGCTGAAGTCATGTGTCAGTGTGTGCGAGAATGGTTCTTTATGCCCAGAAAGCTTGACTGGGAGCTTAAAGGAGAGAGTCACACACATAACGGTTACTCCCTGCTTCCGATTTTCGGTTCGGGGCCATGGAGAGCTTATTTCAAATCTACAGATAGTCGAAAAACTGTTTCCTCCATATACTATATCTGCCTGGCTGGGCCAGAATCTCTGTTGGCCAAATGAAATCTTCATTTGCAAACTGATGGCCCGCAGGCCCGCCCAGCCCTTGATGTATTTTGTTTGGCCTTGACTGTGTTTTCAAAAATTCTGTGAGTTGTCAACATGTAAAACCCAGGAAATTCCACATAAAAAAAAATCTACATTTCTGGTTTCTCTTAAAATTCTGGAGATCTGGTCATCCTGGGCTCACATTCTCAAGGCAGATAATGTGGTGAGGCCAAGGGGTAGCTCTGCCCCCTGGACCAGACTCAGTCCCTGCCGAGTGTGAAACATCATCTACTGATGAACAAGATGATCATCACACGCCAGAGTCCCACATTCAGAGATGCGGGAATTGAGTATCCATTAGGATACAGGACTTCACTCTCATGTCTGTAAGGAATAAAGACTATTTCAGGCACACCTAGGTAACCATGAAGAAGAGCACAATGAACTGGAAGACAGCTAAAACGGGAGTTTTTGACCCAACTCCCCCCTTCCCGTGCTGATACCTCCTTTTCCTTACCTGTACGGTGGAGGTGTTAGTGACGACCACCCATCATCTCATTCAGCATTTGTTCATTTAACAGCATCTATACAGAGTGGCGAACATCAAGGGTTTAAAGTCTTACAACAGGGATCTGCAATCGGGACTTCATTTTCCTTGTATATAAAGTAGGGATCATAATAATAAACCTCTCTGCATCTGGCATATTCTGTACAGTCAATCATTGTGAGCTTTCATTTTTTTTATTAAGTACCAAGTGTTTGCCAAGCTTTGTGCTAGGCCTTGGCAATATGAGATTTTTTCCAGGAGCTCCATTATCAGGCTTCTCCATCAGAGGTCCTTGATATTTAGGGGATCATAGTTGAATCAGAGCCATGGCCCCTCCCCAGAAAAATGTACACACTCGATAGTTTGCATACCATCCCAGGGATTTGGAAGCCCCCGAGGCCCATTCACGGGGTCTGTGCCATTGGGCAGGTCCTCATGGGGGTGGTCACACGGGATGTGGAAGCAGTCGTCCCAGGAAACACAGAATCGCACATAGCAAGAGTCAGGCAGGGGGGCAGTTCTGTGTGAGGACAAGGGGCTGAGGTGCACAGAGCTGAAGCAAGCAGGAAGAGGAATTTTTAAGGAACACAACATCACTCTCTTTTTTCAGATGAAGAAGCTATTCCTATTACAGCTAATGTAGTCAGAGCCAGCATTTTGTGTATCTCTATTGTGTATGATTGCGGCACATGTTAAGTTCTGGGATTAGCTTCTCTCCTGTGATCCTTTAACCTTTTTTTTTCTTTTCTAAAGATTTTATTTACTTATCTGAGAGGGAGAGAGAGCACAAGTGGGCAGAGGGAGAGACAGACTCCCGGCTGAGCAGGGAGCCCCACGTGGGGCTCTATCCCAGGACTCCAGGATCATGACCTGAGCTGGAGACAGATGCTTACCTGACTGAGCCACCCAGGCGCCCCTAACCTTTTTTTCTAAATATACGTCATCCTGGATATGAAGGCTAATCTCAGTATTTACAAAGGCGGGCCACTGCTTTTGCATAGTTGATTTGGGGTATGCACTTTTGTCCGTATACTGGTCTTTTCCTCGTCTTCAAGCTGCAGTTCCCTGTATGTACAGAACTGACTGCACATGGGACCTGATTATCTGTTGGTGACCCAGATGGAGCTGTTTACTCGGGGCCACCTCTGCCCTGGCCCTCTCTGACCTTTAGGTTGGATGCAACATTTTATCATGTTTCCTCTAAAACAAATCCAATTGCAAAAGTATTGGGAAACAGGTTGGTTTTACTGAGGGTCTGGGAGATAGTGTGAAAATTCACTGCATTTCACATCAAAATGCCCGTCAGACAACCCTCACCTGCCAAAGCTTTTCTCTTTCAAAGACCAGACCCTCATCTTTCCTCTGTAGTTCCTCATCCACTCTGTAGCCTGTGCTAATTCAGAGAACAGAGTTCCCTAAGCTTCTGCAATTCTGCTTCCTCATTCCTGTTATTTAATACTGGGTGAATTATGAGAAAGCCTCCGCGCTAAAGATGACATTTTTGTTTATACCATTCAACAAGCAACAAGCCCTCCTTAGTATTCATGCTCTTTGTGGTAGGATTGGAGGAAGTTAAATAACAAATGTATCTTCCTCTTCTTCCCCACCTGTACCACACCAGCTTTATTCTTCACTTACTACCTTGAAGGCATCCTTGATGTTAGAACACGGAAACTCATCTCTCATTTTTGGACAGCTGCATAGTATGCCACTGTATACATGCAGCATGATGCATTTAACCATTCCTGGACATTTCGTTTATTTTGCTTTTTTTTCCTATTCCAAACAATGCTACAATCAAACAAATATTGCACACTTGTGTATCAGTAGGATAAATTATGGGAACTGGTATTTCTGTGTCATGAATATGTACATGATAATGTTTAGTAGATACTGCTGTCCAGGAATTTGTCTTCCAACCGACTGTGTAAAAGAGACTGTTTTTTTTTCCCCTAAGATTACCTCATTTTATGTTTGTTTATTCACGTCCCACCTTGATTCAGTAAGGGTTTAAGGTGGCTGGCAGGGAGATATAAATTAGAGGCAGATGGGAAGGGAAAGTGCAAAATAAAGATAAAGACATAAAGTGGACTGATGAGTAAGGGTGTTGTAAAAACTCATTCAAATCCATTCAGAAAAAAATCCATTCATATTCATGCAAACCAGGAGACCCTCAGGTTTGGCACTAAGCTTTCCAGCAGCCAATGCAAAGAGAGGAAACTGATCAGTTAGAGAAGCACAACCAAAAACAAATACATGGCTTGCCAGCCTCATAAAAAACACTGTACACTGAGACAGTGTCCTCAGCAATGGGACTTCCTGTGAACCCCACAGCCCCCCTGTATCTGCCCATTTTTCTCAGACCCAAAGCTGAGCCCGGCTATTAGAAGTGCATGTGCCGTTTATGTCGGGTGGGGTGGCAGCCTGGCCAAGGCTGATAAACCAACCCCCTGCCTCCCAATGTGGCTAGATAACAAACAGGGTGTTTACAGCAGGCATTGGCACTCAAACACACAGAGCTGCCTTTCTCTTAAAAGCTTCTGGAAGTTGCCTTGAAGGATGAGACCAGAAGTCAGTCTGGGCCAGTGTGGGTAAGCCCAGTCAGGAAAGCGCTCCCGCAGGCATATTCCCAAGCAGGACGTGTGGGCTGCCTACTGGGTGAGCAGGCAGAGGGCTGGGTAGATGTGTTCTCCATGCTGCCCAGGGCTGGGGGGCAAGGATCCCCTGAGGGAGCGAGGAGCCAGGGGCCACCTGTGTAAACGGCCAGCCTCGCAGAAATCACCAAGGGGCTGAATCCCACGACAGAGGTTCCAATGGCTCTATAAGGAAGCTCTGACCCAAAGCAAAGGCAGTGGATCTGGACAGCAAATAGCAGAGCAGCTAAGGGACGGCTGGACTTGGATGTGGATTTGAAAGCAGGGCAAACTAGCAAGAAAGCAGTGGGTAGCCAAGGGTCAAGGCTGGCAAAATATAAAACAAAATGGATTGAGTCGCATAAGATTTTGTCCCCAGACCCCACTGAGCTGTGGATAATGTTACCCACAAGCTACCGCATATTGCGTATGGACCCCCAGACGGGTCCTGGAGAGGACTTCTCAAGAACGTATCATGAGCAGAAAGAAGAAAGAGTTACGAACATGTGTCTCAGCCCCATGAAGATAGCGCGGTAGTGTTTCCTTTGTCATTGCCTGGATGACAAAAGAGAAGAAAGTAGGAGAAAGTTTTCCAAGGGGAAGAAGGAAAAAAAACAAAACAGTGGACCCCTGATTGAAGGAACTTTGTTCTGGCCTCACCCTGGGGGGCCACCGGAGGGAGAAAGGGACGTAAGGACAGCAGATAACTCCAAAGGGAGTAAAAAGAACCAAAATAAGCACTGGGAAATGCCTACTGGGGATATGATAGGGCACGGGGAGAAAATGAGTTACATTTGGCAGTTAGAGAAGACTGATCTGACTCAACGGTCTTTACATTCCCTTGATTCCTTTCGAGTGCATCCACGTGAACGTTGACTTTCGAACCATGAGTTTTAGCCAGTACAGTTGTTCTGGGTTTTAACTTCACCCACACAGATCCTGACTCACGATTTACCAGGCTTCTGCCCTTCCCATTGGTCTGCTAACAGATTCTGCTTTTGCTAGACCCGGGAGAATGGCCTCCTCATTCCCATGTTCCGCGTCGCTCCAGGCTAGCAGTAGGAGCTTCCCGGCATGTCGGGCTTACTGTGTTGGCCAATGTGGCTGAGGAGGAAATAGAATCCCAGCTTTAGGTTCTGGTATAATTTCACCAGAATATTATACTAGTGGAAACAGAATTTGAACTTACGTATGGGAAAACATGAAGATATGGTAGTAAAGCTCATGGTTGGACTACTGTATTCTACATTGAAACAGATTTAAGAAGGACTCTGTTAGCCAGTGACTTCAGGGATCACATGAACTTAAAAAGCTTTTCATTAAGACTTTTAAGTCATAGATAAAAATGAATTTACTGGAATAAAGTGCTCAGATTGTGACTGAATATGTAAAAATTAATAAATGGACCACAGGTTACCAAAAAAGACCCTTTTTCTTATTGTCCAAATGTTTCCATACATTTAATGTGGTGATCTGAAATCTTGGTCAGGACTCCCTCAAATCTCTTTTTAAATGAGTTCATGAGATGAACACTGCTAGAAAGGTGCCACCTTTGATCAACATAATGATTTTGATGTGAAAACCCTCAATTAAGGCTCTTAATCATTTCCTTGGTAACAGGGAGTTTTGAACAAAATATAAGAGCAAGAGTATTGTAAAAAGGTTACTTATTTTACCCTCCCCCTCTGATTATCCAGAGAATAACAAAGCCAAAATATGGAGGAAAGCAAGATGCTCTCTTAGCTAGAAAACCAAAATTCAGAAGAACATAGTGGTGAGGCTTCTCCCTCCTTGGGTGGCAATTTCAGGACTTTGTCCCCCTTAACTGGGTGTAACCTTGACAGAGGAAGGTGGGGGCCAGGGGCCCAAACCATCATCCCCACTCATCAGACCTTCTTGGGAGGAGGGTTCCCCATCCATCTTCTTTCATTCTGGGCCCACACCCTAAAAAAATAGTTTTGCTTAGTATTATGAGACCTCCTTCAGTCTCCAAATTAGACTACTTTAGTGTCTAGCTAGGTGAGAGGCTCAGACGCCATGGGCATCAGCAACAGTATGACCCCCTCACCCTGGGCCACCAGCTGTGCACGTGCATCCCCTGCAGGTGGAAACCTTACTTCCTCACACTTGCTCCACCCAGCAGGAGACCCAGAGAAGTGGAATTCCACAGGGCTGGCACTCATTCAGCGCTCCACCAATGACAGGCTGCTGCAGATGTGTTTACTCACTCCGTGTGACCTAGCATGCAAGCATGTGGACACAAGGTAGTCACCACCCACCTGCCGCCCCCACCCCCGCCCCGGCAGCCTCGGGAACTATGCAGGTCAGGTTGTGAAACAGCATCCATGGTTATTTAGAAAGGAGTTTGGCATTCATAGGAGGTTGGTCTTGTTTTAAATTCTGCTCAATGCACGAGTAGAAAACAGTCAGGATGATTACTCTTGATTCTCCCTAACATCTCAAGGGAGCTACAGGCCATGCGATTCTCCAGGGAGACATGGTGGCATGGAATGGGGTCCTATACCCAGGCTGATGGCAAAAATGTCTAAAGTAAGAGTGTGGGGAAAAAATACTGAAATTGCCAAGTAAAAAGTGCAAATATGAGATTACAAACATATCATTTGTATTCAACGTAAAAAGAGAATATATTTTAAAACTGACACGGTATCATGCGATGTAAAAAAAATAAGTATCTAAGGACACCTGGGTGGCTCAGTTGGTTAAGTGACAGACTCTTGATTTCAGCCCAGGTCATGATCTCAGGGTCGTGGGATAGAGCCTGCTTAAGATTCTCTCCCCCACCCCACCTTCTACTCACACTCCCTCTCTCTCTCTCTCTCTCTCTAGGATAAATAAATAAATCTTAAAAAAAAAAAAAGAAAGAAAGAAGTATCTAATTTTCACTGGGTATGGGGGGAAATGCAGTATATAAATCAAGCAGAAAACAAATTTTCTCCATTGCTGGAGGGTATTTGGGACTGGTATCTAAATCTTCTTAAATTTACAAATTTTTTTTCAGTGTTGTTTTTTACATCTTGTCCTAGACACTGGACCTCCTTTCCCTAAGATCTGGATACTTTTTTTCCCCTCATTCAAACCAGAGGCCAGTGAGAATAAATTCAAGCCTACAGTTGTAAAAGCCTGTCTCCCTGCACTTACATTTTGACAGCAGCCGCAGAAGATGAAACCAGCGGGGGATATAAGTGGATGATGGTAAGGCTGTACCAGGTGGGAGGAATATGCTGATGGGGGAACCTGGCCCTCAATTAATGAATGACATCAACGCCTTTCATGTTGCACGGCACACCCGAGGGCTGGGTGAGACAAGCAGGAAAGAAGAGAAAGATCCCATCTTGTTAATTGACCTAATCGCACCTCCTCCCCCAGAACTACAGATGATTTATAACACAGAACTTCCTCCAATGTCATCAAACTGCCTCTCCCAGAAACGACACCGAGGAGTGATCGTGAATAGTGATAATGAACGAGGAGGCACTTTGTCCCTACCTCCTGCCATTCTTTCCTCTATGACCTTACTTAGGGAAAGCTGATGTGAAACTCACTTCTTGGTTTGGGTTTGTTTTTGGTTTTTTTTTCTTTAGTTTTTTTGTCATTTCATTTTAAGCAGTCACACCCTCCATTCCAAAAGGAATGCCGATTCCGCCGTTGTATTCCTGACTTTGTGGTTCTGAATGTTGGGCCCTGGAAAATGGCAACAGTCATGGTGGAACAGGAGCGGGTAATGAGAGCTTTTGGTCTCGGAAAGGGAAAAATAGAACGAGCAGCTCAGAATTGCAGGACCAGGGAGTCTGGCATTTTTTCCTCATATTTCTAGGTGATAGACAAATTGTTAGTTACCACATGTATAATTTATTAGTAATTGCTCTAATTTGCCTAAGTTTCTAAGTTGCTGGTTCACGGAGATCAACTGTTTTGTTCCTATAAAATAGGAATCGTGATAACTTAATGAAGTAGCTGGCCAGTTAGGGCGATTTCTTTGCAAATGCAGTTATGGCCATTGTAATCTAGAAAAGAGGAGGAAGGGATAACAGAGTCAAACTCCTTAGAAGCCTAGTGACTAGTATCACTCCCTGGGATTAAAATACTACACATACATTTCTTTTTGTGGACATATGGGTGCTAGGACAACTGACTTATCTTGGGGTTGGTTTGCAGTCTATTTAAAAGAAAACGTTTCCTTCCTTCTTGGAACATGGTAAGGGCTGAATACCAAATCCCTCCTGTGGGGTGTCTGGGAGACCGAGGGCTGGGGAGTGTGCAGATGACAGCAGAGCCAAGCCTGGATGCTGTGCGCAGGGTTTGACATACAACTTCTGTTTCTTCTTCTCAAAGCAAATGTTCCACTTCTCTCAAAAAGTAATTAGCCGACTTCCAGTACTGTTTTAAGGACCTAAATGCAAAATGTATTCTTGTGGCCGGCCTGTCACATTTCTCTCTGTTGCTGGATCTCTGCAATTTATCCACAGAAACATTTCCTGCTTATCTTCTCTACTGAATAGCCAAACAAGCTGAGATCTCTTTCTGTCTCTATGCCATCAGCAGAATTGTCAACTCCCTTCTGTTTGCTGAGCTCTGTTCTCGCCGATTTGTAAGAGGCAGGAACACAGCTTAACATTTGGTTCTCAGGTTTCAACTTACAGTCCTGAAAATGGCAGAAACTAAGAAAATGAAGTTTTTAGCTGACCTTTGAGAACACTGGAAATAGAGGTGACAGAATAAATGTGGATTGCTCAGGCCTTTTGGAAAAGTCACTCCTTTGCCCAACTCAGCTGGCAGACGTCCTGGGACTGATAAAATTTCATTAGCAGCTCATCAGAATTTAACTTTGGCCCAATCTGTCAATGTCGCAGCCACATCTCTCAAGGGTACCATTTGGCCACAGGTCAAATCCATTATCACAAACACAGTGGACGTTTCGGTATAGCATTCCTAACTGTGGCTGGTGTGTCCACATGCATCAAATAAGACCAAGTATCAAAAAATTTAAGAAAAACAATGCAACTTAGATAACCCCTGCTACTTTTACTGAAATCAAGACACTTTTTTAAGTGACCAAATGGCATTTGGAAAAATAACCGCACTCCTAGAACCTGAAATCAGGCTATCAGTGATTAAGATTTTAAACCAAATTTGGAAACTATACTCATGGCTTCCTAACTTCCTTAGTGTGCTATTAGCATGTTCATGACCAAGGAGCAGCCCCAGATGAGTCTTATGGCTTAATGCTTGCTTGATCAATGTTCAGTTAGCAACGGGGCAAGATGGGCAGCCCATTTATCCTCAAAGTGTCGTCTCAGGGCCAGTATCATTAACATAATCTGGCAGCATATTAGAAAGGCAAATTCAGGGCCCTACCCCAGCTTACTGCAGCAGCATTTCTGGGAGTAGGGCCCAGGAATCTGGGTTTTTACGAGCTCTTCTGGTGATTCTGATGTTCACTCAAGTTTGAGAACCACTGGCCTCAGGGTCTCTGGAACAAGCTGTCAACTGGCGATTGATGGTTTGTGGTTGTACCTACATAGTTTTCTTTCTGCAGATGAAAGAAACGTGACAATCATGCCAGCCTTCTTTGGTTGGAAGCTAGGTCCCAGCTGCTGATTTTTGCTTTCTTTTCTCTGCAACATTTCCCAATACGTGGATCAGAACTGTGGGGCACCATACACTGAAACTGACTTACGGTGACAGTTTATATTTTAAACTTGGAACTTGTAAGGTGCTCCTCCTAAACTTGTTGGGACACTTTTAGTTTGTTGGTACTAAGAGGTAACCATACACCTAAACAATAATACACATTTTTCCTCAATCAGCTCTCTGAACATCTCAGCCATCTGTAATGCAGCAAAAAACCAGAAAGTAGATAAAAAAGACCTTTCATCATTCAACACGTATGTTACAATAACTGCACACCAAAGCTCGTTCCTTTTAAAGAAATTTTTGGCGGATGCCAAACTCTACTTAGTCTTACTTTCTAAAAACTAGTTGTGCCTCAGAATCACATGAGAAGCTTTTTAAAAATTCAGATGTGCAACACTTAAATGTAAGAGCTAAAACTATAAAGCTCTTAGAAGAAAACTTAGGTATAAATCTTCATGATCTTGGGTTAGGCAACCGTTTCTTAGATATGACACCTAAAGTACAGACAATCAAACAAAAAATAGATAATTAAAAATTAAAATCTTTGTGCTTCCAAGGACACTATCAAGATAGAGAGTGAAGAGACACTCCACTGAATGGTAGAAAATATTTGCACATCATTTATCTGAAGAGAGCCTAGCATCTAGAACATATTTTTTAATAACCTTCAACTCAATGATAAAAAACCCCCCAAATAACCAGATTTTAAAATACATGAAATATTTGAACAGATATTTCTCCAAAGAAGATGTACACATGGCCGATAAGCACACAAAAAGATGCTCAACATGGAATATGTCATTAGAGAAATGCAAATCAAGAGCACAATGAGATACCACATCACACCAGGATAGCTAGAATCTCAAAGATGGAAAACAGCAAGGGTTGACAAGGATATGGAGAAATTGGAACCCTCACAATGTAGGAATGTAAAATGGTACAGTCACTTTGGAAAACAGTCTGGTAGGAATGTAAAATGGTAGGAATGTAAAATGGTACAGTCACTTTGGAAAACAGTCTGACAGTTCCTCAAAAACTTGAAAATGGAGTTACCATATACCCAAGAGAATGGAAGACATAAAAACTTGTACATGAATGCTCACAGCAGGCTTGCTCCTTAAAGCCAAAAGGTGGAAAACAACTCAAGTGTCCATCAACTAATGAATGCATCAACAAAATGTGGCCTATTTATACAATGGGATATTACTTACCCATAAAAAGGAAGGAAGTTTTGATACATGCCATTACGTGGATGAACCTTGGTAATGTTAAGTGAAAGAAGCCAGACACAAAAAAGCCACGTATTGTGTGATTCCATTTATATGAAATGTCCAGAATACACAAAGCCGTAGACACAGAAAGTGGATTAGTGGGTTAGTGGTTGCCAGGGGCTGGGGAAAGTGTGATGGCCGCACAACTTCGTGAAATACTAAAACCACTCAATCGCACACTTGAAAGGGTATATTGTATGGTATGTAAATTCTATTTCACTTCTTAAAAAACATGCAGCAAAGTGGATTTGGCCTGTGGGGCCATAGTTTTCCAGTGCCAGTTTAAATATACACAAACATATTTCCAGAACAAAAAAAGAATGTATGATATATACTGAATTACATACTAGCACCACCAAGGATGGGGCCTGGGCATCTGTAGTTTTGACAAGTTTCCAGGTAATGTACTTGAAACCAATCAAGTGCTGGTTGGAAAATCAATAGTTTGGGACCACTGCTCTCTATATAGTTATTAGTCTGATTATCTTAGAAGGTTGGAAGAGAGGAAGGCATTTCCTGTGGGGAGACAAATAGATACTAGGAAAAAAAAAAAAATATATATATATATTTGCTGACAGCCCAACAAGACACAGTAAAGAATAAGATGCAAATACAAAAGCATAAAAAGCTCAGCGTTCTGAGGCCACTTAGCATAGAAGTAAATAGTCATAGGTGCCATAACAAACCAAAATCATTGCTATATTACAACTTTTGATATTCATAGTGATGACCTGGAGGCATTCAGAGAGGATTAAATTGTGCTCAGTAAGACGTTATTTAAGGCATGTGGAGGTAAATACTCATTTTAGGAAATAGCATTTTAAGAAAGCTCCAAGTAGTAAAACCTCAACAATCCAGGAAATCTGATTATCCAGGTAAGGTGGTTTAAAACTCCTTAATAGCTTTATTTTAAAGTCTTCTAAATTTTTTTTCCAGTTGGCTTTCACAAACAAAAATCAATCTTGCAACTAAGGAAAAATAACAGGATATAAACTTCCTGAAATGAGCATGAGACACAGAAAACATTTGAGGGGAGAGAAATCGAGATGGAGAAAGTTCTGTTTTTCTAATGCCTACTCATTTCTAAGCCAGTAGTCCTTTTATTTTTTTAAATCAACTTTATTGAGGTATAATTTATATATAATAAAATATTTTAAGCATGTAATTTGGATGCCTTTGACAAATGTGTACACACACCCATGTAATCACCATTCCAATCAATAAACAGAACATTTCCAGGGCGCCTGGGTGGCTCAGTCGTTAAGCGTCTGCCTTCGGCTCAGGTCATGATCCCAGGGTCCTGGGATCGAGCCCCACATCGGGCTCCCTGCTCGGCGGGAAGCCTGCTTCTCCCTCTCCCACCCCCCCTGCTTGTGTTCCCTCTCTCGCTGTGTCTCTCTCTGTCAAATAAATAAAATCTTAAAAAAAATACACAGAACATTTCCATCTCCCTGGAATCATGTGCCCCTTAGCGGTCACTCTCCCATCTGTATACCCACCTTGCCCCAGGCAACCAGTGATATGATTTCTGGCACTACTGATTAATTGTGCCTCTATAATTTCAGACAGACTCCTACTGTATAAGTCCCTGTGTCCAGCTCCTTTCAACACAATTATGAGGTCCATGTATGGTGCCGGTGTGTATGATTAGTAGTTCATTCCATGTTGTTTCGAGGAGTATTCCTTCTGTGAATACACCAAAATGTATATACCCATTCATTCACCTGTTGTTTTCTGTGGGGGCTATTGGGAATGAAGATGCCCAAGTCTTTGTATGGACCTATGTTTCCATAGGTCCTATGCTGGGCCATGTGTTAAATATATGTTTAACATAATGAGAAACTGCCAAACTCTCTTCTCCAGTAGTTTCACCATCTTATACTTCGACTAACAATGCAGGACAGTGCCAGGAAAAGCCCAGAACCTGGACCAACACATCGGTAGAAAGAAAATTTTCACTCAGTGATTTCCATCTCTCCTTGGCTCACTGTTTTGTCTACTGTTGTAGGAGTTTCACCTCATATTTATGGAAACTTTCATCTATATGACTCCAAACGCTTTGTAGGTTTCGACCAGCATTAGTACTGATATACTGTTAATTAATTATCTATATAATTATCGGCATACTATATAATTAATATGCTGTTAATAAAACTAAAGTTTTAAGCAAAAAATATTTTTCTTGGCAGTGATAGCTAAAAACTGTTTCCAAAACAGCATTTATTTATGTTCCTTTCTAATAAGTGGGCAATGATTATGAATGAATCCTTGACCATTCAACATCTTAGCAGTTTTTATTGTTTATCCTTTTGAAAGTCAATTTTCTGTGGAAATCAGTGCCACCGTTCACGAAAGAATAACAGTACAGTTTAGCATTTAAAGAGCTGGAGTTAGGGGCGCCTGGGTGGCTCCATCGGTTAAGCGTCTGCCTTCAGCTCAGGTCATGATCCCGGAGTCCTGGGATCGAGCCCCGCGTCGGGCTCCCTGCTAGGTGGGGAGTCTGCTTCTCCCTTTCCCCCTGCTTGGGCTCTCACTATCTCTGTCTGTCTCTCTCTCAAATAAATAATAAGTAAAATCTTAAAAAACAAGCTCGAGTTAAAGAAGTAGTCAGACCAGTATGAAAATTGTGAATTCTTTCCATGGGCCTGTTCTTTACCATATAGAGCTTTGGTTCCCTCATCTGCAGTCCGGGGGGTAGGGTCATCAAGACATGTATCTCATAGAATTGTTCTGAGGACGATGATCTCATGTAGGTAAAGTCTTTGGCAATGTTCCTAGCCCATATTTATTGCTCAACAAATGGAAGCTTTAAAAAAAGATGTGTTCCAATGTGATTGAAGAAAAAAGTCATCATAGGAAACTCAGGGTTAGTCCTAGAATGTAAACCCCCTCTCCTTGCTTTGACCAGGAGCATGCTCCCTCTCTCCCCCTGGAAGTCAGGGAGACTCCCGTTCCATTAGCTGCCAATCAGCACCATCCTCTGCTCCGGACAAGGTCGTTCCTCCCCATCCTCTGTTCTTGCTGGGGCTGGCTAGGAGGAGCAGCGTGTGAACCTTCTCTCACCAGGTACTAAGTCTGGCTCACCTGCTTGGAAGCCTGGACTCAAAACTGGTTCACCATGCTGCCCTCTGCCTCGGCTGCTTCTACTAACCTCACATGGAAACATCCTTCTTCCTTTCAGAACTTGACCTTAGCCTCCGACATGCTCAGGAGACATATCAGACCTATGGGCTGACAGATTAAGAAGCATCTGTCTCTGGACCCCAGCCTCAAACAACCATAATAGGACAATAGGAGAAAGCTCACTAGATGCACATCTTAAAATCCCAGAAAATCATTTTTTAAGTTTAATTTTCCAAAAACATGGACCATAAGGAAGAGAAACCCTCCGGTCTCAGGCCTTCAATTTAAAGACCATTTGGTAAATGTTTCTCTCTGCACCTGCACTTAGGGCCTTTATGGAATAGCTAGCATTGCATCTTCCCTAGCTCCTAAATCTGGAGAAACTGCAGTCTGTCAGGAGGTGAATAAATCATACCAGTAAGTAAGTTAATTAAGAAACGGATTGTGTTTAGGTGTAGGTAGCAAAGAGAGCCACCAGGGAAACTCAGGTTAAGGAGCATTATGACATCAGACTACTGACTCAAACACTGCATTGAGGCAATTCTTGTTACCCTCTCCCCTGTGTGTTGTGCCCTTTGCCCGATGGTGTTAGTTCCACCCTCAGGCCAACGACGCATGAGGCATAGCAAAGGGGAAGCTGGGAGGAGGGCAGAGGTTACTGTCTGGCAGTATCTGGGTGAGGTCATGCTAACCCTAGTTCCAGGTCCTTCTGTCAAATACCCTATAAAGTATCAACTGAAGGATGGGCTTGTCATCTCTGGCCACTCAGCCCAAGCAAACAGCTAGCTCACTCAGCTAGTGAGTGAGTCCCCTCAGCCAGAATGGGGGGAGGGGTGAAAGAGTCCAATTCTGCATTAAATATTGAAAATAGGGCCCGAATTAAGAGTGGTGCATTTAGGGAGGTGCATTAGGCTTTAGAGAGGTGCATTAGGCTCTGATCCTACCCTGAGGCCTGTTCTCTGTTCCTTGGAGAAGAGAGAATGACAGAAAATTTTGGTGAATTATTTTGATGAGCTTCAAGAGTTTGAAACCAGTATCCTTGACATTTTGAATCCTACTGTATTTTTCTTAGGTTTTCCTGAAAGAAAGGAAAGTTGAGGAAGAATCAGGATTCTCTACTTGCTCTTCTTCCACTGCTAAAAAACTCACTAGATTTTTTTCTTGCAAGATTTACCAATTTAAAAACTAAGTTTAAATTTGTCAGTTTCTTGTTCTAAAAGTGTTTAGTGTCTTGGATCAAATTTATCTTTTGTTAGTTCAAACGAATAAGTAAATCTCTGTAGCAAACATCTTTTATGGCCATTTACTCAAGCAGAAAATGCAGGTACTTGGTTGGTTTTTGAATTTTCTTTTTTAAGGTGGCATTTCCCTTTTTTTGCCCAGTAGTTAGCAGTAACATCCTAAGGACTGTGTGCCTCCTTGATAACTTTGACAAGTTACCTCAGATTGGTCAAACCTCTGTTCTTGTTTATATAGGTATTACTACTGATACTGTCTAGGTTTGTCCTACAAAAATACCAAGGTCAATGTATTTATTACCCTAGTTTATCTTTTAAAAGAGAATTGCATTTTTTTAGGATTCCTTATTTGTGTTTAAAAAAATGTATTTCCAAAATTCAGATGTTTTTTCTCTAAATAACTATTTCACAAAAAAGTTTGTAACAGTTCATAAAAACACTTTCCCTTCTAAGTGGACAGTCATACCTGTAGTCGGTCTTTGCTCGCTTGTTTAATAAACAGAAAGGGCTAGAAAACAGGTGAAAAGTGCGTCAGGTCCCTACTCTGTGCCATGCACCGGGATAAACATTGCCTATGCTACCTGGGCAATTCTCACAAGAGTCAATAAACAATGATAGGTGCTATTATTATCTTAACTTATATAGAAGAAAATTAAACCTTAGAGAACACTAACTTGCCCCTGGTCCCATGGACAGAAAGGAAATCTTTTGTTATTAAAAAATAATAACAAAATGGGGCACCTGGGTGGCTCAGACAGTTAAGCAGCTGTGTTCGGCTCCAGTCAGGATCCCAAAGTTCTGGGATTGAGCCCCGCACAGGGCTCCGTGCTCAGCAGGGAGTCTGCTTCTCCCTCTGCCACCACCACCCCCCCCACCCCGTTCATGTTCTTTCTCTCTCAAATAAATAAATAAAATCTTTAAACAAATAGTAAAATAATGAAATGGATTTGGTAATAAATGATAGAATCGCAAGTTCATACTTAGTTCCACTATTGTTGCTGTTCCTGAAAACACGTAGTTATACACATGCACAAACACGCATACATTTGTAGGATCATTGTTATATGACCTTGATGCTCTGATTTTCCACATGAAGAAGTTAAGGTCCACGGAAGTGAAATGACTAAGCCACCGGGACAGTTAATTGAATTTCAGAATCCACGAGCAGACGCACATTGTGTGCCTCCTGGGAACACGAGTTCTTAAGATGTTGGCAGTTTGTCCAGAACTCCCTTCCCTCAGTTCTGACACATGCAGCAGAACTGCCGTGCTCATGGCATAGACTGGTCCTGGTTTCTTCAGGTGATGCTGCCACCCACCCTGCTCCATAGGACAAAGGACTACACGGGGTATGCATGTTCAGTGTTCAGATGCCTGTTTGTTTACCTCGTGGAAGAGTAACCATGGTAGCTTCATGCTGTCACTATCGAGCCTGTCAATATAATTGTGTAGTGATATCACTGGAGTTGTGAAACAATCATTCACATCCGTCTGTCCTCGTGTTTATATTTAGCCGTGACTGCTAATGATGTGATTATAGGATATAAACAAGCTCCACCCAGAGTGAGCCCAAATGACGAGATGATTGCCTGGGGACCTAGGGTTACTCAATGCATGTTGCACTAGGAAATGAAAATATTCAGCACAGACAACTTTATTGTGACGATAAATTTGGTTTCCCACTACTACCACTTCAAGCCAAATTATATATGTTTGATGAGGCATAATTTCTTATTAGAATCACAGAATAGCAGAGGAGACTACATCATGATGGGATCATAATTTGAATTTTAATCAGGTTTTTGGCTCATTCCCCAATACTAACTAATGAAATTAATTCCATACCATAGTTATTCAAATGAGTAGGGGACAGCATAGGACAAAAAGGGAATAAACTGTATTGCTTACCACAAAAAGTAACGCACTTTTATAATAGTAAGTGTAACTGTTGGCATTTTTTTCCTGACCTTTCCATGAACCGTCTCTCTTCAGCCTTGTGGTGGTCACTTGTCCAAGACAGATGTCTGACTCTGGGTTTTGGCATCTCTGATTAGGGATTTAACATATTGAATTCAGCCTTTTAATGATTCTCTAAAATGTTATTTTGATAACCTGCATGCCAAGCCTGCCTGTAAATCAATGTTCCTCATTTCTGACCCAGAGAACGTGTTGAAAGCTTTCCAACAAAGTATCATTACTGAAGTGGAGAGAGAATTGAGGGTAACAGACTGGTTTGCTCCCTTGTACCTACTGTATTTCTCTCTTTTCTTCATCTGGCACACCCACGATTCAGACATTTAGAAAAAATGTATATAACCAGAGATGCCATTAAATGCATGAAGTCCTAGCCGGAATAGCCTCTAACACATGATCTTATTGTCTGTACTAACCACACCATCAGCTACCTGAGAATAATATAGGTAATAGGAAATTGAGTTACCTGAATAATGAGCCATTTTCCCTTAAAACTAGCCACTTTTAATTCATTCTGGGGAGTACTTAGCTTCTAACCAGAGTATTTAATATCTGGTCTTTTTTTTTTCTCCAAATCACAGTTATGTGTTTAAGTATATGAACGATTAGAGTTTCATAAAGGTTAAAGAGTCAGATGGAATAAGCCAGTGGAAACAAGGTGATGAATTTTTAATATTAAAACCATGGTATCTGCCACGCTACCAGACAGTTCTTTCTTTTTTTAATGCGTGAAAAATGGCAAAATATCATTACCGTAAGTGGCTCGGGGGCCTGGCAATATATTGTTTTTCTAAAATATTTAAGTCATCAAAGCAGTAGCAAGAGGTCAGTGTCTAATGTTGCTTAATAGCTGGAGGCAGGTCAGGATGATCTTAGACTTGTTTTTCAAAACATTTTCACAAGGAAAAAATATTAATACAAAATTAAAAAGGAAAGTTTTAGAGTTTGCATAAAATGAGCAGAAATAAGATTTATACTCTGCCTCTGAAAGGGTATTGACTATCACTTCAATTTGCAAATATTGATACAGCTGTCATATTATTTTCACATTGCGACAATTTTGAGTTTTCTTCACTTGAAACATTGTCCCAGGGGGCACTGTGACTGTTAAACTAATCTTTATTTAGGATTTATGCAGCCTGAACTCAAATCTCTGAAACAAAATTAATAAATCATGTGCTGATGGAGAGAATGACAGAGACCGTAAACAATGTGAAGAACAATTTCTAAGTGATTGGTACCACTTAGGCCAACTTTTAGTTCATGGAAATTTTCTACTTAAGTTATGAAAACTCTTAGGACCTCGTGGAAACTGTAGCAATTCATTTTCTTGCCTGGTTTACTCCCAGATGGGCTAAAACCAGGCTACACCAAAATGATCTATGGTCAACTCACCCTTTAAAAGATAACTATCAAGGAGTATCATGTAGTTTGACTTCACAGCACACCAAAACTCTTAAGTCAGGCCCTTCCTGCTGCAATTTATGTCCATTTGTTCTTCCTGTTTTCTCAAAGGAGCTTTTAGAGTATAACCGAGTACCTCTGTGGAAATATAACCAAACAATCACCTAGGAGACAAAGGTACGTTGGTAATCAGTCCCAGAAGTGACGCTGATTGAAATACCAAGTAGGGCTAGCCGTCTGTTAGTTCCTGAGTTGTTTTCCACCACAGTATATAGTCATCACAGCTTTAGGACCACCCAGGAATTGTCAACTATGATTACTTACCATGTGATTATTTTTTAAATAAATATTATTTTTTAGAACAGTTTTATATTTACAGAGAAATGGCAAAGATAGTTTAAAAAAAAAAAAGTCCCATACACCTCACACCCAGTTTCCCCTATTATTAACATCTTAAATCAGTATAGCGTATTTGTTACAATTAATGAACCAATACTGATGCATTCTTATTAACTAAAGCTTATACTTCATTCACATTTCCTTAGTTTTTACCTAACATTCTTTTTGTGTTCCAGGATCCTGCCCAAGATCCCACCTAATATTCAGGTGTCATGTGTCCTTAGGCTCCTCTGGGTTGTTGTGACAGTTTCTCAGACGCATTCCTTGTTATTGACACCCACTGGTCAGGGATCTTGTAGAATGTCCTTCAGCAAGGATGTGTCTGTGGTTATGAGTTTGCAAGAGGAAGGCCACAGAAGTCAAGCACCAATGTCATCACACATGAAGGGCACATGGACTTTATCACGGTTGATGTTGAACATGATCACCTGGCTGACAGTGGTATTTGCCAGGTTTCTCCATTGTAAAGTTATTCTTCTTCCCTCTTTCCATACAGCTACTCTCTGGAAGGAATTCCACCATGCTCAGCCAACACTTAAGGAACGGGGAGTTATGCTCTACCTCCTTGAGGTCTGAGGGTATACATAACTTATTTGGATTTCTTCTGCACAGTAGATGTGTCTTTTCTCCCTCCCCCTTCCTTAGTTTATTTATTCAGTCACTTATTTGTCTAAGTATGGACTCAGATTTTATACTTTGGCTTATAGCACAATACTACTTTATTTGGTTGCTTAGATTGTTTCACCTTTAGTCACTGGAGCTCTTAGAATTAGATCCTCTCTATGTCTCTTTGAAATAATCCTACCGTTGTGGGGTTTTGTTTTTTTGAGGTGTTTTTTATTTTTTTAGTGATCGTTTGTTTTTAAGTTAATTGTATCTTGCACATAAAAGTCAGCCAAATTGGTAGTTACCAACTTTTCTCCTCTATGTGCCAGTCATCAATCAACTTCTATTCAAGCGAACAAGTGGCATTTTTTAAAAATCTGTCACATTTGATTATTAACCAGAAGATTATTCAGTACCCTTGATCTTTCCTCCCCTTTTCTCTACCACCCAGTCATGAGACGCTTTCTGGATTCAAAGATAAATCATTTTAAAAAGTAGCAAATAAACAGAGTAGATCAGAAGTAACGATGGACACAGAATAAATGGAGTATGAAGAATTCATTCACAAAAAAAAAAACAAAAAATACAGAATACAAAAGCAGTGGGCTTTTAGGAATAAAAAAATTGAACTCTTAAAAAAAGCTGAAAATTCAAGATAAGTAAGTATACTAGACCATTTCTTAAACTAACATACGTCTTAATATAATCAATAGCATCTGGGCCAGAGAAACAACTTAGAGCACTCTAAATAGTAAACTGAAAGAATAATAAACTATGGTAAACTAATACCTCATTAAAAGCAGAAGCAAGACTCCCTTTTCACCATGATCATTCAGTATTCTGCTGGAAGCCACAGCCCACCCAAGAAACCGAAATCTATGGAAAGAAGGAAAAAGATAATCATTATTTATAGGTGGTATTTCTGTTTACCTAAAAACAAGAGAATCAAGAAAGATATTAAAAATTTAATAAAAAGTAAAAACCTATATACAAAATAAATCAAAATCAATAGCTTTTCTGTAAATGAGCAGTAAGTGTTTGTAGAATATAATGGGAAAGTTCCCACTTAACTAAAGTGTAAAATATTCAGTAACAATAAATCAGTACTTAGAAAACTGTTTTGCTAAGGGAAATAAAACTCAAATAAATTCTATGTACCTAGATAGGAAAACTAAATATTTTCAAAATGTAATTATTTTCTATGTTATTCTCCAGATTAAATACATTTTTTTAAAAAAACTCAACTTTAAAATGGTGACTCAAATTTAAAAAAACAGCAAATCCAAGAAGAACAGAAATGACCAGTAAAATGTGGAAGACAAGAGATGTCTACCAGTTACTAAAATGAATTATAAAGCCTTAATAACTTTGAAATGTGATGTTTTTCAAATATAGATTAATGAAGCAGAACCTATGGCGAGATTCTAGTATGTATAAGGATTTACTGTAGAAAAAGGTGGCATATAAATGAAGAAGTTATCAATAAATTAGACTGAACCAGTTGGTAAACCATTTGAAGAAAATGAAAGTTGGCTTTTGACATCACACCATACACCAAAGTAAGTTATAAATGTATTGAAGAATTTATGAAATCATAGAAGTCACAGAAAATCAGATGAATATTTATCTGCTCTTGGAATGAAGATTTTTCTAAGTAGAGGAATAATAGAAGATACCACAGAAAAGAATTTCTAGTTTGAGGTTTAACTTTTTTTTTTAAGATTTTATTTATTTTTTTGAGAGAGAGAGAGTGCAAAAGTGACAGACAGAGAACACGAGCAGGGCTGGGGGGGCAGAGGGAGAGGGAGAAGCAGACTCCCTGCTGAGTAGGGAGCCCGACGCGGGACTCCATCCCAGGACCCCGGGATCATGACCTGAGCCGAAGGCAGATGCTTAACAGACAGCCACCCAGGCGCCCCTCAAGTTTTAATTCTAAAGTGTTTGTGTCAAACAGACTATAAACAAAACTAGAAGACAATTGACACAATTTTTTAAATTAAATACATATAACAAAGAGTTAATATCTTTACTATATACACAGAACTCAATAAGAAAAAGGCAACAGTGAAATCAAAGATTGGGGAAGTGATGAGAGTAGACAAATCAGAAAGACAAACCACTACGGCCAAGAAACACATGATCAAGTTTTAAAGGAGTATTCATTTGTTTCATATTTATTTATTTAAATATTTTATTTATGTCAAGAACCTCCAATAACGAACCACCATCCTGAAGCTGAATGTGAAGACAGTTTAAATGAAACCCAGTCTTACAAAGATTCAGTGAAATGGGCAGTTTCATCAGCTACTGGTGGAAGTAAAAATTTGACTGAAAATATAAACGTTTAGGGGACTGAGCATTAATGGAGACAGGACTGGAAAGTAGGCTACGATCCTAGTCCAAGCTTGGTAGTTTCTAATTACCTTGTGTGTGAAGCTGAACAGGAAGTCTAAGATCTCTGCATCTTCGTTTCCTCATGTTTAAACAAAGAGGTCCATTTAAAAAGATGGTCAATGTGAAGACAAAAGAAGTCCTGAGACTAGGGGAAAGTTGGGAAATTTAGGGAGCAGAAGGAAATTGTTTTTTAAAAGAATCTGACTAAGGGGCACCTTGGTGGCTCGGGTGGTTGGGCATCTGCTTTCGGGTTGTGGTCCAGGGGTCCTGGGATCAAGCCCTGCGTCTGGCGAGTCTGTTTCTCTCTCCTTCTGCCCCTCCTCCCCACTTGGGTGCTCTCTCTCTCTTTCTGTCTCTCAAATAAATAATTAAACTCTTTTAAAAAAAAAGAATCTGACTAAAATCTCAGGTCCATTCATTGTAACGTCATAGAAACCCCAGAAATAATCATCAAAATATATGTGGGAACTTGGCAGAGGGTAGACAAGGCATTAAAAATAAGGGAGAAAAGGAAGGATTATTTAATAAATGATTTAGCTCTCATTATGAAAAAAGAAAGGTAGATTAATGTCTCATCTTGTACAGATGGGTCATTTTAGATGAATTAGGGGCCTGCATGTGTAAAACAAACCTTTAAAATCATTAAGAGGAAATACAGGGGAGAGTATCTTTATGACTGTGGAGGGGAGATTATTTTTCAGTCAGTACACAGAAAGGACATTTCATAAAGGAAAAGATTACATTAAGAAGTAAAACTCTTTTATGCAAAAGCCACTATAAATAAAGTGAAGGCACAAACCCTGGACTGCCAAAACTATATTTACAACACATAAAACAAAATATTTTTGTTTCCAGACTGTATATATAGAGAACCTTACAAATCACTATGAAAAAGACAAACAACTGACTACAAAAATGAGGAGCAAAAGATACCTTCAGGCATTACACAAAGGAGATTTAAAGGACCAATAAATATAAAAGATGCTAAGCCTTACTAACAATTAGAAGAAATGCTTATTCAAACACGGAAGTACCATTCCTCAGCCATCAGAAAAGCAGAAATAGAGAAGTATGACTACCAAATGGTGGGCAGGATGAATGGAACAGAGAATTTGCTCAGCTTGCTGGGCATGTGATCTAATACAGCACTTTGGAGAGCAAGCTGGTAGTATGTGGTAGAGTTGAAAATGTGGTCTATGAACATGCACTTCCACCCCTAGAAATATTTGCTAGAGAAACACTTGCAACAGAAGCCCGGTACAGGGATATTCACCGAAGCATTGTTTGTCATGGCAAAACCTAACATCTGGTAATGGAAGAAAGGTAAAATATACTATGTTCATATTTTGTTTCCTTCATTGTTGGGTCCCCAGCCACCAGAACAGTTGCAGGAACATTTTTGGTGCACATAAGTATTTGTTAAATGAACGATCATAGGGATGCTCACAGCACTTAAAAATGAATAAACGGGATCCATATATATCAACGTGGATAGATTTTAAACGAAGCATTGGGTGAACAAAATACTTTTGGATGTGTATACTATGGTACAAATTTAATACACATACAACAATACTAGGTACTGTTCATAAATACTGACATATGTAGTAAAAATATTAAAACATGGACTAAAAGAAAACACACAAAATTTATAATGGTGGTTGCCTCTGTCAAGGAAGTGAAGGATGGTAGGAAAGAGAAAGAGGGAAGGAGAATGAGAGTAGGGGTAGGGGTTGGGAAAAAAAGGCCACTTCAGTTGATCTCTGTAGTCTCATTTCTTTTAATAAGAAAGTTATCTGAAGCACCTATGACAAAATGGAAACTTTAAAAAAAATTCCATGGGTGCCTGGGTAGCTCAGTTGGTTGAGTGTCTGCCCTGGACTCAAGTCATGATCCTGGGATTGAGCCCCACATCAGGCTCTCTGCTTAGCGGGGAATCTGCTTCTCCCTCTGTGATCTCTCTCACTCTCTCTCTTTCTCTCAAATAAATAAAATCTTTAAAATAAAATAAAATAAAATTCTGAATTGTAGATAGGTGTTTATTTTCTCTATTTATAACATTTTTAAATAAAAAGAGTATTTTGTATCCATAAAGTTGTAAGAGGTAACTATATAAATGAAAGTAAGGAATGAAAAAAACCGTAGAAATTAAAAATACAGTGGATGAAATTTTCAAAATTCATTTACTGAGTTTAAAATAAAGTCAAGTAAATAGCCTATATCTTAAAACAAAAAGACAAGAAGATATGAAAGAAAATTTAATGGGCATGGACACCCAATCCTAGAAGTCCAACATGTGATTACTTAAGAGCTCCAAAATGAGAACAAAGACAAGGGAGAAATATGAGTATTTAAAGAAATAACACATTTCCCAGAACTTCAGATTAAAAGGGCAAAACTTTATGAAATTCTGAATATAAATGAGAAAGAGTAGATGCTAATAGTATTCAGAGCGGGGTGGGAGGGGGTTACGTACCAAAAAATAAGAATTGGACTGACATTTTATTTCATTTTATTTCCAGTCAGCAACTCATAAGAAAAATGAATTCACAGTCTGAGGAAACTAGGTTTGAAAACTAGAATTTAAATATCATTAAGTTATTAATCAATATAAAGGCAAAACAAAAATTTTAGAAATCTCTGGAATAAAGATCTCTGGGGGAAAAATTGTTTGAGAATATTCTCTAGCAAAGGAAGGAGAGAACCCAAAAGAGAGAAAGAAGAACATTCAAGAAAATATTGACCCTAATCTCAAAGAGTACAATGAAAAGAAATCCTAGGGTTGTGGCATGTTTGGAAAACAGTATGTCTGACTTATGACATGAGTCAGAAAGCAACAGGAAGCATGACTTCAAGAAGAATGTGGATTTTCTGTAATGATTTGATTAACCAGCTGTATGATCTTAGCATTAAGGTGAAAAATATGCTACTATTGTCAACAAGAAGAAAAAATAAAGGCAATTCAAACTGTCAGGAAAAACAAAAGCCTCCAGAAGAAATACATACTCCAACTATGGAGCAAATGAAAATGTGTTTTGATTTAGAGCTGTTGGTAAAAAATAAAAATTTTAAAACACACCTTGAGGCCTGGTGCATTCTCTTTCAAGAAGTATGGTTTAAGGAACCCCACATCCCCTTCTGTCAGTGTCCAATCACACTACTTGTTCTAAAGTGAATTCTCTCTCTAGAGATTCATTATATTAAAATGCCCTTTTGTTTTCTAGAATTTATTTCTAAGCAATCTGTGGAAGATAAGTGATTACAGACAAGTCATAAACCCTAAGAATGCAAAACTAATGATGTAACTGAGACAATCTGAGTGAGAGATGGAAGAGAGGAGCAACAGAAGGAGGTAAAATGGTGCCAGTTTCCTCAACTTACACAACGGGGGGAGCTTAAGAAATACCGGTTTAAATAAATTGATGAATTAAAAAAGAAACATTTAGGACTATTATTTAAAGTTGTAATGTTAGCAAAGAACATAAAAATAAAAAATATAACAAAATTTAGGGAAAGGAAAAAGGAGGGGGGAAAGGTAGTGGGCTAGGTTTCTAATTTTTTAAAATTAGGGGGAGTTAATTGATAGTGCTTAAATTTGATAAACCAAGAATTGTTGCAAGTGGTTATCAGGACTAGGAGTAGTTTGTGAACTAGAGGTGTTATTTATACCCTCCTTTAATGAGTCAATCTATATTACCATGAGAATACATCACTTTTATAATAAATTTGAAAAGGGAGATAAAAATTTAAGGTTCTCTCTACCTTGCTGATTCCCTCCCCCACTCGTAAAAAGAGTCTACCTGGAGAAAATGCAGGAGCTTTCTTTTGAATTTGTTTATGTTGTAACTTCTATATCCTTCTTAGATAGTAGAGACCCTAGATTACAGTTATGCCAAAACTTAAAAGCCTACAGTGCAATCACTGAACAATGGACAAAAATGTCCAAACAACTCAAATGGAAGCAGTAAAGGTCCATGCCTTGCAGACAATGCTATTGGTATACATGTAACCTACTCTTGGCCGGATGAGTCAAACATCACCCAGAATCAACAGGGAACAGATGAGTCCAGGGGACCCAGTCAACAGAGAAATGGATGGGCTTGAAATGATTCAAGAGAGTATTCACTGCTCACTCAAAGAAATTTACAGCAGAAATACGACTCAAAATATTTCATGAAACAAATTCAGCAAGTAGTACATTTTGAACAGCATGGTTATTAGAAAGATATTAATAATAGCTAATATTTTACTGAGTGCCTGTTATATGCCAAGCATGTGCTGAGTGCTTTACATGTATTATTTCATCTTCAAAAGAGTCCAGCACGGTTAATACTGTTATTATCCCCATTTATAGATGAAGAAACTGAGTCACCAAGGATTAAATAACTTGCTCAGTTTTACATAGCCAGTAAGAAATGGAGCATAGATTATATCCCAACTCTATATCTGATTCCAAAACCAGTGAGTTTAGAAAATATGAACATATTTTTTAGGAAATAAATTACTAACTACGATCATAACACCCAGGGATTGTGATGTATTTTGATGTATCTCATCCCCTCCAATTTTTTTTCTATGCATAATATATTTTCTATTTCTTAATTCAGGGATCATACTGTATGTACTATATATCATTTGGTTATCCACTTTTGTCATTTAAGAATAAATGACTATTTCATATGAGTCAGTATTCTGCATATCAAGCTTAATGTCTTCTTGGTATGAATTTATTCATTCAGTCAGTCAATATTTATTGATGCACAAGGCACTATTTGAGATTCTGCTTGTCCACTTATGTGGACAAAAATGTCTGAATTCAAGAAGCTTCCATTTCAGTAGGGGGAAATAACAATTATCACAGTAACTGAAGTATAGATCATGTTGGAAGCTGACACATACTACAGGGATTAAAAGATAAGGCAGGATAAAAGGGATCAGAAGAGCTAGGAGGGTGGTAGGGTGTTTGAAATTTTCACTGAGAAAATATTTGAGCAAAGCCTTGATGGAAGTAAAAGAGTAATCCAGAAAGACATCTGGGGAAAAAGCTCTTGTAGAACTGAGATACTGTTCACATTCTATAAAATTCATTCTCTTAAATGTACAGTTCAGTGGCTTTAGTATATTTATAAAGTTGTACAACCATCACCACTATCTAATTCTGTAACATTATCATCAACCCAGCAACCCCGTCAACACCCTGTACCCATGAACAGTAGCTTGCCATTGCCCCCTCCCCAAAGCCCCTGGCAACCACGAATCAACTTTTTGTCCGTATGGTTTTGCCCATTCTGGACATTTCATGTAAACGGAATCATATAATATGTGGCCTCTTGTGTCTGGCTTTTTTTACTTAGTATAATGTCTACAAGTTTTATCCAGGTTGTAGCATGTATCAGTACTTCATTCTTTTATGGTTGTATAATATTCTCTTGTGTGGATATATCATATTTTTCCATGCATTCACCAGTTGATGGACACTGAGTATTTCCACTTTGGGGCTTTTAGGAACAATGCTGCTTTGAACATTCATGTACAAGTTTTGGTGGGAACCTATATTTTTGATTCTACTAGGTATATACCTAGGAGTGGAATTGCTGGGTCAGATGGTAACTCTATATTTAACTTTTTGAGGAAATATCAGACTTATTTTCTGAAGGGGCTGTGCCAGGAAGAAAGCATTTGAAGCCAGACTGAACAGTTAGTGCAAGGCATGTGTACAGCACTGCAGTGAGGCCACTATGGCTGGAGTGGTGTGAGATCAAGTTGGAATAGAGAGATAATGGCGGGGGGGAGGACTAGAATGTGTAGGGCCCTTTAGGCCATTGTAAAGAACTTGGCTATTATTCTGAGAGAAATGGGGAGCCTTTGGAGGGTTTTGACCAAAGGATGATGTGACCTAGCTCCATTTTTAAAAGAATCAATATGGCTGCCTTGTGGAAAACAGACTATGGGGGAAAGAAGATTAGGAGACCATTGTAGTAAACCAAGCAAGATGACAGTGGCCCAGACCAAGTTGGAAGCAGTGGAGGCAGTGAAAGTGGCTACATTCTGCCTCTATCTTGAAAGTAAAATTAAGTAGATTTTCTGAAGGATCTAGTGGTGGCGGTAACAGAAAGAAAAAAGCCAAGAATAATTACTTATCTGTTGGCTGCTGAAGCATCTGGAAGGATGGAGATGCCATTGACTGAGATGAAGCTGACTACAAGCGGGGAAGGTTTTGTTGGTGGTGGTAGATTCAGGAGTTCAGCTTTTGACATGTTATATTGGCAAAGCGAAGATGTTAAACAGGCAGTGTGATATACAAGTATGGAGTAGAAGAGAGAGGTCTGGGATGGAGGTAGAAATTTGGGATTAACCTCGTCACTGGTTGACGATTATGAAAGAAGTGAGTGTAGACAGAGAGGAAAGGAGGACCATGGAGAGCATCCTAGGGTTCACTAGGGTAAGACAATAGCGAGAAGGGGAGGAATAAAGAGCATCAGGGAGACAGGAGGAAAACCAATCAAGTGTGATATCCTGAAAGCCAAGTGAAGGAAGCATGTCAAGGTAGAAGGAGAAAATATTAGGTCAAAATGCTGCAGAGGTCAAGTACAAAGAGGACTGAGGATTGATTAGATTTAGCAACATGGAGACAATTGGTGACCTTGACCAGCAGTTTCTTTGGAATGGTGCTGGCCGAAGGCTCATTGGAATGGGTGTAGGATAGAAGAAAAGGTACAGAAGGAAACTCGTGAGGGTTATGGATAGTTTCATTGTATTGATTGTGGTAATGGTCTCACAGTATATACATATATCAAAACCAATCAAACTGTACACTTTAAATATGTGCACATTAGGATACTTTAATTATACCTTAATAAAGCTGGAAAAGAGAGATCATGGGAGGACAGAAAGAAACCACTTTTGATGAGATTTGCTGCAGGGGAAGCAGAGGAATGAGGTGTTAGCTTTGAGGGGAAAAAGGTCAATGTGAAATAATTATCAAGGAGAGTGAGACTGTGTAAAGGAATGGAACAATTGCTGGGCAGCATTCAGGGCTCAATGAGTCTTGTGGTCATGAATTCCCATCCACTGCATGTGTGTGGTTTTCCCCAGTCATATTCAGCAGCAAGGACATAGGCAGAGTGTTGGGAAAGAACTAGATCATGCTTTTGTCAAGAGAATAGACAGGCAAGAGAGGTAAAAGTTGTGGGTGCGTGCAAAGAGATGGATTATAATGGTAGACCTTTGGGTTAAACTGGCTCAGGAAGGAAGAAGGAACATTAAGAGGGTGAGGTAGAGTGAAAAGGTAGAAGATTAGATGGATTAGATGTCCCGGGGGAGTTGAAAGATTGTTGGGAGTTAGGGTTCTGGAGGGAGTGAGCTGGAATGGTGAGGCGGAGGTGGTCAGACTGGGACACATGACACTGCATTCCATCATATGGATGTACAGAGTTTGTTTCACCAGTTCGGACCCTTTTCTGAGATGAGCCTATAGGATCATGGAATCTCTCTCCTTTACTTCTGCCACTTCTTATTTCTTGGCCATTGCTGATTCACCCTGAGATTCCAGGAATTTCTATAAGGTTCAACCCCTTTCTTCTCGATCACTTAACCTCAACTTAACTATCCTCTCTGAATACGCACTTTTGCTCTGTGATCCCAAGTCTTTAATAACATCTGCCCTTGTATGCTGAGAATTCTGTGATGCCCTTGAGAACCAGAAGGGAAGCGAGGGGAACTGGTCCAGTTGCCATGTGTCTATCCCTCTAGGGTCTCCTTGGGGCAATCTACCTTATCGAGGGCTCAGTCTTGGATGAAGTGTTGTTAGAATGGAGAGAAAGGGAGTCTTTTCCTTTAATAGCCGGGGTTCTAGCTCCCTAGTCCAGAATTGCAAAAACAAAAGAGTTTAGGTCTTTCAGAGGGTAGCTCAACCTTTCTAGAACTCTTGTTGTATGGAATGTGATCTGCCACTTTGTCATAGATGACACCCTCTATTTCCTGTTCCATCAAAACCCCTATAAATGTTGTTTGGAGATACAGTGACCATTATGTTGTTGCCATATTTTTTGGTTTAAACAATCTGTGTGTTATGATCTCTAATGAGAAGTCAGTTTAGCAGGATAATTAAATCTTTAGGGAGGATTAATTTGAAATTTCTTATTTATGAGTTTTCTGGTGCCTTGTTTTCTTTAACAGATGTATGTGAAGGAGTTCGCATTTAGATTTGAATGCATTTATAACTGTTTGCCTCCTAAACATTGTCCTTTAAGGTCTTTCCTTCCCTGGGATTTCCTTTTAATAAAGCTTTATGGAAGGAAAAATCTTCCCTCCACTCTACAGGCCCATCTTGTTCGCCTTCCCACCTCCATGGCTGCAAACCAACAAAGGCACACACTCACAAAAACACACATGATGAGTGCTGCCTAGCCAAGAAATCTGCCCCCATCACAACACCTTCCTCAGTCTGATCCTGCCAGACAGATATTTCATGTCATGCCAGCACTGACATATGGAGGTCCATCCATGTTTGTGAGTTCCCTGTGGTCTCTATGTCCTCTTTGCACACTAGAGTCTTTCCATACGTATCACCAAGTTCCATGCTGGTGGCCCTGTGTCACGGGTGACACAGACATAATGACATCTATGGCCACCAACTCTAGGCTGCTTTCAACCTTTCATTCTCTCATTCATTCCTTCATTCAAGGATAACAAGGGCAAAGTTTTCTCTGTCCTTTGTGCGTTTCTGCACAAGCCCTAGTCTGATGCACACGGCGGACGCTCAATTATTAACAGACTGAGCACTCCCTGGAAGATAGCCAACAGAGCCACGCACTCACCCACCCAGGGTCCCACTGAGAGGGGCTTCCAGTGGCGTTTAGGGAATGAAAATGCACAGTTCCTGTCTCAGCATTGTCTTATTGATGTAGGAAGTGTTTACTGCTTTCTTCCTCCCCCAAAAGAGGATTTTGGTGAGTGAGAAGCCTAGTGGGAAAATGCAGCTAAGCCAAGTGGGTACCTAGAGATCGTAGATGGAGGGGTCTTCGCTGACCAGATACACAGTTGTCATGTTAAGGCTACCTGTTCTCACATTGCCTACGCCCCCGAACGCATGTATGCGCGCACCCTCCGCAACCCCTGTAAGAGGCGATATCCTAACGTCTGTGGTTTCAGTGGCTGCCTGCACCGGGGAAATCATGTTCTTTTGTTCTTTTGCTCCCTCACCTTCTTCAGTAGAATCAAGGGTTTATGAGGTTATTTTTAGCCATTTTGGTCAGCAGGGAAAGGAAGAAAGGCAAAAGTGAAGGAGCCCTGATGTTCTGCTGCAACTTCCTGGAAAGAATGGGCTTTAAAAAACACCATTGGTGAAGATGAATTCCTTTGTCAATACATGTCGGCAGCTAATCTAGTGCCAGTTGCCTCTGCCTGAGGAATGAGCCCTGAGGACCCAAGCAAACGAGATCATCGCGTGGTGTGGCATTTGTTTTTCTCCTAAACACTGACCAGGCATCTGCCATTCCTTTCCATTTTTTACACTGCAGAGGAAAAAGAAATGCCAAACGGTTTCTGCAACTCCAAAGGGCAAATTGGATATGTTTTGACATATGTTGAAAGTAAATTAGTCTAAAATCTATTCACATAGAGAATTATCTTTCTGGGACACACCACACTAAATGTCACTTTCACTCCTGCGTTCCCTCAGGCACGAAGCCAGTGGGCAGTGACTTGCCTTGCTTGGTTTTAGTCACTGAGTTGGACCGACGGTTGGGGTTGGGGTTACCAACGGGACAGCAGGAGGCACTTAGTATCCCTCTGTTCGCCTCCCAGACAAGCAACCGCTCCTACTAAGGTATTGTCTCCCTCCCTGGCTCTTGGCCTTCGGGTCACTTTCAGGGCCTGTCAGTCACTCCGGCTGCTCAAAAGCAGATAAAGCCTCGGGTCCACCCTGGCCCAAGGAGCATCAATTTTTAGTGGAAGCTAAAAAGCCTTTGTGGAGACCTGGGGGAGTAAATCCCTACCTGAGACATTTCCAGCTTCCGAGAGAGGGGAAAGCTACGCAGGCCCGGCTTACTCATCTTCCCTCTCCCAGCCCCCGGAGCTCAGGAAGGTTCCTGATGAAGAGTAGCTTCCACACTTCCTCAGGAATAAATTTTACATGGTAACCCAGTACACCCAAACACAAAACAAAAGTTACCTTGCAAAGCACGATGGACTTAAGTCCTTGGCTTTTTTGGCATAGTTTGCATAATTCCATTTAATTCTACATCATCTTTAAGTGCTGCTCACACTAAATTGACTGGACAACCCAAGGAGAAGCCACCACCCAGGGTATGGGAAACACTGTCCGAGACTAGCAGAATACCAGAGTCTGAAGGTGGGCGGCGGTTGCAGAGACAGGTCCTCCCTGTAGAGCCTGTGCATCTGCCCCGTGGTTGGTTGATCTCTGTTTGAATGTCTGCCCGGCAACTCTGAGGAGTCAGCAGGTGCTGAGCACTTTCCAGGCAACTTCACAAACACCCGCCATGGGGTCTGAGTACTGGAATTACCCTCCTGGTACAGATGAGGTTCAGTTGAGGTAAGAAGCTTGCAGGGCCCAGCTGGGAGAGCCAGAATTCAGATGTCATCGCTCTGACTCTGAACCCACTCGTAACCTTGACCCCACCTGCTCAAAGCCCACGGGTAGCCACTCATTGCTCTCAGGGTCAAGTTGAACCTCTTGTCCTCTACGGCTTCATTTTGCTCCTTTCCTCCCCTGTCCCTTTGCACTACAGCCTGAAGGAACTTCCTGGTCCTGGATTTCCTGGGCTTCTCTTCTCCCTTCCCTTTGCCTGGTTCACTCCTGTTATTTAGACCTTGCCTAGGTCTCAGCTGAAACCTCATTTCCTCTGGGACACCTTCTCTGATTGCCTGTGCCCACCCCCCACAGCCACAATAAGTGCCTCTCTGTGTGCTCCCAGACCACTCTCCACGTCCCTTTGTCCTGGTACAGATTCTTCTCGAGCAAGTGGTGTGCTGGTGAATGCTCAGCAACCAGCTCTCTGGGGAAAAGGGAAGGGAGGTGTGAGTTAGCATTGCTTATTTCCATGATATAAATCCCTGTACCATTGCCAGTGTCAAGCCATCCACGTGGCTTACGCTGAGCGTGGACTCGGAAAGGCATCAGTGGGACGATACATGCTGGCTCCAATGGACGTCTGTCTTGTCCTCTCTGACCCGGGGGAAGGCAGGGACCAACTCTGTCTTGTCGACCGTTGTCTCTCTCCTCAATGACTCAGAAGAAGGGCGGGCAACAAAAGGTGCTGGTGTTCTGGGAAATACTAGGGGAGTGATATGTGTTGCTTCTCCACAATGAGTAAGGAAGGGAGGGGAGAGGACCAGGTAAAGGCTGGGTGTGACAAAAACAATAACCAACACTCACCACTTCCTTACACACCACACAATATTTCCACACACGCTGTGTCATGTGATTGTTTTCATGGAGAGGTGTTAGGTAGTAGATGAAGAAATCCTCTCCCCAGAGGTGCAGCGATCCACACAGGATCACATGGTTCACTCCTGAGCCAGAACAAAAGTCTCTTGAGTTTTAGCCCCACATGCGCTTACTGTTCAGGGTGGCTTCCCATGTCAACATCCCTGCTCGTAGTGGCAAAGTAGACATTTGGGCACATGCAGGGATTGGAAAAGGGAAGGTGATGGTGCAGAGATAGGCAAGGACCGCCCAGGCGTGAGGAGTGTTGCGCATGCACACGTGTGCACGCAGGCCCGCATGCACGTGACACGGTATCTTGGAAAAGGAATACCAAGTGAGTGACAGAGCCACTGGGTGGTGGGACTGTGAGCGCTTGAGAGCGGGGCTTGAAGAATCTAATACGTGGGTTCAGATTCTGTTCCACCACGTTGCTGTGTGACCTTGGCCCTGGAAATGTTTTGTGCCATCACTTTCTGCAACTGCTACTCATTTTTTTTTTAAGATTTTTTTATTCATTCATGAGAGAGAGAGTGTGTGTGTGAGAACATGGGGGCAGGTGGGAGAGGGAGAAGCAGGCTCCCCACCGAGCAGGGAGCCCGATGCAGGGCTCGATCCCAGGACCCCAGGATCATGACCTGAGCCTGAAGGCAGACGCTTAACGGACTGAGCCACCCAGGCGCCCCACTACTCTTTTTTTTTTAAATAGTCCCACCCTCAGAGGATTGTTAGGAAGATTAAATTAGATAACACAGGCCAGGTGCTTGCAGCAATGCTTGTTCTATAGGGCATGCTCAGTATTATTTTTCTATCTTTCCTTACAATGGTTTTTTCCAATGTTTTCAAAGACAATGAGGTACTTTCTCCTTTATTGGTGTAAATCATGGGAAAAGAAAACCTTGCAATAGTGCGGTGTTGTTAGTACAAGTAGAGATATGGTTCTACCCAGTAGCCGAGGTTGGTGTATTTCTGAGGAAGTTGTAAAACATGTAAAAAAAAAAAAAAAAAAAAAGTCTTGAGATTGTCACAGAGTTAGAATAAAAGCCAATGACCACTTGGATTTCTCTCATACAAATCTCTGCGGATGTGCCTTCTCCATGTAGATTCACCAGTGGCTTTATGTAGCCCAAGACATGTTTTGCAAAATATAATCATGAGTAAATTTTACAGAGACATTTAATGTCATCTAATATAAATGACTTATCCCGTACCATTTTCTTACCCTGTGTGGTATATAGTTATTTCTCTGTGTTTTATTTGTATGTCTGTGTCTACAGTCATCACTTTATCTTTTTAAGATTTTATTTATTTGAGAAAGAGAGAATAAGCAGTGAAGATGGGCAGGGGGAGAGAGAGAGAGAGAAGCAGGCTCCCTGCTGAGCAGGGAGCCCGATGTGGGGCTCAATCCCAGACCCCAGAGATCATGACCTGAGCCGAAGGCAGACGCTTAACCGACAGAGCCACCCAGGTGCCCCTACAGTCATCACTTTAGATGGTAAACCCCTTTCGGGCAGGACCTATGTTTGCTTTTGAACCAGGAGAATGGTCTTTACATTCTTAAAATTACTTTATGTTACAAAAGTAAAACAAAGACTAATATTTTGTGATGTGTGAAAATTACATGAAATTCAAATTTCATTTTCCATGAATAAAGTTTTGTTTAAAGTTTTTTTATAGTGAGGCTATGCATTTAATATTGTCTCTGTCCATTTTCATGCAGAGTTGAATCTTTGTAAACAAACCTGCAAAGCCTAAAATATTTATTATCTGGCCCATTACAGAAAAGATTTGCTCACTCCTGGCCTAAAATAACTAGTAGATCCCCGAAGAAGTTAAGGTCTTATCAGTAAATGCTACCATGGCCTTGTTGAGATTCAAGGTTTTTACTGCTTCTCAAAGCACACAAGGAATGGTGGAGACAGATGCCAGTTTTTAAAAGCCACAATGTGATCAAATAGCTCAAAATGCTCAAGAAGACATCATTTCAGTCTCTAAGATCACTGTCATGGGCGTATGAAGTTAATTTTAGGTAACAAAAACAAGGCAGAAAGACTGCAACCTTGAGTCTCAAATAGCACCGTGATTCTTTTTTCTTTTTTTAATGTACTTTTTTTTTTTAAGATTTTATTTGTTTATTTGAGAGAGAGAGAAAGAGAGCTGGGGGGTTGGGAGAGCAAAGGGAGAGGGAGAGAGAGAATCCCAAGCAGACTCCCCGATGCGGGGCTCGATCTCACGACCCTGAGCTCAGGCCCTGAGCCAAAACCAAGAGTGGCCGTTCAACCGACTGAGCCACCCAGGAGCCCCAGCGCCATGATTCTCTAAGCCAGCAGTGATGGCTGACACTGCACAGGGCTGTTTACAAGATCAGCTCACGTGATCTGTTCATTGTCCAAGATACCGTCACTACATGCCTAGCCCTTCCAAGACTTAACTCTCGTGTCCATCCAGACCTCTTCCACCGGCTGGGGGCAAACAGTAGTGGTCATGGGCTCTGTGTGACTGGTGGCAGAAGGGCCCCCAGGCGCTTCCATGAAGCTCTCACACAGGAACTCACAAACCAATGAAGACGTGTGCTTTCCTGGGGTCAGGCTCCAAATGCAAATGGTGACTCTGCCAGAATCTTACTTTAATGTTGCCCTGCACCTAGACGCAAGTCGCCCCCCACCCCTTATTCAGATTCTATTCTGTGGGACATTATTATCACGTATTAACACATGCGTTGGCTAAAATTTTGAAAACCCAAGCACAATTCTGAAAACTGTTTCTACCAAGTGTGAATTTTCCCACTCGTTTTTTTTTCTTTTTCCTATTTATTACACCTCCCTGTTGGGTGGATTGTGTCAACATTTTTCTCCACAGTTTAGAGAAGGCAACAACTTTTTAAAAAATGGGTTTGAACTTCTAATCTTACCTGCTGTGTGAGGAAGGCCCTGAAATGCAGCTCAGCACAAAGGGGCTTAAGAGGACAGAGGCCTCATTTTTCATACTTTCAGTTCAGAATCTCTCTGTTTCCAGAGTACTTAGTAATTGTTCAGCATTTCCTACAAAATTCTCAACCACAACTTAAGTCAGTTGTGATGCACTAACGGTGGTTTCACCTGAATTACAAAAATTAACTTCTGTATCTGTTCAGTGATAACTCAGTCTCAACGCTTGGTTTTCTTTCTAAAATAGGGAATTGGGGGAAGTTTTATAGACTGGTTATATTTTCCACCACTCGTAGTGACGTTCATCAACTTTTGAAAATCAAAGCTTCTAACGATGATTTACTTTAAGGAAACAAAAACAAATGAGCAAAAACCTAATGCACAGCTGCACGACAATTAGAATGGCCATCTAGCAAAAGATATATATATTTCTCACTGGTTAGCATGAAAGATCACTTTAATTGAGGCTGTATCAGTGGTAAGGAGAAAGGGAGATAAAGCATGATCTGCTAATGGATAAGGGGTAGGATTTCTACACTCAATCATTATTATTCACAAATTCCATATTTGAGAATTCACCTACTTGCTAAAACATATTTGTAACCCAGAAATCAATACTTGGAGGGCTTTCATGGTGATTTGCAGACATGCATAGAGTGGCAAAAAATTTGAGTCAGCTGACACATGTATTCCCAGTTCGGGTCGAGCAAGGCGATGCTCAGCTGTTTCAGATCTCATAGAGTAAACAAGTGTCCTTTTCACAATGTACTTTTGTGATTTTGTTCTTTAAAAATGGCAAAAGTGCTAATGTGCTTTCCAGTGTTCCAAAGCACAGGAAGGCTATAATATGTCTTATAGAGAAAATAGAAGTTAGATAACTTTCATTATCTAACTTACATAAGAAAATGTACTGGGGACGCCTGGGTGGCACAGTCAGTTGAGGGACTGACTCTTGGTTTCAGCTCAGGTCTGATCTTAGGGTCATGGGATGGAGCCCCAGGTCAGGCTCCCTGCTCAGCACACAGTCTGCTTGAGTCTCTCTCTCTCTCCCTCTCCCTCTGCCCCTCCCTCCGCTGTCCCCCCCAAACCCTCTCTCTAAAATAAATAAATCTCTTTAAAAAAATGTGTTAGATAAGTTTCATTCAGGCATGAGTTACAGTTTTATGGGCCCTGAGTGCAATGTTAATGAATCAACAATACATATTAAATAAGTATCTTTAAACAAACACATGTGAATTAAGGTTATGTATTGATCAATTGACAAAAATGCTAGGACCAGAGCCTTGCAGGAACCCACCCCTGTATTTCTGTTAGGAGCAGTGGTTCAGCATTGGCTAATTCAGCATTCACAGCCACTTATAGGACATAACTACCTCAAATAACAGGAATCGGTAGTATGTGGATTTCCTTTCTATGCAATTCTCACATATGGGTCTTAAGTACCTTTAGTCCAGAAGAATCTCTGACTTAAAATTACAACTGTTTTTTTTTTAATATTTATAACCATTATTTTCAAAGCACGAAGAATGTCTTCCAGTTCTTCCAAGGTAAGTGCAGTTCTCTTATTTATGAATACTGTATCATGCTCCAAAAGGAGTCATACTGAAGGTTGATCATTCTACAAGGTTGATAAAGGAAAGGTTAGAGGATAAGAAGGAAATGAAGAAACAGGGTAGGAGCCAGGGGACTGCTAGTATGGGTTCTTCCATCTCAGCCACTCCTGAGATCTTTTGTACCCCCTGGCCAGTTTATACCATCTGGGGAAGCCTTCCTTTCAAATGAGAAAGGGCACAGGGGGCGAGGAGGTTATATGGGTGAGTTGCTGGTCCTAATCTTTTTCTGTAGGGAACATATACCCAACAGGATGGAGTTGTCGGTGAAAAATTAATAATAACAGAGTTCCAGTTGGAGGTCACTCGTTATAACCAACCCTAGCATAGGGTTATGTTCGTTGTAGAATTGGACACTAACTGGAATTTATACCTGTGTTATCATTACACAGTATCCAAAAAAGGGGAAACCTCTGGCAACCTTCATAAGCTTTCCTAAGAAAAAGAGGCATTTGCAATTTTAGGAACTAATATATCCACAGAATTCACTTTTATTCAAAGAAAGGACAATCTTAGGCTTCTCCCTTATCCCCGAGATACCTCATTATAATAGCAAAGGAAATCACTGTATTTTTTTTCTGGTTTGCAAGAAATAAGGCAAATTATTTATTTTGGCCTCTGAAAAACTGAAACTATTACATTTTCTTCATTGCAATGCACATGTGAAGTTATTTCCCTCAAACCAGATTCTAATTTTCTGTAATTCAGTAGGACAGCCCACAGAACTTTCTTGCCTACAGTTTTAAAGTGCTGTGGGGAAAAATTAAATCATTGCACAAAAAGGGACGTGAGTGAGTTGTGATACCCAGAAAATATGTGATGACTCACAGATATGAGAAGAAGTTTTATCTGCAGCATGAAACTCTGGGAATACTCAGGAAAGTGACTCGGCTTTCAGTTTTCTCGTATTTTCTCCTTTTTGTCCTCCACATTAACTCCCAGCTTAGGGGGAGAAAAAAAATTCAACAGAATCAAACCAACAGAGCTGAGAATTAGGCTCTCCTCTCCTCTAAGTCAGTAAAATGTAGATTGAAAAAAAAATCTGAGGTACGCATCAATGTCAGTGATAACCACTGCAACTGCATATTGTAAAACTTAATCATGAAATCTTGTAGCCGTTACACACTGTCTTGCCCAAGCATTAAATACCAAGAGTTCTTCCTGTTTCAAAATTGGAGTCTTATCAAAAGATCATGTACTTTCCCCTTAAGCATTCAATTCTACTCAGTGCCTTAGGAAACTGAAGTTTTTTTGTGGAATATGCTTGTCATAACTGGAGAAATCACCAACTTTGTTAACTCTAACTTTGGGGGGAAAAGGGGGTTTTCACTTTTAATCCTCTTGCCTTAGTCTTCCTTATCACCCCAACCAGAATGACTAAGGGCACCTTGCGTCACGTATGCATTTCATCAGGGTTAAATAATAATTGTAGGAGCAAGGCACAGAAATTGGGGTCAGAGATGGAGTTATCAGGTTCTTCTACTATCTTTAGGGGACTGGGAAATTCATAAAATCTCTTTGCTTTCATTTCCTCACTCATGAAACAAGAGAAAATACCCACCAGTTCTTATAAGGCTCACATGGCTTAAATATACAATTGATGGCCAGGCGATTTGGATATATAAATTCCAAACAGGAATGATAAATGAGGCTTTAGAAAAGTTTGGCCGGTCATTACAGCTCCTGTTTATAGATTCGTCCTCTCTAGCAAGGATATGAGGCACGTTAAGTATACGGATTTTTAATCTAAATTGGTATGTCTCTGGTTAAAAAGAAACAAGCTAACCAAACGTTAATTTAGGCACATTGTATTTATGTGGGGAAAAAAAGAGAGAGTGTATCCTGTGTGGGTCATTTTGTCTCTCCACTGTTGACCTCTGTGGCTGCCGCCAAGGTAGAGGAGGACGGTGCTGGAGACCACTGATGACCGTTGACCACACTGCTGCAGTGCCTTGACCTTGGGGGTATTTGCGCATTTACCGCTTCATTTTATTCTGACAACACCCTGAGTCGGTCACTGAGGCTGATTGAGTTCTCATGTATTACTGGTGAATGAGCCAAAGTGAAGAGCACGCTGGGGTCCCCATGCCTGTCAGAGGCAGAGCACCCAGCGCCTCCGGGGCCCGACCCAGGGCTCTTCCCACCAAACCAGTATTGGGTCTTTTTACAACAACATGGATGGATCTAGAGAATATAATGCTCAGTGAAATAAGTCAGTCAGAAAAAGAAAAATACCATCTGATTTCACTCATATGTGGAATTTAAGAAACAAACGAACAAAGAAAAAGACAAACTGAAAAACAGGGTCTTAACTATAGAGAACCAACTGATGGTTACCAGAAGAGAGGTGGACTGGGGGTGGGGGGTGCGGACAGATAGGTGACATAGTTGATGGGGATTAAGGGTACACTCACCACGATGAGCACTGAGTAATATATGGAATTGTTCAATCACCATATTGTATACATGAAACTGTACGTTAACTCTACTGGAGTTAATTTTTTTTTAATTTTAAGCATTGGGTCTTAGTAATATTTAAAGAAGAAGAAGAAGAAGTAGGTAGAGAGGAGCTACAAGGTAGAGGGAAGAAGATCTATAAAGTGTACCTTTTAGCGTGGTCTTCCCAATGACCGCGTTGCCATTAAAGAAGATTGTTCATGTAGAGAAACCGCTTGTTTTTGTAGTTTAAAAAATAATGCAGTTTACTGAAGCAGATTGGGCCTTTATTCCTTGAAATTAATAAAAGAGGCTTATGGGAGTTGGAAAGAAATAAAGAGAATGACTTTACAATCATTTGTAGATACACAAGTACCTTTAGATGGCCTTTTTACTCTTTTAAATGAAACTATCCAAAAACCTCCACAGTAATGGGTGATTCACCTAGGAACTCATCTTCATTATTTGCGTAATTTTTAATTCTCCAAGCTTTTAGTTTCGTGTACATCAAAAACCACTTAAGGGCTGTAAAAAGATACTGAAGAGAATGCTACATTTAGAGCAGAAAATCCTGTTATTGAATTTACCATAGTGATCATCGTTTGTAAATCTACAAAATCAGTCCAATTTATGAACAGGCCAAGCTAGAGAAATCAGCATGCCTCATTTGCATCTGTACACACTGTCATCATGGATTAGCTGTGGTTGCATTTTCTCCCCTAGCAAACAGGACGGGAATTTTATGTCACCTTGAAAGTAGGACTTAATAGAAAGCATGATGCCGTGTATTCGACCTCTTTCAAGTGTCCAGATCCTTACAGTCCAAAAAGCCATGCATCGCCCCTTCTGCATACCCCTGTTTTATTAAAAGAACACACGTTTCTCCCTCGTGTACCTAGTAAGCATCTAAGTGGGCCCTGTGCTGAGCTCTGTGTAAACGAGATAAAGTGAGTGCCTGGTTTTAGGAGTGTTGGCATCAACAGATAGAATTGAAATGACAGACTCAGTTTGATTTTCCCCTTTGTTCTCAGGAAAGCGCACAGACACGTCCTCCCCAGAAAAGAACAAGACCATTCATTCCTCTGCATCTGTACTAAATGCTTCAGAGTAGTTACCTCATTCTGGTGCCAGAATGGTAGCTGGCTCCCGGGCAAACCCAGGGGGTAGAAAGGGAAGTTTCCAAGAGCAGTAGTGGCCCACCTGGCCCCCCAGACTCTCCTATTTGCCCTCCAGCAAAAACAAAGGGAGACAATTTTGTGTTATGTATTGTACTGATGCTGTGTGTTTTTTTAAAGATTGTATTTATTTATTTGAGAGAGAGAGAGCAAGCATGAGTGGGGGGAGGAGCAGAAGCAGAGAGAGAAGTAGGCTTCCCGGTGAGCAGGGAGCCCGATTTGGGGCTCCATCCCAGGACCCTAAGATTATGACCCAAGCCAAAGGCAGATGCTTAACTGAGCCACCCAGGCACCCCTTGATGCTGTTTTAAGATAATACTCTCTGCACGCTTCACCTTCTACTACTACCTAATTTCTCTAGATTCCTAGTATGCCTGTGTGTGTGTGTGTGTGTGTGTGTGTGTGTGTGTGTGTGTGTGTGTGTGTGTGTGTGTGTGTGTGTGTGTGTGTGTGTGTGTGTGTGTGTTCTGTCTCAGCCCAGTGTTCCTCTGGCAAGTTCCAGTCCACCTGCCCCAGCTCAGGATCACACCATCTAATGGCAGGATTTATCGGGCCCGACTCTGCCCCTCTCCAGAGACACAGATAATACTCTGATAATAATGACAGAGACCGCTGAGTGGGTAACCACTGGGCCAGGCACTTTCCATACCCTGTCGGCTGGTTGCACGGCAACTGTGTAAGGAAGTGACTATCTCTTTTTCGCAGATGGGCACATTGACAAGCAGGGAAGTTAAGTAACTTATTCAAGACTGAACCCTGGTAACTGGTGGCAAAAGCCAATGTTGAAAATCATGTGCATGATTCCCAAGCTCATGGGTTTTTTCCTGCTCCCCCTACTCTGCCTCTCAGGGCACATGGTGGCTGTCCGTGTTAGCGTCAGTACTGTAATAAATGTCTGTGGGCTTGAACAGAAATACTGAAAGTGATCGTGTGCCCGGGAGACGTGAGGTGGCTGTGGACCAGGCCCAGGAACTGCAGCTGGCAATGTTTACTGTGAGCCAGGCTCTGTGCTAGGCCCTTCATATACATTATTTCATCTAACTCTCAAATACAAAATGAGCACCATTTTTTTTAAAGATTTTATTTATTTGACAGATAGCACAAGCAGGGGGAGCGGCAGGCAGAGGGAGAGGGAGAAGCAGGCTTCCCGCTGAGCAGGGAGCCTGATGTGGGACTCAATCCCAGGACCCTGAGATCATGACCTGAGCCGAAGGCAGCCGCTTAACCGACTGAGCCCCCCAGGAGCCCCCGAAATGGGCACAATTTTATCCCCAGCTGGGGGAGACAGAAGAGCCAGAATTCAAGCCAGCAGTGGCCCACGCCGGATCTCATATGCGGAGTCACTGCTGCAGAGAGAGCTTCTCCAGCTTTGTTTCAGAAAGAAATCGAACCCTTTTTACTGGTGAGGCTAGTGATCGCTGGCTTCTGTGCCAGTCAAGTTGCCTGTTGCCCATGGCTGTGATGGCCCCTGCTTTCTTCCTGTCGTGCTCCTATGAGAACCTTGCAGTAGGGATTACACACCCGTAGTCCCCAGGCTCTGTGGCTGAGTCCACAATGGTAAGATTTTATGGTGACTTGTTAACATAAAGATGGTATTATATTAGAATCATTAATTGAATAAATTGACATTTTACTGGATTGGACGAAATTAAGATGGTATTATATGGGGCATGTGTGCGTGTGTGAGAGAGAGAGAGAAAGAAAGAGAGCTGGAAGATATGCATTAGCCAAGAAGTCAGGACCCGAAAATACTACTGGAGGTCCAGATATCTGCGTAACAGTATTACTTTCCGACAGAGAACTATTTACTAGAAAGATTCTCAATAGGAACTGAATTGCTTTTATTAGCTTATTTATAGTGTGCACTTCCCTTTTCACCTCTTTCAAAAGAGGGTATTTGTGCTTTTTCAGAATGTGTGAAAGTCCTCCATTTACAGAGTCCTGGAAGATGTTTTCTGCCAGTTCCTTGGTTCAGCAGCTCTCAGTGAGTTCCAGTGAAGACGGGGGGGGGGGGGGGGGGAAGCTTCCATCCTGTTCATCCTCTTTGGCATGCATTTCCTAACCCATTTCCCCCCACCTCCTGCTCAGTGCAGGATTCCCACACAGGGTGGGCATCTACAGGGCCACTTAGGGAGCTCCTCTGATTCTGGTTCCCTGTTTATTCCTCTTCTCACTGCTTCACTCTTCTACACTCAATTTCAAACTAAATGGAAATGCAGATGGGCACATGAGTATCTAGGTTTCCCAAAATACACATTTTTCATGAGCGCTTCCCTCTTAAAGTGTGTGGACAGAGCCAGCATATTATCTCCCCATTATCACTCTGTTTTAATGTCTAACTGACAGATGCCTGTCAGTAAAACAAGGCAGTAATGAGCAGAAAATGTCTCTGCTCTTAGCAAAAAAGGAAAGACCCCAGATTCCTGTCAGGCTCAGAGAGCTCATCAGCCATTGTTAAAGAGGACTTACACATGCCTCTTCGGGGAATACCCATGGATGGCCTAAATGTTTTCACCCTTATTAGTGAGAAGAAGAAGGAGCTGTTTCTCGTACATGGGCAGATTTCTCCCCTGGAGGAAGCTAGCGCGGCGTGTTAATGGGTCATTTACTGCAACCCTAGAGTAGGGTGTGGCCGTGCCAGACGGCACCTGCAGGCTTCCCTGGGTGAGAATGCCTTCCTGGTGAGTCACAGACAAGGTCCAGCTGATACAAGCTCAGTGACCTCACCCCGTCAGTCTGATGCACCGTGCTTCTGCCAGTCTGCGTCTGTGCATTCAGCCACCTTCAGATGCACCTAGTCAACCACACGACAGTGGAAGTCTGCAGGGGCAAGTGACTCCAAGTGAGAAGAGGGGATATTTTAGATTTGTTCTCATTTTCCTCAGAAACTCGTCAATGCAGAAGCCCTCTGTCTAGGAGGGGTGTTCAGCCTAAGGAAAGACTCTTATCAACCATAAAGACAAAGTCAGACACCAAAGCAGGTGAGAGAAACAGTGCCTGGCCTTCTTACCGAGAGTGCTGGATGGCAGGGACCATGCCCTTGATTTATGTTGTGTCCACTTGAATCACAAGTCCAGTCCTCTAGACCAGCAGGGTGAATTATGGGGCGACAGTCTGATTTCTCTTTTAATTTCAGTAAAAACAAGTGGACCTTGAAGAATAAACAATAACAAAACAACTCAGTTACTATAGCTTGTAACTAAGGCACCAATTCCTTACTCTGAAAATTGGCAATCAAAGGAAAGAATTAAGCAGTGATCATGCCTTTTCTGTGCACATTGGATTTCAGCATAAGCAGATTGCACTGGTTGATGAGGGAAAGTTCTTCATTACAGGAGAATTCCTGCTACTAAAGTTGGAAGGGAAATTCAACTTGGAACTGCTTGATTTTGTAGCCCCCCAAGTGAAATAATTGCTTTAAGCAACTGTCATCAGTGCATGCAATCATTAGACCGTTAGAATATTGATGGGGAACGTTACACTGAAGGAATCATCTGCCATCACTTGAACCCACTAAAAGTGGGACGGCCACCCAGTACATTTGGTGCCCCCTGATGTGATGCAGTGTCACCTATGAACTGTTGTTGTCTAAGAGGTGAACTTGAACTCAATCGAGCCCATCTATAAGCTCACAGAAAACACAGGGGTTAGAGGAACAAATTAAGTGATACCACAAGAAAGCAAGTTTGGGGGCACCTCGGTGCTCAGTCAGTTGGGCGTCTGCCTTCGGCTCAGGTCATGATCCCGGGGTTCTGGGATCAAGTCCCACGTCCGGCTCGCTGCTTAGCCGAGAGTCTGCTTCTCTCTCTGCCTCTGCCCTCCCCCCGGCTTGCGCTTGTTCTCTCTCCCTCTATTGCTCTCTCTCTCTCAAATAAATAAAAATCTTTAAAAAATATTAATAGGAAAGAAGGAAGAAATGGAGGGAGAAAGGGAGGAAGACACAGTGTGACAAAATCTTGATTAATTGTCAGATTGGCACACTGGAATATATGTCAGTTTACTTAATATTCTATTTGTTTGGAACTTTGCATGGTAAAAATACTAAGAAAAGGAATAAAAGATCTCTCTCAGAGGTGGTAGTAGGATCCAATGGGGCTGTGACAAAAAAAGGTCATCATCTGATGATCAAAACTGTTATGGTTTTTTTCTTATTTTTTGAAGATACTCTTTCCTTTAAAAAAAAAACTCATTTTGTTAGATGGGGGGGTGGGTAGCCACTAGAAACCGATTCCATTGCCTTACATCAAGCAACTGGAGGAGATTTGGGTAACAGATAGTCTCTGGTGTGAAAGTGAATGCTGATCTTAGCTGGAATCACTTGCTTTCTTCAGCATCCGCAGTGGTGGGTCTCCAGGGACTTATCTGGCTACATGTGTTTTTCACATTTATTAGTGAAATTGGAGATTCAAGAATAAAACACAGTCCTCGGGAACATTTTGTTAATTTGTGACACACTAGAGATTTTTTTAGCGCGTAAAGCAAATGAATGACCTCCATGGGGGTATAACTGTTATTTTCACCCTGGAAGGCAATAAAGACCCACTGTATTTATTAAGCACTTAGAGAATGAAAATGAATAGTGCTATGAAAATAGAAAAGTATACTCACACTATTGCTATTAATAGTGTAATTTTTTTTTTTTGGTCTGTTCTGAAGGAAAACCCATCAGATGAAAGTTTAAAAGTAAAAGTAGACCTCTGCACAGTATGTGGCTGTTTTATCCTAGGTAAGAATTTAATTCCGTGTCAGTATTAAGTGGTTTTGTTTCTGTCAAACAGGCTGGATCGGGTTAAGGAAACTCACCCATCCTTTCTGGCAGGACTGGAAATACAAAGAAATGAACAGACCAGATTTGATTCAGGATGGTCTTGCTGAGCGGCTGCAGGGCCTGCAAGGATGCTCTGGTGGAAACAGCCCTCCATGTAAGCCAACGTGCCAGGCTATTTCTAACAGGTGTTACAGGTACCGGGCTGCTCGGAGGCTCAGGGACAGAGCAGGCTGGCCCTCACACTAAAAAAGTCCAGTTAAAGGTGATGCTCCCGGGCACCTGGGTGGCTCAGTCCCTTAAGCGTCTGCCTTCAGCTCAGGTCATGATCCCAGGGTCCTGGGATCGAGCCCCGCATCGGGCTCCCTGCTCAGCAGGGAGTCTGCTTCTCCCTCTCCCTCAGCCTGCTGCTCCCCTGCTTGTGCTCTCTCTCTCTCTCTCTCTCAAATAAATAAATTAAACCTTAAAAAAATAAAGGTGATGCCCTGACAGGTGGGGGCTGTGTGAGACGTGGGGACTGACGTCAAGATGCGTGGTGAGCTGGGCCAGGCAGCCAAAAGAGCAAAAGCAAGAAGGGGCATGGGCTCGGATGAGAACTAATTCCTCAGAGGTTCCTTTGAAGGAGTTCATTGAATGCTTTGCACTGAGGTCAGTGGGAAGTAAGGAAGAAAGAGGCTTCATTCCTCACCAGTATCATGGTGCCCAAGAACCCAGGACATACAGGGGCGCCTGGGGGGCTCAAATGGTTAAAGCGTCTGCCTTCGGCTCAGGTCATGATCCCGGGGTCCTGGGATCGAGCCCCGCATCGGGCTCCCTGCTCAGCGGGGAGTCTGCTTCTCCCTCTCCCACTCCCCCTGCTTGTGTTCCCTCTCTCACTGTGTCTCTCTCTGTCAAATAAATAAAATCTTTTTAAAAAATAAAATAAAATAAAAAATAAAATATACCCACCCCTTCCCCCCAAAAATATCCCCATACTCTCTCATTTCAAATTTATTTTTCAACCAATTGTCCTGTCAGTTACTGAAAACATCTGTAATACGAAAGTTTTCCATCCTTATTAAAAATATCCTTGGGTGCCTGGGTGGCTCAGTCGTTAAGCGTCTGCCTTCGGCTCAGGTCATGATCCCGGGGTCCTGGGATCGAGCCCCGCATTGGGCTCCCTGCTCAGCGGGAAGCCTGCTTCTCCCTCTCCCACTCCCCCTGCTTGTGTTCCCTCTCTCGCTGTGTCTCTCTCTGTCAAATAAATAAGTAAAATCTTTAAAAAATAAAAAAAAAAAAGAACCAAGGATATACTTTGGGAAGAGATTACATGATAAAGTGATCTCAGGTAACTCAGCCCTTGGCTATGTGTTGCTTCTTTCTTGTGCTTTGTTGGATCTTGACTTGAAAGACTAGACCCATTTATTTTAGGGAAGCACTAGAAAAGAACCTATGGTTTATCTCTGCACATATATATATATATAAGGATGCGTGTGTGTGTGTGTGTAGTGGAAAGGCAGGAAACAAAGTCTAAGGGCTGAGAAGAGTAATTCCAGGGGCTGTTGTCATGCTTTGTCTCTATATTTACAATAAGATTGTCAAAGCAGATGTCAGCAGTTCTGTCTCCATGAGACGTCTACTAGGGCAGATGGGCAGGTAGTGGGGAGGACTGCAGAGGGGAAGACCCAGGGGTAGGATGTGGAAGGAGCCCCTTGTCCTCACCCTGGCCCCCGGCTGTTGTAAGGTGACCCCGCTGCCCTGAAGTCTTAAGCACTGCCTGTTATGAAGTGCCCTCCGCATGCCAGGCACACACCTACCCCGGTCCTCAGCGTCAGGGAGGAGAATGAGTTTCAACGCCAAGGAGCTGTCTTCCGTTGCTAAGCGTTGGGTGGCAGTCAAAAGCCAGGGCTCGGCCCCTCTCCCCACATGGCCCCCTGAAAGGCTCCCAGAGTACTCCCGACCCCAAAGCCAAACATGTACAAAAGCAACGCAAAGACACCCACAGACCTTGACACCTCACTCGACCACACGTGATAGCACCATGGGATTTGGGGGCTTCTAATAATCCAAGGCATATGATAGGGAGTCCGTCTCTGATGCCAAAGACAGGGCTGAAAAGCAAAATCCAAGGAGCTTTCATCCTTACTCTGCACTTGCCTAACTCCTTGTCAAGCTGAGTGACTTTGGTTATCCTCGTGCCAAAACCAAGGGCAATGCAGCCGAGTCTCTTGGGCCCTCAAGGGCCTGAAGGCGCTGCAGGAAGGCCTGGGCCCCCAGAACCTGGCAGAATGCAGACTCTGGACACCTCCCTGGGAGAGGACAAGACTGTAGCCTCCCCGTGGTCTTGGTGACATGCAGGTGGGGAAAGCCCCAAGGAACCCCGGCTTAAAATCAGCCAACAGTGGATGCGGGAGGTTGCCGTTAGGAATCTAGCAAACCTGTATGCCTAGTACTGGGCTATCTGCACAGAAGAGGGTGAGTGAGGTACAACTGGGACTGAACCCCGCATCAAATTCCTTAATGGTGGACATTCACTTGGATGCTGGCAGAAAATGGGTATGAGCATAGCAACAGATTGGGAGCTCCTGGTTCTTAGAGCATATTCTGCCCTCATTATAGCTGAAATGTTCATCCCCTGTATTATCAGAGATCCTGGACAGCATGCTGTACCCTCTCCACTTTTCCTTATGCTAGACAGGGAGCTGTTTTGGTACTGGGCACACTGAACATCACTTGAAGAATATACTTTTTCTCCAAGTGATGTCCCATGAATGTCTTACTCTGTTTTGCCTGCTCCCCTCTGTTGTTTTTAAACCTGTCGTTTCAACTTTTCTGACGTGTCCCGATTGCTCCCCAGTCCCCAGAAACTCATCAGTGAGCTCTGCTTCCCCCCACCCCCACCCCCCACCCCTGCTCAGCAGGGCTGTGTGTGCGGGAGCCTGTTGTTATTTATAAGTGTAATTCAGCTGTCGCTGTGTCTTTGAATGCACAGGGTAGTTGTGGGATTTTTAATTGCCATTTTCATCTATATAATTAAAATTAAACGAAAAAATGGATAGCCTCCAAAATCCGAATTAATTTTATGAATACTTCTTGAGGGGAAAAAATATGTATAAACACGATAATTGTTACTTGATTTGCCTTCAGCAGAACTAGATGATTTTACCTGCCTAAAGAGAAAATTAGTAATTTTAAATGAAAAAAAAAAAGATTGGTCTGATACTTCTGGTGCTTCTTGCGGCTGAGAATCAAAAATAATAACGCAGATGGGAAATGATAAATAACTCTGGGTATCACTTTCCAAACAGTATGCTGTGAGATTGGAACTCTGCGGATCCAACTGGCCTTATGCTAGTCTGGATTTTTTTTTCCCCCTTGGTTCCTCACTGGTGTTTACACATTCCTCAAGAAAATGTCTTTACCCCCAAATCAAAACCTCCTTCATGCTCGGAAATAAGCATTTCACCTGCTTACTCTGCTCTGCAAGTATGACAATGCGCACATAAGCAGAGAATAATAAGAAAACAAAAAGACAAGTTTTTGTGTGTATTTTTTTTTTTTTTAATCCACTGGCCCGCCAGGGTTGCAATCTGCAGGCTCATGAAGCGCTTGACGGACATGTTTATAAAGACCTGGATGGTCACTTTATTTGGAATGACAAACTCTCCGCTCCACATAATGAGGTCAGTGAAGCATCCAGAAAAGAAACGTATAATTTGGTAGCGTGGGTCTGTAAGCACAGCCCTGCCGAGACTATTTAAGTTTAATGAAGCAGCTACTTTGCCGCTACACACTCCGAGTGAATAGCCTCCATGGCGTGTTTTTGAAAACTTAAATGTTGCTGGTAATCATGTCCCAGCAATCTCCTTGGAGAGCCTTTGTGCCCTGTTCTCAGAAGAAATATGCAGCTTTTACATGTTAATGGTTTTGAAATTAGTCATTTGCTCCATTTTCATTGGAAAAGGAAGGTCAGTGTATGGTTTCCCACCCACCTTCATTTTCTGTGCACATTCAGGAACCTCCAAGTCAGTTCATCAGGCATGCCATGCACACTGTCTGCTTATAACAGGCCTCAAAAGCCAGGGAAATGTTCTATCGAAGAGCATTCGTATTCTCAGAGACTGTTCTTAGAATTCAGAGGCTGAAAGTCTCCCTCAGAGGGGAAAGTTACTGGACAGGCCATTATTTTTATTTTCCCCCTCGTTTCAATCACCAACCAACGTGTACTGCCCGTTCATTGGTCTCCTTGGGGAGGCCTTGCTCCCTGTGTATGCAGCCCCTCTGGGAAGGCTAAGGGACATTTTAGAGATGCTTCCTGAAGCAGATTTGCTCATGTAAAACTAAGGTCAGCCCTCTGAATCTTGGACCAGTGTTAATGATGTGCACCTCTGTGGGAGTGGAAAGACATCTAGCCATTCCCCCAAATTTAGGGCAGTGTCCCCCGAGTAAGCAAGGGCATAATGGCTAGTGGAAAGGTGCTGTGTCCTCGTAGCTCTGCGGCCCCTAAGAGGGTCTGCAGAATGCTCCTCGGGAAATGTAAAGCCAGACTTGAAGTGGTCGGACTCTGCACCATCAGAAACTTCAAAGGAATATCCAGTAATTTCTTAAAAAAAAAAATTTATTGGAGTGGATGAAAGAATGAATAAATTTGCTTCTCGGTTTTGCTTTGTTGACCAACCCTGGTTGTATGTGTGTGTTGCGGGGGGGGGGGGGGCAGAAGACCCTTCTAGAATATATTGAGACCTGAGGAGCCTACTTGTTAAAAATCTCTGGAATTGGGCACCTGGGTGGCTCAGTCGTTAAGTGTCTGCCTTTGGCTGCGGTCATGATCCTGGGGTCCTGGGATCGAGCCCTGTATCGGGCTCCCTGCTCGGGGGAAAGCCTGCTTCCCCCTCTCCCACTCCCCCTGCTTGTAGAATTCTCTCTCGCTCTGTGTCTCTCTCTCTGTGTCAAATAAATAAATAAAATCTTTAAAAAAAAATCTCTGGGATTATGAGGGTCAAATTTGGAGGTCCATGCTTGCTGCAGGGTCCCAGCTTGGGACCTGCTCAGTCTGCTTGCTGCCAGGCAACCTGCCTGACCAGGTCAGTGCCGCTAACACACGTACTCTGACGCTCTGATTTTTACCTTTAATCCCCATGGTAATTTGTACATCCCAACAGAGATGCCAGCTTGACAGATCCCTCCCCGAAACAGCCTTGTTGTCCTAAATCTAAGAGATTAAAGTTGACTTGTCACTGAAAATACAGTTCTGATGGAAACAGGCCTGCAAAGGCACTTGGGCGTGGCTTGCACTTTATTTTCTAGTATATTTATCATGTGCTAGATAAGCTAAGATCACGGTGGCTGCTGTAACATATAGACCCAAAGATCTCCAACAAAATAGCAGGTTCTCACCACATGCCTTCACTAAACGTTTTCACGGACAAGTGAAAACCTGTGTTCAGGGATCTGAACAGACAGGGCTGATGAGAACGAGGAGACGTGGATGAACAGGGAAGAAGGTGCCTCCATGCTACCTGCCAATGGGATGGAGTGGCACAAGGTCAGAGCTAAAGCGTGATCCGGAAGTACAGCCTGGCGGAAGCTCACCAGCCATGGGGGAAGATGGTTTTCAAAGACAGAAACGAGATGCAGCTCAGCTTACAAAAAGAGCAGGAATGAAGGTAAATGTGGCAGTCATTCTCTGCACGTGGCTCAGTCCAGTTCACAAAGCATGTTCACATGTATTATTAGAGGCCTCATCAACACCCTGACCAAGTGGCTCAGGAAGTATTAGTACCTTCATTCCAAATACGCAAGAAATCTCAACCATGGCTGAGAAGCTGAGTGACCGTGGGGAGTGCTGAGCCAAGGTGCAGGCTTGGGGGGCCTGCCTCTGAGAACAGAGCTTTCTCCCCTAACTCTGCGATCCTCAGGGAGGTTCCAGGGGCTGCTGGGGCCAGGGGGCAGCAGAGGTGAACAGAGCCCCCCCCACATCACCTCCCCCACATCCTCCAGACATGTCCTCATGGTGCCAGCCATGTTCCCTTGGAAATCACTTACCAAAGGCAGACAGTGCCGAAACACAGCAACGATTAGCTGCAGCCTGGTTGAGTCTTTGCTTTGGTAAAACCTATACTCTGTCCTTTAAAGGGGTCACAGCTTAACAGACAGGCCTTTTGTATCTTAACAATGGTCTCATCAGGCTTTCTTTCATCGAGCCTCTCCCTTCTCTTTTGCTGTCTCCCTCTCGTCCACCTAGCGCCAACGCCTTGCGCTATGCGCAGCTGGACTTGGCCAGTGCCAAATCATGTTTGATTCGCAGCCTCAGAAAGCAATTAGACAAGGAGTCAAGCCTGGCCAACAAAGGACCTGTCCTACCAGTGCAGTCTGATGTTTGAGTTTACAGAGACACGCCCCCCTCCCCACCGGCACTGTGTTTTTGTCCCGAGAAATCCCCGAGATCCGAATTCTTGGGTGAACTGGAAGATACTCGCCCACAAGAGCAGCAGTGTCGGTAAGAAAGCGGTCGGATGGTGCTTGAAATTTTGCAGGAAGATCCGTGGAAGCCCAGTTAGGCTGCAAAGCAACAGCTCAGCTCTTTCTGGCATCCACAGCAACAGCCTGCTGTTTTCCCAGGTGGCTCTGAAGGAGACAGGGAAATGCAGCGGGCCATTTGTCACTGCCCCAGGTGCAACATATGCATGCCAATTGGCGCATGCGGCCTGCAGAGGCCCACTCCAGCCCCAGGCCTGGTGCAGGCCTCCAGGCTTCCTTTTGACCGAGACTGGGGAGAACGGTGCTCCCATCTCTCCTCCTCCACCTGAGGACATGAAGAGATCCACCCTTGTGGGGGGGGGGGGCGGCGGAACCAATCCAACTCAGCCCTTCCCACCACATCCTCAGGTGCCTATGCTCTGCATTATCCTTTCCACCCCATTTGTAATTCAAGACGTGGTCTTTCAAAAGCATGGGAACTCATCATGGGCATGCCAGGCTTGGTATCTCAAGATGCATGGTAGTTAGTGAATACACGGGTATGTTCTTCAGTGAGCGCCAGACCAGAGTGACCCGTCAGGCAGGTCCCAAGTGGGGTTCAGGGCTCTGAAGAGATGGCCCAAGAGGAAGAGGCAAGGTAGAGGAGCCCTCTGTCCCTTTATGCTCAACTCTGTGCCTGGCACCCACTGTGAAGGGAATAAACTGATCAGAAGACCTGTGATATCCCTTTTGCCTTTGAGAAGAGAAATGAAATGAAGTAAATTACAGATATAAAATAAGTTTAAAGGGGACTATACTTCTAGAATTATTTTAAGGGCATTTTGCTGATTTAGGTCATATAGTTAGAACTGCTTCCCTTGATGAGAACTTAATCTGGGTTATAAGTGAATGAACCTGGGGACATCGTGTGCCTGCGTGATGTCCCTTCAAGGGTAGCCTTACTCCTGACAGCCCTGGTCTCCTCTTCTCCCTCTGAGCATCCCTCCTCTGCCTCCTTCCCGTTCCATCGAGCACAGGGAGGGAGCGTTTGGTCCTGTGAGTTGAAGTTATGCAAAACCCGAAAATAGACTCTCAGAGTACATCCAGACATAATGATTCCATGCGGCAAGAAGGTCACTGTGTCTGCTTTTCCTGCCAACACACCCCTGGCTCTTAATCTATGGCTGCCTTGTGAAGCAAGAGAGCTATGCCAGGAAGTTACACTTGGTGACTGGGAGGCATTATGAGAATTTAAAATCATGTCAATGGGGTTTTATAAGAGCAGGCCAGGGGAGGGGGATTAGACAGTTTTAGAAGTCGGACCTTGAACATCCTTTTGTTCTATGGCCTGAGAGCTACCATAACTCAGTTATTAAAAAAAAAAAAAAAAAAAATCTGGCCTCTACTACAAATCAACTCCACCCTGTCAACCCTGCCAAAAATTAGAAAGACATCCACCCCAAAAGTTTACTGTGGTTATCTGAGTGGTGGGATCATGACTGAATTGTGTTGTTTTCCTTGTACTTTTCTGTACTTTCTCTAACATACATTTCTGGCTTTGGCAATGTAAAAAGAAAGAAAGAAAGGCAACAAATCCTATTTAAAAAGCAAAACTAAACTAGCTAATTATGCAGTTGTACTTTTGTATGCTTACTGCCTGGTGGTTGAGAAGCCCACCAGAGTGGTGCCAATGACATAGCAGAGGCGGCTCTAGCCTGTGTCCTCACATCAGGCCTCAGACCAGGGCTGGTGTCCATAACCACCTCCCCATGGCCAGGCTCCAAAGGTATGCCGGCAGAGAGCAGACCACAAACGCGGAGAAGATTGGTGGCAGCCAAGGACAGGAATGGGAACATGCTAGAGCGAGGCCAGCCAGACACCGCAGCAGCAAGGAGGGGATTCCCTTCCTGTCCAACTGTCTCCAATGGTCAGGCCTCCCTGATATGCGCGCGTTGGGAGGGAGGGCGTCAGTTCAAGTTCATCTGCAAACACTGTGTTCTCATCTTAAGAACATCCAGTTGATGTACATTGTTCTGGAAGTCGGGGAGATCCTGTTTGCCAGACCTGGAGGAGTCAAGTACTGTATAATAACTGGGAAAAAGAGCTAGGAGGAAACAATCCTTTGAGGAATTCCAAAATTCCACCTGGGGTTGTGGGATGGATTTACTTTAATTTGGGGCCTTTGGCATCCAGTCTGCTTATTGATGTGACTTCAGCCCATCAACCAGTCCTGTGTCTCCCTACAGAGTCCAGGCCGTCTTGGGCTCCGCGGAGCTTGAAGTGAGCAGGCTGGGCAGAAACAGCTGTATTGCTAAAAGTGAGATGCAGCTCCTATGAGTTTCTATAAAGACCTCTATTTTTCATGCATCACCAACAGACTTACTACTGGATGCAGTGGGTCCACACACCAGTGGGTCTGAATGCTTTGAATCTGAGGTCCAGTTCAAGCCCACACCACCCTGATCGGGGACAGAATTCCTTGCAGGCTATGTGACAGGCTATGTGTCAGGGAACGGATTATTTTTAACAGGCAGTGGAGGTCTCATCCATCCTCATTTCTTGCATTCTCATGTGTGATCCTCTATGATGATGCAGTATTCCACTACCAAACACTCAGTTCTAATGTTTTGATTGTGATGTCCATTAAGAAAAAATGTAACAAGCTCATCCAACTAATCACTTCCCATGAATAACTATTTAAGACAAGGCCAAAATAGGTTAAGTTTTTAAAGGAAGTTAATTGTCAAGATATATTAAGTAGATAATTGTATTATGGGACGCAGATATGGCAGCAGTCAGAAAGGTGGACATTAATTGATTCATTCTGGCCAGTATTGTCCTAGAAGCTGCTACTTGGCCAGAGTCTTTTTTTCCCCCTCTTTCTCTCTGTTTTTAATCTTAGCATCTCAGAATGAAGCTGAATGGAGAATAAATTGCTTACAAGAAAAAAGAGTTACGAACGGTTTTAATAACAATTCTAGTAACTTTGGGTGTCAACAAAGACTTATTGCTTCTCTGGCAACGGAGCAGAACTGCTTATCTCCTCGTCATATGGGGCTCCAGAGCCATCGCGCCCTCCCCTCTCCAAGAGCAGGGCTCCGAAATGTTTATGTACACCGACACGCTCGCTATCTGGCTCATAAGCACATCCGCTGTTTCCCGCGGGCTCTGCACACGCGCGTGCGTGCATGACATGGTAACCAGATAGTGTGCCACGTCTAGGCTCCCCCTGTTATATTAAATAATGACATGATGAGGTGGGTGGCCTGTAATTCCCCCATTTTCTGTTAACCACCCTGCCCAAGTAAACTGTTTTCTGATCTCTCCTAGATGGAAATCCTGTATGAATGTGGAAGCCATTAGCCAAGTAATTGCTGTCTGTTACCATGACAACCAGCCGCTGCAGTCACCTGCCCGAAGTGTTGCCAGACTGCACCAGCTCGGCCGCGCCCGTGGTGAAGACCGTGGAGGACTGTGGCAGCCTAGTGACTGGGCAGCCGCAGTATGTCATGCAAGTGTCGGCCAAGGACGGGCAGCTGCTGTCAACGGTGGTGCGGACTCTTGCCACCCAGAGGTAGTACCGCTATTAAAATAATTGAATCTGTAATTGATCCGGAAGACTCTCGGTCAGATGGAAACTGCCAGAGGGAGCGTAATTAGCACTCAGGTCTTTTGTGTCAGGTGAGCCGAGGTGCTACCCGAGTTCTCTCATCCTCACCGTTTCTATAGCGATGGGGCATAAAGCTAAAATTCCCATTGTTGAATTTTCTACTTCAGGTCACACGTGTAGAGAGAGCCAGGCAGGGAAAGATCCCCCAAGACACAGGGCCACTTTCCCCGCATTTGTTATGTGGACGTTGCTATGATAATTACGCTCTTGTTGCCAGGCACTAACAAAGGCAGTCCTTTGTGAGGATGGGAGGAAGGAGGCACCTGATTTCAGGTGACAGAGCTCTGTCACCTGAAGTGATTGGACTTGTGGGCACGACTTCTGAAGGGACATTCCTGGTGCTTGTGCCAATCAGCACTGCCTGATGGGAGACCGTCCGGGGCTTCATCCCGGGTGAGTCTCCTCTCTGGCACGTCCCCACTTGGGGGCCTCTTTTGTGGCCCCCTCCTTTGTGCTCCATAAGCCCCCCAACTCCTGGTCCTTCCCAACACACCCTGCCCTACGATTGTTCAAACTGTGACAGTTTGTCTCCCCAGAATGAGGAACCAAAGCAAGGCCAAAGGCTCCGACCAGCCCAGAGATGGCTCGTCCCGGCTGGCTCTTTGTCCCTGGAGGTCTCTCTTGTGCTGTTGCTGTCCAATGGCAGATTGAGAGCCACAGGCTGCCCGGCCAATACATGCTCTTTGGCTTCTCCAGCTTTCTGTCAGGATAGGTAGGGACAACTCTGATCAATTAATGTACAGTGCCTATCAGCACTGGACCTGTCCTCTGATACCAGCACCACTTCTGACCCAGAAGCTTTAGACCAGTCACTCGCACACTGACTGCTTACCTTGGTCTGAGCAACTCAACCAAACCCTACGGGAGAGATCCAGGCCCACACACACCTGCGGCAGGACTGTTGGCAGCACCACAAAATTTTCTGTCGCCCCAGCCTAGACATGGTGGCCACCAGACATGGACTCACACCCTCGTGCATCTTGCAAGCGCTGCCCACGCATCTGCTGTTGCCGATCAGTGCAGCTCTCGCTAAGGGGTCGAGTAGAAAAAGTCAATATGTATTTTCCCACCTCTTGAAAAGCTTCTAACAATTGGTTAGGACTCAGAATATGACAAGGCGATGAGCGTCATTGCTCATTTGTGAACTGAGACAGGTCACTGTGTGTGCACCGTCACCCTGGCAGCCTTCACACACCTTGTTTAATCAGGAAGAACAGGCTACAGAGCTAAGATGACTTAGACTTGTGAGCCAGGGCGCGTGTGTGTGTGTGTGTGTGTGTGTGCATGTGCACGTGCTCACATGCACGCGCATGAGGGGTTTTCACATGTTTACGTGGTCATGTAAACCAGATGATTTTCGACTTTCACATGCATTTGGCTCAGTGGGAATGAAGGAGCCAGGAATAGTCAGAGAAAAAAAGTCAACTCCTTCAACTTTCTTCTCCCACCCCTGAGTGGGCCCCCCTTCCGGGCAAGGAGGAAGGACGTCTTTTCCTCTTTTAATCCCCCTTTAGCCTTCACTCATTCCCAGGATCATCCCAGAAAGGCCCTTGGGAAAGAGCAGTGCTTCCATGGCAAGTAGAGGGGCTGTCCCCAGTTGGGCACATGTAGTGATAACATAGTTTAAAACCGAATGCCCAATAAAGGACAATATGAGAAGCGATACACAATAATGTCAATCAGAAAGAAGTGGTCCTTTCCTGAGACACAGTATGCACGGGGAGCTGAGGCCATCTCAGTTTGAGGCCTTCATTGTCCTCTAACTTCCCTGATGAGCGCTACGTCATTTGATTTTCCCTGACCTGAGGTTTCCTGTAAGTGAAAATAGTCACCATTAACGACACATTTACTACATGCTGGTCCTTATTCTAAGCTTCGGATCTGGACCATCGTCTCTCATCCTTATGTCACCTTTGAGGAAGGCACCATTCTTTGCACCTGTTTTAGAGAGGACAAAACTAAAGTACTTGGCAGTATGATGTTACTTGCACCAAGTTAGCCAACTGGGAGGCAGCAGACCTGGGGTTCAGAGCCTGACTCATGAACCACTACACTGTGTGCCTCACAGAATGTGTAGGCCTGGCTTTTTCTCTCTCCAGATTAATGGCAGAGCTCTGGACTGAGGCCGCCTCTCTAGGACATACTCATTCCTTATATTTGGCATAGTATCCTTAACACCCTCAGGAAGCTCAAAGGATCACCTGCCCCTCAGCTCGGTGCTCTGGCTCAGACAACACTTCTGTGTTATGACTCGAGAATTGGCTGCCAGTTAACTTGCCTCCCCTCACTCTCCCACCCTAATGAAAAGAGAAATGAAAAGAACCTCTGGGTATTTGAACGTGTCCTGGTTTGGTTCAAAAGGCGCAATTTGCCTAGAAACTGCGGTTGATGTCATTTCAAAACAATTTCTGTTTTTAATGGTGAGGAATCGTTCTTATTTCTTGATTGGTAGTTTGCCTGAACAACATCCACGTCCAAGACAACAATAACATGCTGCTCACTTTCACCCGCTTTCGGCCCTGGGCCACCCCCCTCCTTCTTTATACTGTCAAAAGGAGGTGCCCAAGGACCCCAGCCCTGGCCTCTGCTACCATGTAAACGGAGTGTCCATCCAGGGCGTTAAAGCAGGTGTCTGCCTGAGGAAGGTCTGAAGGACACAGAGCCAGAGGACCATCCTTGTGGCGATGGTTTTGGGCCTGGTGACCAGCAGATACCCCTCCTTCTGTTGCAGCCCCTTCAATGACCGGCCGATGTGCAGGATCTGCCATGAGGGCAGCAGCCAAGAGGACTTGCTCTCCCCCTGCGAATGCACGGGGACTTTGGGGACAATTCATCGGAGCTGCCTGGAGCACTGGCTGTCGTCCTCAAACACCAGCTACTGTGAACTCTGCCACTTCAGGTTTGCAGTCGAGCGCAAACCCAGGCCGTTAGTGGAGGTCAGTCACTGGGGCACGTCCTGAAAACTTAGCTCTAATGAGCAAATGATGTCTGCTTTTATGCCCAGATCACAAACCTGGTGCAGCTCAGTGAAGCACAGCATTAGCAGTGTGCATGAGTGTGCGTGAGTGTGCGTGGGTGCATGAGTGTGCGTGGGTGTGTGTGAGAGACACAGAAACAGTTCACACGCTCACTCCGAAGCCAGCAGTAGAAAGGTGATCTCCATGAGGAGACAGGAGAGCGGGGAAGTTGGCAGAGCTGCTCCCCCTTTGTCCATCCCTACGAAATGGAACAAAGAGATCCAACACTCTCTCTTTGCACACCATCTGCCCAATTTGAAGCACCAGGTAAGTGGGCATTTGGGTTGCATAGCCTGAGAGGTCTCTGTGAAAAAATAGAGGTGCAAGGATAATGGATGCCGACTCACTCTTCTGGGGTTTGAGTAAGTTCCATGACCTTAGGTAAGTAATTTTACCTCTTGAAATTACTATGAAGTTTAAATGAGGTAAGAGTTCTAAAGCACTTAGAATAACAAGTACATATCCAAGTGTTTGAATTAAAAAAAAAAAAACTCTCTTAGGAAATTATACACAAGCTTTTTTCAGCTAATAACCTAGCATTGGAATCTCTTTTCTTTAAAAGGCAGGCATTTCAACCCAACCATTAAAATGGCAGGACACTCTTTCATATTTTAGGAGCCGCACATTTCTCCTTTAGACCAACGGTCTAGTCCTATATTAGCTAGAAGCAGCGGAAAGTATCATTAGACTATTTTGCCTTCTGTCCTACCCTCAATTTCTACTGGTCAATTAAAAATTGGATGTTAGCATATATACAACTAAATATATACAATTAAAAATAGTATATTACAATAAACATTCTAATATACTATGAGCCAGAGCTAACCTTTGAAAGAGACCGAGACCAAGATTATGGGCCTCTAATCCAGACCCACTGATAACCTCCCCCTTCTTTCAGCAGCTGACCCAGCAGAACTTTGGCATTAAACTAAAGCTAGAAATCAAGACGCCCTTCTTGGAGACTATTTAAAACAGGACGTTAGCACCTTGCCGCTTACGGCACTTATGGCTCTGGAGAGCTCTGCATATACCTGCTCTCCCGTTTGACCTTGAAAATGTAATCAGGACCTGGAAACTGGGGCCTGTTTTAGCTATGACATGCTTACCAAATGGCACAAGATTTATTTGACTTGCCTCAATACACCCTCTGCTTTAAGACTCTGGATCAAATGACCTCTTAATTTAGTGGTCTTGCTGCTTGACAGCCACTATCAGAAATTCCTATTTTAATCTGGCCCCACGCCACATTCCCTGGGATTTACATTTCAGAACTTCTCTGCAGAGGTGGGGGCTGGGGGCGGGCTGAATATAATTAAACAATAAACAAGGGGGGTGAAGATTTCTCAAGCCCAAAGGCAAAAGTGAAAAAGAAGCCTATTTCTCCTCTCCAGAAATTTCTGGAACCTCCCCAAGTTGATATTGCACCTTCTCCAGGGAAGCTAGCTTCCCAGAGTAAAAACAAAACAAAAACACAACTCTGCTTTAAAAGGGGTACAATCCAGTGGTCTTTACTGGTATCTCCCCAGTAAAGAAAACTCTTATTTTTGCTTGGTAAAAAATCCCAGTGTGTGTGTGTGTGTGTGTGTGTGTGTGTGTGTGTGTGTGTGTGTGTGTGTGTGTGTGCGTGTGCGCGCACGCGCACATGTGTGTGCTCACATGCACATGTCGGTTTTGTCCAACTAACTCGCCTGTGTCGAATCACCCAGTGAACCCCTTCCATCTCGGAGAGGAAAACATGCACCCACACACAGAGGTTCTTCAAAGTTGCCTATGCTTGGCCACAGACTGTGGGATCTTAGGCAGCCAACATTACACAAGGAATCGAGGCAAATGACCTTGAGAATGTGTGAGGTGCTCTGTAAGATTTAGGGCCTCGCCTACAAAAACTTCACCCAAACGGTCACCGGTGGTGAAATTTTCATTGCACAGATGGAATGTGACATTTTTCAGAGTTAATGATGATTGAACAAGTTGAAAGTGAAAGGCAAACCTCAAGCCAGGGGAGGCTGGCCGTTTGATCATCCCATGGCGAAATGAACTTGCTGTTTGACCACAAGCAATAAAAAGAAGTTGTCTTTGGTTTCTCAGCTGGAGGACAAATGAGAACCAGGTGCAGGCAGATTTTTCAACAAATGACATTACTAATTGACTTTTCTATTCTTACCAAAAGGCTGGTTTATTCACACTGAGCTTTGCTTCATATTTTTATCTCAAGATACCAAGCATCTTTTTTGGAAAATCAGCAAAACCCACCTATTTGGGTTAAGCATTGGGAGTATTGTTACTTTATTTCTCATTTGTACTCTTTCAGTTGCTTTAATCATTACTGTATCTACCAGTTGGATCTGCCTTCTCATTAAAGCAAGAAAATTCTGTATCTTTGAATTTCAAAATCAATGTGATAATAACAGCTTCTTGTTTGCCAGAGGAAGTGGTTGAAAAAGTCATTTATAAATGTTATTTGTCAGCACCCAAGTGTTAATGTTGGTCAGAATCACTGTCACACCTCAAATTCCCTCTGTTCAGGAAACTCCCCCAGTCCTTCATCCAACATAGTCTTAACCCTCCTGATCACCAACATTGCGAAGACACTGCCCCATTCCTTCCTTTCCTGCACTCTCTGCGGCCAGCAGCTGGATGTTCATTTTTCATAGATCAGAAACCCAAAGTTTCTGTCTACAGGTTTCTACTCATAATGGCCCAATCAGTGGACCGGTTTGTATTAGTACCTCCAACATGGGCACCACGTCCTCACTTAACCAGTGCCCATTTGTGAGACATAGCTCAGTTTCTCAGAGCTGCGGAGAGTGAGCTAGGGGCTCTCCATGATATCCTTAGTCTCTATAAATACTTGCAAAAAATACGTTCCACACTTAAAATGAGGACATACTCGATATGTGATTTATACCTCGATAATATGATTTTGTGTGTGCCTATCTACAAACCTACCTGCCTCCATGGGCAGACTAAATCATTTAGTGCCCTCTGGTAAATTAATTGGCAATTTTATATCCTAAATTTTATTTTAATTTTATGTTTTGCTGCTAAATAAGCCAGTGTAACAAGGGCTAGTTTCAACCCAAGAGAGCTACTTTGTGATCATCGGTTTATTCAGATGTGGGTGAATTTCCTCTAGTCCAGCTTATGTAAATCTCGTAAGGTCTGTGTCAGTCAGGCAAAGCTTGACAGGGAAGTATTCACACCGTATGTAGCAAAAAGGAAGAGCGGATACAACACACATACATCTCACACCTCCACGGACAGCACTTCTCTCCTCCCAAGACAATGTCTTTTTCATTGATGATGGAAAATTTACCCAGGAGCAATTTGTCAGATAAATTATCCCCAAGAATAATGACCTGGTAGAACGCAGTAAATAGACATCCACTAACCATAAAAGGATTCGCTGAATGACCAGCCTGGGTGGTTTTATGGGTTCCTTCCTGCTCATTTTCAGTTTTCCTCATCTCTCTCTGTAAATTGAACTCTGATACCATTCTTTTACAACAAAGGGAAAAATACAGAAAACCAATAAAAGTAGCATGATGCGTTCCCCAAAATGTGTGCCTTGACTCCCGCCTACCAGGGTGATTGCTTATCTGATGGAGCAGTTTGCCAAGGAAACGCATCTTATTATGTGCAAACAGCGTGCTTGCAACATGAGTTTCCACTGATGGGAGTATCTGGCACTGGGCTTTCCTAAGATATGTATCAGTAACACCCACCCTGGCCCGGGAGACTTATGAAGTAATAGATCAGCTCAGCACTGTCCTGATTAAAATGAAATAGCTAGGAAATGGTGCAAAAACCGGGGGGGGGGGGGGGGGGGGGGGGGGGGGGGAGGGGCGGGGGGGAGGGGGCGGGGAGGTCTTCCTAAGATCTGCTGTTCCTCTGATTTGGGAGACATGGTGATTTTTCACAGAAGGAGTGATTAGGTTTCCACATTCCTACTTCCTTTACACAGACCCAGCTGATTGATAAGAATGGTAGGAACAATTTAAAAGCTGTTCCCTGTGACTCAGAGGTTTAGCTAAACTGAAACTAAGAATGTTTCACACATATCTCTTACTCAGAATAATGGGATGTAAAGCAAGAGAGAGGAGGATTAAGGTTTTTTTTCCCCTAAACTTTTTATTTATGATATATATATATGTATTTTTTTTTTAAGTCACTAGAGGAAAATGTTTCTAAAGTGTGCCCTGGATTCAGTGTAATCTCCAGCTACACAGCAGGAAGCCGAGCTGAACTGCTGTGGGGAAACCACTTTGTACCTTGGCATCTGCTATTTAATAGATTTAAGACTTTCCTCAAACCCTCTTAATAAGTATGTATCAGGCTTAGGCGACATTGCTTGGCTCTTATTATAGTGGGTTTGGTTTGGTTTTGATTTTTAATATATCCATTTAAGTAAAAACATGGTTTTTTAGTTTCGGAGCAGGCAAATTCCTCTCAGCAAACCCTTGTAGCATCAGGGTATTGACATAAAGGGATTCAAGGAGCTTCCCAGGCATGCGTACCACCTATTCCATTCTTCCTCCAAGGCAGGCAGGCAAGCTCCCCCCTTCACGCCAACTCACGAGCGCAGCCTAGTAAGGAAGAGAGCGGGACCATGATCATAGCATGGGATAGGCAATCCAGAAGCACCTGCTCATTAAGTCAGTGCATGAATGGACAACGTCCCTTCCCCCAGTTGCAAACTGTATATCATACTTTGGGCCTGTGGCTTTAAATCTAAGAAACCGACACCGTGGCCTTACGGTTCAAGCCAGACACAGCTAGACGAGGTCTTCCAGGAAACACACCAGCAACCCAGCTTTGAGCCACACAGCACACAAGGAGATTCTGACCAAGCCCGGCCCCCACTCACTCGCCGGCCCTCCGTCAGGTTTGGCAGAAGGGCAGGGGACTGCAGCCCTGTGGGCACACCGAGCAGTGAGGAGAAAACACACACTCCAGGACCCCGCAGGAAACCTCTGGCCCAAGTTAGAAAAGTGTGGTTGGGAGTAGCGCAGATGGGGCCAAATCGGAAAGATTCGGGCCCAGCTAGCCTCTGCCAAGCTTTTAGGAGGAATCCAGGCACTATACAAACAGAGCACCGTAGTTCTGGGTAGAAAAGCTCATATTGAACATTCGGTAGATGAAGACACAGGTTTACCGTGGTTCCGTGAGGCCAGACTCCCTAGGCGAGAAAGAAGTAAGAAGGTCTGACGCGCTGCTCTCAGCTTCTCCCTCCTATTCTGGGTCCTGTTCCGGAGGGACGAAATGGAAAAGGTCACCCCCTGGCGTCTGTGGAGCAGGGTGGGAGGGCTTTCACTGAAACCACCAGGAGCTCCCACTTCTTCCTCTCACACCCGGGCTGACTGCTACCACCTGAGCTCAGGACCAGTGAGCACAGGTTCCTCCCGCTCTGGCCCCAGGCTCCCTGGTCCCTCCTAACTGGAGGCAGCCCTCTGACCCGCTCCACGCGAGGCTACAGCCTCACAAAGCGGAGGAAGGACTTGCAGCGTGAAAGACAGAGAGGGGAGTGTGTTGAGGAAGCTTGCATGTCTAAGTTGTGGATAGCACAGCCTCCGGCTGAGTGAAATCCGTGCCGGTGACTTTGCCAAGCGGGGCTTAACATGCCAACTCTGGCCACTGGCTTGTAACTGTAGTATATCCCACACTGGGCTGGCCACCCATGGCCTGCAGTGAGAGCTTGGACGAGTCACTTCTCCTTATGCGTTAGCTCCTCACCAGCCAAGTAAAGCAGAGCTCACAAACTGGCTTGCTCACTCGTGCACACAGGTGTGCTTTTTGCTTCAACACTTTTTTAAATTTTTTAAATTTTTTTAAAGATTTTATCCATTTGGGGCGCCTGGGTGGCTCAGGCGTTAAGCGTCTGCCTTCGGCTCAGGTCATGGTCCCAGGGTCCTGGGGTGGAGCCCCACGTCGGGCTCCCTGCTCGGTGGGAAGCCTGCTTCTCCCTCTCCCACTCCCCCTGCTTGTGTTCCCTCTCTCGCTGTGTCTCTCTCTGTCAAATCTTTGCCAAGGCCATCCGTGACTGAACCCCCGATTTCTTGGGAAATCGCTCACCCTTCTGGACCTAATAAAATCCTAAAAAAAAAAAAAAAAGATTTTATCCATTTTTATTAGAGAGAGAGAAAGAGAGAGCATGAGCGGGGGGCAGGGGCAGAGGGAGAAGCAGACTCCTCGCTGAGCAGGGAGCCCAATGCAGGACTCGATCCCAGGACCCTGGGATCATGACCTGAGCCGAAGGCAGACGCTTAACCGACTGAGCCACCCAGGCGCCCCCACACTTTTTTTTCTCCAAAGGAATTTGAATGCCTGTAGGTAGGCTAAGCACTCCCAGTTCATCCAGACCTTGCCTCTTGCTTCCATCCACCCAGTGCTCTTCACCCTCTTGCATTATCTGCCTGCAATTTACATTTGAGATTGCAAAATTGGGTGATTTCTCCCACCTGTCAGAATTTTCTGATACTACAAGCATTTTTTTTTTTCCTACCAGCATCTTTCTTTCAGGGTAGTATAGCCTGGACCTATGCCTCTTGCTCCTATTGTTCCCACATGGTAAGTGAACTGAGATGCCTGGTTCAGAATCACAAGGCAGATGAAACACAAAGAGACGGTGCATCAGCATGGACGGGGTCAGAACAACAGCAGTTCCGGTACCTTGCACTTCCATCCCCCCTTTAGTGTTGCCCAGACACTTCCTTAACCTCTGGTAAGGTCTCTGGACAGGCCGCCAGCCTGCACCTGGGCTAGCCACACCATCTTTGCAGCCAGCCGGCGAGATGACATCCCTGCTGCCCTAAGTCCTGAGATCCTCCACCCCGTAGTTGTTCTGTCTTGAATTTTCGTCTTGGTTCTGGTGGCTAATTTGGCAGTTGCTTCGTTACTTAAAGCTTAGTTACAAAGAAGCTGTTTTAAGGTGTCTATTAAATTCACAGCTTGCTTCATTAAAAATCACTTCATTAAAAAAGCAAGCCAACCGAAGTGTTCCCATGGCCGTGCCAGATGGAAGGGAGCTCACTCCTTGTTGCGTGTGCTTTCAGCCCATCCGCTGCTGGTACAGGATTAATTTGGAGGGAAAATCCAGTTCCGTGCATAAAAAGAATTACATGACCAGATTCTATTATTTTAAATTGTACTGATCCTTGCAGTGAACTTGGGTTGAAATACAAATTAGAATCCATGTTCGGAAGAGGACCTTTGGCAGTCCGGCAGGGCTCCCTTCCACTGGCTCGCTGAGGATGCAAAAACGCAAAACGCCAAGAGTTGCTTCACCCAACTTTTTAAATTTCATTCTGTATTTTAAAAAGTACAAAGGAGGGGGCACCTGGGTGGCTCAGCCAGTTAAGTGTCTGACTTGATTTCAGCTCAGGTCATGATCTCAGGGTTGTGGGATCGAGCCCCGCATCGGGCTCTGCGCTCAAAGTGGAGTCTGCTTGTCCACTGTCCCTCAGCTCCTCCCCTCCCCCCGCGCTTGCTCTCTCTCAAAAACAATAAAATAGATTAAAAATACAAAGGAGGATGAAGAATAATGTCTCAAACAGGTGCATCGCCACCACCCAGAATTAACAAACCTTAGCATCTTGTGAGCGACAGACCTTTCCAAGGAACAACGTCTTTGTGGAGACAGACAGAAAACGGCTGTAGTCTTCACTAATTCACCCACAGATGTTCTCTAATACAGGAGAAAACTGAATCAGGTTTTCCTTAAGCCCATCTGGGCCAAGAATAGGAGGCAGTAAACAAAATGAGACCAATAATCCTTGCAAGATTCCGGACCCTTTTAGCTAACTCCCAGGGTAAGAACAAATAGGACAGCGAGCGTGGCCACCGAGACGTCCACTTCTTTGAAAGGCAGGCAATTAGAAGCCAGTACGTGGGAGTTCGGGGTGGCGATAGTGGAGGTGAAACTGTCCCTGGGCAACTGGCAGGAGAGCTTTGTAGAGCGGAGTCTGAGAGAGGAGCGTTGCTGTGTCACCGAATGACTAAAGCTGGAAATCATCTTCCCCTAAGTCCTGCCAACACAACGCGGCGCAGTTAGCTCACGGGAACTGCCCTGTGCAGGTACAATGAGTCAGGTTGAAAAGAAGGGAGACATCCATTGCAGATTTCAGATGCAGCGTTACAGACTCTGCATACGGCCCCCCGCTGGGGGCGTCCACCACCCTTCCCCTTGCCTCCTCAGTTTTGTGTCAATAGCTGGCACTTTTAACTCCAGAGAAAGAATATACCTTATTAAACAAATAATGGTGTGAAATATTGCGAGCAGTACATGATTATAATTAAACGCTGCCTAATGAACAGTTGTATTCGAACGAGCAAAGCCGAGAAGTGTCTTCATATAGGCAGTGGGAAATCAGTGGCTGTTCAGTCACAGAGTGATTCGCTAAATGCCTGTTTACAGGAGAAACTCCGTTTTCCAGAAGAGGCACGGATCTTGACGTGACACCCAAATCAGGGGCAAATGCTTAATTTCACTTTGCGTCCACCTATTTGTAGCCTCAAGATTTCACATCCCAAAGTGTTTTTCTTCTTGTTTACCCATTTCCTAGGCAAGAGAGAACTCTGGCATGCTGTAGTGCTCATATAACCATCTGATTCCCATGTCTCTATCCTCATATGGATACTATCCCATTTTGTAGGTAAAGAAGCTGAGACTTTGGGATGGTAAGTCACTCTTCAGAGATCTCAAGTACTTTCAGCCGCAGGGCTAGGAGGTGGAGAAGGCAGAAGAACCCAGGTCTCCATGACCCCCTTAGTCCTTGATGTTCCCAACCATACCTGGCTTCTTCCATCCTGACTCGAAAATACTTCTTTTCTTTTTTTAAGATTTTATTTATTGATTGATTTGACAGAGAGGGAGGGAGGAAGAGAGAACAACGCACAAGCAGGGGGAGCAGCAGGCAGAGGGAGAGGGAGAAGCAGCCTACCCACTGATCAGGGAGCCCGATGTGGGACTCGATCCCAGGACCCTGAGATCATGACCTGAGCCGAAGGCAGACGCTTAACCGACTGAGCCACCCACGCGCCCCAGAAGTACTTCTTTTCACTTGTTCGTTGACATGGACGCACACAAGCACTCACTGAGCCAAGGGCTTCTCCACCGATAGCCAGCCTTCCTAAGAGACTAGATGTACGGATGATTAAAGCCCTGATCTCCTCTTCACACTGAATTCTCCTGTTAAACCTAAAGCTGCTAGTGAGGGGGTGGGAGAATGAATGGGCAGTGCACAGGGTTTTTAAGGCAGTGAACCTACTCTGAACAATGGTGGATACATGTCATTTTGCGTTTGTGCAAGCCCATAAAATGTACAATACTAAGAGCGAACCCTAACATAAACTCTGGACCTGGCCACTAAGGACGTGTCAGTGTAGGTGCATGGGCTGTAACAAATGCACCACGCTGGTGGGGATGTTGAGAATGGGGGAGGCTCTGAGGGTGTGCGGGTAGGGGGCATATGGGAACTCAATTTTACTATGAACCTAAAATTGCTCTTAAAAATAAAGTCTGTCTGGGGCACCTGGGTGGCTCCATCTGTTAAGCATCTGCCTTCAGCTCCGGTCTTGATCCCAGGGTCCTGGGATCGAGCCCTGTGTCGGGCTCCCTGCTCAGTGAGGAGTCTGCTTCTCCCTCTCCCTCTTCTTCTGCCCCTCCTCCCCCAGCTCATGTTCACTCTCTCTCTCATGCTCTCTCTCGCATGCACTCTCTCTCTCAAAAAAATAGTCTAAAAAATTAAAAATAAAGTATTAAAAGAAACCACACAGACTTGAGCTGGGTCGGATTGAGAGTGGGATAGTGGACTGGCATTGCTTCTCTGTGCCCCTTCCCGCCCTGCGCCCCCCTCCCCCGCCCCAAGTCCGAGGTAGCCCAAGCTCTTAGTTACGGCAGCCCGGCAGCCCGGTAGGAGCTGAAGAGGTCGTTCTTCATTTCCAAGGACATTACACACCCTTTCTTTGTTTCTTCTCATCTAGTTACTCCTTCTCCACATTTGAGTCTTCATTTTACTGAGTCATTTGGTCCCCAGTTTCGTCCGAGATTTCCCCTCAGGGAGAGATGTCATTAGAAAGCAACCCGTGAATGCAATAGTGTTAAGAGCCTTTTCCCTCCTTTCGTGAACAGCTGTGAAGCCTAATCACTCATAATGTGGCTGTCCGCATTAGTGATGTAAACTTCTTTAAGGACTGTCCTCTAGATCTTTCAGGTTGGTAAAACCGGTTTTGCAACGCAGGAAGGAAAACACTGGCTTTTCTCTGGAATTGGCATAATTGCCTCATTTCTTTGCTTCCCTTGCTTCCCTTTGGTGACAGGTGCAGATTTGGGGAAAGATAAGAAAGACCCTGTCGGTTCTGGTGCCTTGGCTTCTCCCTCCTTCATTTTTCACTAACTGTGTAATTCTGTCCCTCATCAACTGCCTGCCTGCGTCCTTTCAGATAGGACCCTGTGATATGGTCTGATAAAATTTCTTTGCAATCCATTATTACAGAGTTAGAGGGATAGATTTACACCGCAACGGACATGTGAGAGGGAAGTTAGGATTGTATGTGTATAATGTGAGGGAGAGAGAAAACTCATCTGAAGCTGCTAGTTCACTGAAAAATGGGTTTAATTCTTAGGTACACCACTTAGGAAAATGTATAAAAATCTGCTTGTGAAGACTGAGTTCAGATTAAAAGAAGAAAAGGAAATATTTCCTACTCATTACTTGACCATTACTTCGCCTCCAGCAATGCGATTAGAAACAGGAGGTTGGACTAGACAGTGAGGTTCAAAATCTTCTGGGGCGTGGAGGGAAAATGGCTAATACAGCATATATGAAATGCTGGCAAGTGGTTGCAGCAGGAACATTGTAAAATAGGATTTATAGGCATTTAAGGACTTTCATCTGGGAAGAATTCATAAAAGCAGAAATTGGGAGATGAAGGGAAAATATCCACCGTCCTAGAAAACAATGCCTCCACTCCTATTTTCCTACATCCAAAGGCTCGATCTTTGCATGAAAAGTGGGAGATTCTGGGAGAAAAGGCATGAGAGATGGGAGGAATAAAATCGCTCTAATGTTTTTCTGAACACCGACCTATCTGCTTAAAATGTCCGACTGTAATGTTGAAACCCAGAAGTCATCCATACACCAAAATATACACATTTTCAGCTCTTTGGGAGACATACCTGACAGATACATACCTGAAAAATAACCCAATTAGATGAAGATGTGGCAAGGCAAAAGGAACACCAATCCAAAATTCACGCTGGTTGGAAGGATTCTTTAGCAGAATCTACAAGACACTTCGAGGTATTTTTACCAACGGGCTTTTCCAGTCTCAGATTTGTTAAGCGGCTTTATTGAGATTTAATTCATGTACCATACGGTTCCCCCACTTAAAGTGTACGGTTTGGTGACACCTAGCATATTCACAGAGGTATGTGACCATCACCACCATCTCCTGTAGGACATTTTCATCACTGAAAAAAGAAACCTCCTATTTCAGCCTTCATTCCCTGGTGCTCCTCCCTCTGCTACCTCCAGCCCCGGGCAAACACTAATCTGTTTTATATCTCTATGGATTTGCCTATAAATGGAACCATACAATACGTGGTCCTTTGTGATCAGCTTGCTTCAGTTAGTATAACGTTTGCAAGGTCTAGTCTCAGATTTTGCAGAAAAGGTATCTTAATCTTCCTAGCTATTATTTTATGTATTCTTGATCCCTTCCCAATACGCTCCTTAATATACAACTCCTACTAGCTATCATAGACTGAATGCTTGCCCTGCGCCCCTGTTCTGGACACTCGACATGCTATTTGTGTCTCCATTTTAGAAAGGAGCACACCGGTACAGAGATGTCAATGGCTCTTTGTCCTCTTCAAGTGTTGCCCCTTCCCTATCACAGTTTATGAGCTGGAACCCTGTTCGTTTTTTTCTCTTTTATTGTATGGAAATCATATGCACATTGATTTTTTTTTATATTGTCTGAATGCTTTCCATCTTTGCTCAGTGTGAGTCCTTTTCTTCCTTTAAGCCCATTAATTTAATTTGGTTGCTTTCATGGCTCTGCTGTCCTGCAGCCATACAATTAATTTTTTAAATATCACATTTTGTGTCCTAGGTGAATTTTTTTTTTAAACCAGCATCTAAGGAGAAATTAAGGATTCTCGGACACAGTCAAATCCTACTACCTCCCCCATTCTTAAATTTTTCAAAGCTCAGAAACGTGACCTGGACCAAGCAGTGTCTCAAGACAATTTAAGGAAATACTCTAGAACAGTGTTTATTCCCCCTCAGAGTTGTTTGAGAAGCTGATAAAAGCTTGAACTGTCTCCCCTGAAAGGCGCAGACATCTGTTGTTCAAATACAGTCTCCAAGGGCTCTCAGGTTTTCCAAAGCTCTGCACCTTAGTCAGGGACCCCTGATCTGGAAAGACAGTTATGTAAACGGCGAGGGAACATGTAAGTTTTCCAAAAGTGTCTCCTGCCCCCTTACAATGTTTTGCACATGAGAAGTAAGGGAAATTTCTCAACGCTTCGCGGCAAATTCCCTCTTCCCTGAGGAGGCCACATTATAATTCTGCAGGTGCCACAGTCATGCATATGGTTTGCTAGTCTTGAAGGGAGAGCTAGTGATTTAGTTATGCACGTATACGGGACTGGGCTAGTTATTAACTCAGCTTCTTCCATGCTTGGCTTGGTTCTGCATGGGGACCTACAGGGGGCACATGTCTCCGGATCACTCAAGCTAAAAATGTCCCTGTGTCTCCCAGCTGGACTGGAGCTTTCCCACAGACAGCACCTGTGTTCATCCAGCCGGATTCCTGCTTGCCCTGCTATAAATGCCAGTCCTTGATGTCGTGACCCATGTCATTTGAACTGCCCCTTAAGAATGTCTTCCCTGAAGACAGCTCTGTGAGCCTTGTAGCAAAATGGTCCCTAAACAGTGACCCTAATCAAGAGAAGCAATGCCATCAAATACCACCACAGCATAGTTCTGCCTGGCATTCTGATACTCAGGGCCCTGTACCCAGTGAAGGGTGTCCCAAAAGTCCAGGGGAGCAATAAAGACAGGTGGTTGGGTCGGCCTGGACAGAAAGACAGAGACTCTCTAATCTAGATGTGAGGAGGCTTGGGAAGGACACGTCCGAAATCTTGAAAATCATGAACGGCTGCAACAGTGAGCCCATGGAGTGGGTAGCACCATCCAAATGACTTGCAGGCTAGGGGGCTACCATTGAAATTTGAGGACAGGGAGATTTAAAAATAAAAAGGTATCAGCAAATACTGCAGCACAGGGACTTAGGCCACTGCCTGAAGTGGAGCCTTGAGAGATTCCAGATCCAGTCATTGCTAGGTGGTACCTCATGTCAGCAAGGTCAGCTGGGCCATCCTGTCTATTTGGGATCCTTTTTGGCAGTAGGTGGCCCTGGTGAGACTATCTCATGTCTCCTCCATCCTGCACGTGCTCCATGTTTCATTGCAACCCTTCCCCCACACTCTGCTCCAGGAGGGGGAGGGGTGGGGAGGGGGGTGCTCACACTCATATTGTTACTCTGCCTCTGAGGGACACCGATTTTTAAATATCTCATTTTGAGGACCTGGCTGTGAATTTGATTTCTCTCTCTCTCTATTCCTTTAAACACCCCCAATGATCGAAACAGAGATTTGTTAGCCTTATTCCTATTATTCATCAGAATCTCCTCTTTGGTCCAGGGTTCCACCTGGGGCTTTTACTTGGTACACTGTCCTGGCACCTTTTGCCCCATGATCCTGGCCTTCTGCTGGAAGTAATTATTCAAAACTTCAGAAACCTGGGGTCCAACAGCAGGCCAGCAGAGGGGGTGTCGGGTGCCAGCTGGGGGCCCCATAAGAGCCAAATGAAGCAGGGCTCAGGGACCTGGGGCTGCTGGTGGCATCCTGTTGATAACAGACTACACAGTATGACGCCATTACCTCCCAGAGTAAATCATTTCTATTTTTGGCACAATGCGTGCCAATTATCAATTTCTTCGGGAAATTTCTGTTTCCTTGCCCTCTAGCCTCCCTTCTTCATCTCTTCTTATGTCTCTGGCTTTCCACTGATCACATATGCCACATAATTCTGCAGCATCCTTCCATATTTTGGATAAGCAATCTCCATTTGGCTGTGATCACGTCTGCACGGTGATGATCTAAAATAATTAGAGCTAAATGATTCCCGTTTTGCTTGTATCTGAAGTTGTGATAATGTATAAAATTATTTTGCCATCTAGTCCTGCTGTGCCGCTAATCTTATCTTTGGAAAATTTCAAACCGTTGATGTGGGTGTGCGTTGCATTTGTTTAAGTGATGCCACCACCAAATTATAATGTCTCCGACACAAATATGGTATTTATGGAGCATTATAGCCCATTAATTGGCTTGCTGGCCTAAATCCTCCAGGGACCATCACAAATCTCCAGGGTGCCCTTGAACATGACTTATGCTTCAGCCAAATCACAGCTGCGAATGCCAGCACCACTGGTAAGCATGTGTCTGTGGCACAAATTGCTGTACTGTATTTGACCAGCAGAGTCAGGGCGAGTGGTCTTATGTATGTATGTATGTACGTATGTATGTACGTACGTATGTATGCATGTACGTATGTATGCATGTATGTGTGTACGTATGTACGTGTGTACGTGTGTATGTACGTATGTATGTATGTATGTATCTCAGTTAAACTCATCTTGTTTCTGCTTGAAGTGATCCTCTGGTCAGAAGGATTTATATTCTTCTTTGGCTCATATTTATCAAGCACAGATAAAGTATTTTAGGAAATGGAAATATAACTGGGAACAGGCCAGAATGTTCTTAATGTTCTTAATGTTGTATCTTAATAGAGCTTACCTGCTAGGGAGACAGACGTGGGATAAACAAATCAATAAATGAAAAGGTTATTTCTGATAGTGATAAAAGTTATAAAGGAAGAACCAAGTTGTTGTAAAGAATAACTTGGTGAGAGAGGGTGTGGTGGTTTGTGAAGGCTTCTCTGAAGAGGTGACCTTGGAGCAGAGAAGTGACCCAAAAAGGAGCCAGACATGGGAAAAAGTGTACCAGGCAGAAGGACCAACCCCCACAGAGGCCCTCAGGCAGGAACCAGCTCAACATTTCCCAAATCAGGAAGAAACACCAAGAAGGCGCATGGCTTGAGAGGCCAAAGGAGCCAGATTCTAGGTGCCTAAACTTTTGCCTCACGGACCTACTGGTGCTCTGTTGAAGCCTGTGGATCCCTTCGGAATCATGGAATGCATGGATGGCCCATGTGGAATGCAACGATAACCCATTACACTCTAATACAGCTATCAAAGTATTGAAAACACAAAAACTGTGATGTAAAATCTAAGTGCTTCTTTAACACATTTTGTGGCAGATCTGATAACCAACTCCGAAGTAGCAATATGTCACGATGTCTGCCACAATGTAACGGGATGTGAAATATCTGTGATTTTCATTGATCACAAAGCCACAGGTACTGCTTGTACCAGTAAGATTTTCGCCGTAACTCAATGAGATGCTAGGTATCAATTAGAGGTTGTGAAAATCCCCATCTCCAAATCACAGATCCCACGAATCCTACCCCTGGACCCCAAACAACCTGGGCCACATCACGCAGGGCTCGTGGGCCACGTGGGCCACGGTGAGGTGTTACACTCCGTGCCGTGGGGAGACACCGGGGAATTTGAAGCGAGAGAAGTAGGGTAGTCTTGCTGCTTTAGAGAAACTGGATTCGAGAATACCAGGAACAGGAGGGTGAGGAGGCAATTGCAGGTGAGAGGCGAGGCTGGCTTGGAAGCGTAGTGGCGCTGGAGAGAGGAGAGACGTGAACGTGTTCAAGATGTATTCCAGAAGAACCAACAGGACGCATGGCTCGCTTGCCTGGGGGGCACGGGGATGAGGAGAGGCACAATCAGAATGGGGTGGAGGGTATTGACAGGAGCCAGCAGGTGCTGTGGGACAACACGGCTGGGAGCTGGGTGATGCCGGTGAACCCAGGGCCCCGTGGTGGACACGTCGGGTTTGACACATTGCTTGCACAGATGGAGAGATGTCTAGGAAGCAGCGAATGCCGAGCCTGGGCTCAGAAGAGCTCTGGGCTGAAAGACGAGGCACACGCTCTCTAGTTGAACCTGATGTCTTGAACAAAAGTGGGAACTTGAGGCAGAGAGAGAGGGTCCTTCACCACTCCCCTCAAGGCTGCACCATCCTCACTCCTGTGAGGGAGACTCCTGTTTTTTTTTTTACTCCCCCAAAGAGGTGAAAAAACTTGATGAGCATTTGGGAGAGCTAACGGGGGGCCACCGGAAGAAGCATCTCTGCTCTCGTTTTATCCCCTGCATGGTGCTACTTCTCCAACCTTACCCACTGTGGGAGCAAACAGAAATTAGGATCAGGATTTTGTGGAGTTATACGTGAAACTAATATAATACAGTAGAACACTCTATGTCCATTACACTTCAATCAAAAAAAAATTTTTTAAGAAAAAAAAATTTTGTAGGATTCAATGTAGTGCAAAAGCAAGCTGAGGGAAAGAGTTGAAAGAACAGTAGGCTGGAGATCTCAAACCCTGGCTCCTCTACCATGTAACCTTGAACAAGTACCTTAACCTCACTGGGGCTTAAGAGGGAATTCAAAGTGGGAATAATAACACCACCTGCTGTTATGAAATTCTGTGAAAATATCTGGCATATAACAGGCACTCAGTGCATATTTTTGGTTGAACCTGAGTTGTATAATTTTTAAATGGACATGTGACATTGTCCCTTTCTCGTATAGTTCAACGTAGTTTTCAGGTAGAAAAAAAAGAAATGGTAACTGTGACAAAAACAGTACAAAGGACCTTGAATGATTTACTGGATTTCTCATGCTGTTTCATGACCTGTGGAAAAACAGATGGCATTCCACAATTATTTACCTCTTAAAAAAACAACACTTGAACAGAAACTACAGGTTTTTCACCTTGTAGTAACAAAATAACGTGTAGATATTTCTCTTGGAAACCTAAAAAGAGGGATACATAAGGATATCTACTCCACAAGGCTAAATGCAGTGAACTTCAGGACCTGATGTCTACCCACCAACAAAAGTGTCTCCTCACCAATCAATTTTCCGGTCAGGGCTAGTGGCATCCAGATGTTTATTCATTCATTTTCATTAAACGCATCGACTGTGCTCCAGCCCTGCTCTTAGATGGAAGCATACAAAGACGAACGGGAAATGAAGTCCCTGTCATCACAGAGCTCTCAATGAAGTAGGGAGCAAGATATAAGCAAGTGAAGAGACAGAGCATCTTTTCAGAGAGTGTCTTGCGCTCTGTAGAAAATGTAGCCAAGCACTGTTTGTAGGCACAAGGAGTGTTTGCAATGCGAAGGTACCACTTGAGCTGAGACCTAAATGATCAGAAGGAGCCAACCGTGCAAGAATCTGGGCAAAGCCTGCCCCCCCCCCCCGCCCCGTATGGGAACAGGTACAGGTGAAGGTTGGACATGAAGTGGGAGAGAGAGTAGAAGACATGGTCAGAGAGGTAGGCAGGTGTGAGATCGGTCTTGTAGTCCTAGGTGAAGAGTACGGACTTGATTCTGACCATTAGAGAGCCTTAAGCAAAGGAGCAACATGCTCTGATGGATGGATGTTCAAATTAACCCAACTGATTTTGGAGCCAGACCGTTGGGAAACCAGAGTGGAAGCAGGGAGGCTATTGCCTCCCACGGACGAGATGATCATGGCCCAGGGATGGCAGCCATGGATGTGGAAGGAAGCACAGAGATTCCAGATACCAATTGAAGGTGGTGCCGATAGGCGAGGTATGGCGTGTAAGACAGAAAAGAAAGGGCCGGCTGAGCAACTGGGTCGGTGGTGATGTCATTCACTGAGATGGAGGAGACGTGGAAAAAAGTATGTGCTAAATCAAGAGTTCTGTTTCGGACAGATTGAGTTTAAGTCGTCTGTTAGTCATCTAAGTGGAGATGTTGAGTGGGCTGTTGAATACGCACATCTGGAGCTTTGGAGGGAGGCCAAGGCTGGAGAAAAGGACATTTTAGGATCACGAGCAAATCCTCTGTGAAGTTTTCATTTGAGATGTGTTTCTGCAATCCTGGTTAAATGGATATCCAGAGCAAGCATCTCCTTCAGCTCCCCCAGAGTCAGAATTTCTTTCTGGGCAACTTCAGCTGTCCTGAAAATTCACCAACAGACTGGAGTTCAGGGATTTAAAACATCAGTAGGAGTTTGGTTTTGTTCTCTGTTGTGTCTCAAGTGAATGGAAATGCATGATTTTCATGTTTCATCATAATCTCTCGATCATGCAAAGGACCTGTCACATACCCGTCTGATCTGTCACATATCTGTCTGATCACCACACTGCCCCTTTGACCTTTCAGTTCCCTGGGCAAGCGGACAGCTTAGTGTGAAATGAGTTGGGCTTCGAAAATAAGACCCATGCCAAGGAAGGTAAGCCCTTGGTTAATAACTCTGCCAAGTGCCAGATTAACAGGAGACACTCAAGCAGATAAAGCCATTGAGAAACCATGGTACGACCTTGCCTTCTTTTTCCTTTTCCTCTCCATAAATTTGTGACGGTTCTATCAGTTGTCACCCCTTCTGTCAGTTTCTTCCATTCTCATGATGGTTTCTCATTAAGGAGATTCATGGGGAATGATTAGCCACCAGAGTCTAATCTGGCTCCAGTACAAACTGACCTGCACGCGGTCCTGTCTACCTTGAGCATTTAAGCCGATTAGCTCGGAGCCTGGGAGACAGAATCTAATGTCCTAGAACTCTGCACCCCCTTCACCCCTACCCCCTGAGTAAGGGACTTAACAAATTGACACTCTAATTAGATCTGAACCCACAGTTAGCCCACCTTGGAAGGCATCACTGGTGCCCAGCACACCTTGGATGTTACACTTAGGGCCGGTGAATGACTCTGTGTCGCTGGAGGAATGCTGCTTACATTTCCTCTGCTGTCTTCTGGCCCTATGGTGCTGATTGCCATGGGCGGGGGGGTCTGTTTTGTTTAGACTGTTGGGTTGGTTTTTGTACCGATTTCCAACATCAGATCAGTCTCCTGGTTTGGGAGCGGGTTAGTGATTGGAATGAGATCACCACAGAGAAATAGGCAGCTCACTGCCAGGGCTCTCAATAGCACAGTCTCTGTGCTTTATGTTTCTGATGGAACCAGAGAACAGAAGGCAGGAAGGGTGCCCGGCTTGCCGACAGATCCCCTGGCCGCCGCGTGGGTGAGCTGGCCAGGTGAGAGATGCCACACAAATTAGTATTCTCAAGCATCAACCTCGGCTTTTAAAGCACAGCTAACCACCAAGTCTAAGCAGAAGACTAATGTTAAACTAAAGCCCCTTCAAGAACGATATTCTAGCTGCAAAAGCTGTCCACAAGTGTGGCAGGATAAATTAGTATCAGGCACCCAGGGGGCCTTCTTACACCAATAAACACATTGAAGGTATGCGCCTCCTTCTACCCACTTCATGGCCTCACCACCCACTGCCTTTTTTTTTTTTTTTAACTAAGAATGATGATAGAATAGATTATTTTGGAGCACTGTCTTTGGAGCTAGACAACATGGATCAAAGCCAAGGCCAATCTTTTATAAGTCGTTTCACTGCTCTGTGCCTCAGTTTCCCTAACTATAAAATGCTGGTGATAATAGTGGTACCTCTTTCAAAGGTTATTGAAACTCTTTCAAAGGTTACTCTTTCAGAGTAAATCAGTTACTTCACGTGGCATAAAGATAGTGCTTTGCATATCATAACATCTGAGTAAACATAAGCTACTGTCATTACTGAACATTGTAAATGCCGGATGTGTGAGATTCGAGTGATATAAAGCGTCCACCTCAGGTCAGGTGGGAAGATGGACACACAAACCAACCTGCCATTCTGCCCCAGCCTCCTCTGTATTACAAATATGGGAAATGAAGATGCTACTAAAGAATAGGTCTAAAATTCTATGTATAGTAAGTATAACTGATTAGAGAGGCACAAGGCATAAGAGCAAAAAATCAAATTGAACAATAATTGAGATCAACCTTTTGTCTATTATGAATTAGGCCAAAATGTCTCTGAGATTAAAGCCCAGACATTAGACCTCATTGTGATGTGGTAAAAGAATTAACATACAACAGACTAGTAGCCTAAGAATATTTTTTAAAATTACCATAACATCCTGGCCAGCCAATCCTTCAGCTATTTGCTGAACCAGCAAAACAGCAGGACTTACTATATCCCACCTAGCTGAAAATTTGCCAGAAATCTAGTGTGTGTGTGCGCGCGCGCACACACACACACACACACACACACACACACACGTGTCATTTGGTGCAGAAATAAAATGTAAATATGGAAAGCAAGAAACAGCAAAGTGAGGCTGGCTTGAATCCCAGCTCTACCATCCACTTGCCGTCTATCCTTAGGTGAATTAGTAAACTCTCTTCTCCCCTGTGTCCGCATCTGTAAAATGGGGATAATGTGAGCACGTGCTTCACAGCGTTATTGCAAGGCCTCAATGAGATGGTGCATAATAAACTCAACTTTCTAGCCCTGAGCTTGTCCCATAGCTCAGTACTGTTTTTTGTTTTTTTTTTTTTTCCTGCTGTAGTTCACAAAGCACTAGCTGGACACCTCCCTCCCCAGTTCCCTCTTCTCTCCTTATCTCTCAGCGTCCCTTGCTCTCTCTCCCGATGTTTTGTACACAACTAATAAATATATATTTATTTACATGGGTAATCCATGTTCATTTGAGAAAAGCAAGAAAATACATACAAAGCAAAAAAAATTAAAGACCACTCATGATTCCACCACCAAGAGTAGCCGCTATTTTGCTAGGAATCCTTCTGGTCTTTGTCTATGTAAATCCACTCCATCTATGTAGGTGTAAATGTCTATGTGCTTGTAAATACATCATTACCTATACAGGATCGTACTATACATTCTGTCCAGTAGAACTCTCCTCCTGCTCAGCAATATATCATGGCAGTAAATATAATAGGTACATTATCATTTGAAATTACTCTATGATATTCTAAATAAATTCTGTAATATATTTAGACAGTCCCCTTTCACTAGAAATTTGAGGTGTAATCAGACTTTCTTAGTTATAAACTCTGCTTGTGTAAATATCCCTGATACATATCAACTTATTTGGATACTTTGGCAAAGAGCAATTTTTTTTATTCATCAACAGATACTGCCAGTGGTCTTGTTTGTGGGACCTGCATTTGTGTAAGAGAAAAATAACACTTGGGGTTCTGAAGAAGTCACAGATTTTAACATAATACTACCTATTTAACATAATACTACCTATTCACACCTGGGACACCTGGCTGGCTCAGTCAGTAGAGAATGCAACTAGTGATCTCAGAGTTGTGAGTTCAAGCCCCACACTGGGCTTAGAGCTTACTTGAAAAACAAACAAACAAAAAACACAAATGATTTCATTTGCAAATATGACCCAGGAGTAAATAACATAAAGAGTAAGCTAAGCCAAAAAAATACATATATATATATATAGTTAATAATGTGCAGAATCCAGATATTAGATGATCATGTACATATAAAAAGGCCTGGAAATTTTTCAGGAATACAGAAAATCAACGAACAATTAGAAAATGAGAAACTGGGAACCAGTAGTAATGCTAATCTCGCCTTTGTGATTTATCTTACACCAGACCGAGATAACCAATGATTTGTAATTACTTCCTTCCACACCTGAGTCATTTCGAGGGCCACATAGATAAATAAAATACTAAATTAATTTTCATAAAATGTATTCAGAATTCTCCAGCAGAAGGAATTGGGAAAAGTCTTTGCCAGGAGGTTCAGCTTGTCTGCTTACATCTGTAGCATATTTATTGAGAATCTACTCTGTTCCGGCAAGCGAGGACACAGAGAAAGGCAGGCCAGGGTTCCAGATCTCTTTCCAGGGCACGTCTGCAAGAGCAATCAGGTTGCTGCAATTTGGGTAACATTGTTTAAGGATCTGGATTTCTGAACATCTTGTAATTTTAATATTTTTCTAATATTTTACAGATAGGACATCTGAGCAAAAGTAGAGAAATCTGAGTCTTCTCCTCACTTTGACCCCTAAATCACATGAAGCAATCATTTAACCTTGCTGAGCCTCCATAAAGTTAGGAGAATCACGCCCGATTTCTACTCTCCCCGTCATAGTGATAGTCCCAGTATTTAGGCAAGAAAATGTTAATTAATAAGAGCTTGTTGAATTTCTTTGAAGCTGCTGAGATGTGTGGGGTAACATGACAACGTGTGGCAGGGTCACTGTCCTTTGCACTTGATCACTTAGGTATTTCTGTGAAATTTTTCTATTGCTTTATTTCTATTCAGAGACAAGTCATCTCCCCATGATCTATTTACTCGGGCCCATTTTTGAGCTGAGGTTGACGTCCTCCAGCCTCACCGCACACTTGTAAGGTGGGTGGTCCCTGGAAAGTGGTGTGCTAGGCACTGCGGGTCACTTAACGTTTGCCTCAGTCAGACACTCAAGGCCGGGCACCTCCCGGAAAACCTCCTCCCTGCCTTTTACCTCCTGTCTCTTCTGCTCACTCCCCGAGGCTTCTGCTGGCCCTTCCGCTGCTTTGTCCTCACCTCGCTTGCCCTTTCCTCAGCTCTTCTTTCTGCCTCTTCTTCCTGCCCTGGAACATGGTCTCCCCTTCACCCTCCACTGTGCACCACCCCGTCCTGTGTCCCCTGTCACGCTCCTTTCCCTCCCACCAATGCTTGTGCGGGAAACTCAGCCCTGGCCACCGGGAGTGTCTGCTCAGCGGCCCGTAATTCTCCCATTCAGGGGCCAGCCACGGCACCGCGAAGCCCCCATTTGCTTATGGGACAAGATGGAAGACACTTAGCCCGCGTCTCTTCCCACCCCATCAGCTGTGCTTGAGCCTCTCCTCCGAACCCTTTGGCCTCCGCTAGTACTACATGGGGTAGTGGGATGGGAGTGTTGGGAGACAAGTTGCAGTGCTAATCTGAAGAAAAGCCCCCAGGCCTCATTACCGTTATGCACCAACACCAATATGTAAGCACGACTTTCCCCAGAATGGATTATGGAAAACATTTCAGCAGCTTTCAGCAATTCCCTAAGTGGGAGCACAGCAACTCTGTTTCCCATCCTGTAGGAATTCTCATGACTGGTCTTTCAACAAGCACAAAGTTTTCACTACCCTTTTTGGGGCTAGTTCAGCCCCGAAAATTGGGCAATACAGTTAGGATGTCAGGGACCTAACACAAGGAGGGGCATTACTGAGTCCATGGAGTCACATGAGTCTCAGTCTGGGGGGGATCCCCAAAGCCACCCTTGGGCTCCTATGATTGACTAGAAGGCCTCACAGGAATCAGAAAAGTTCTTTTCCTCATGGTTACAGTTTATAACAGCAAAAGGATACCAGGTGAAATCAGCAGAGGGAAAGGGTCCAGGGGGTAAAGTTCAGGAGAAACCAGGCACAAGCTCCCAGGTGTCCCCTCCAAGTAATGTCACACAAATCTGCTTAATTTTTCCAGCAACAATTTGTGACAACACATACCAAGTATTATCACCCCAAGCCTTGGTGTCCAGGGTGTTTATTGGGGTCAGTCACATAGGCATACAGCGCCTGCCTGTCTGCCCCGGGCTCCTCAGACACCAGCCCCCCACAGTGAACATAGGTGTTCAGCATAAATCACATTGTTGACATAAATGATTTCCTTATACTCTTACCATACGGCCCAGGGCCTCAGGCATACAGAGACACTCATAGAAGGCAAAATATTGCAAGGACTTGGAGCTCACCTCCAAAGAGCCAATCTTGAAAACGGGTCTTTCTGGGGAACATGCACGGTTTGAGCAACCCAGGCCTGCTGAGTTAACCCCTTCCTGCAGACATTCCCCGGGTCAAGACACTGGAAGCCTTTGGCCAGCACTTCTCGAATCTCAACTCTTACCTTCTGGAAATAATATCCTATCTTCCTGTAGGGTCAGTGTTCAAAATAATAACCTCTGAACTGTTTTCAAAAACAGCAAGGCACTTTTTAAAATCACGATTTTTATCATCATCGTCACTGTCGTCATGTTAAAGTATTATCAATAATCACTGTTATCCAGTGGGGCGGGATATGGAAATGAGCCCTTAATGCTTCCCTGTGATCTCAGAACAGGTCCGAAGCGCCCGTGTCCCGTTTCGGAAGACAGAGGCAGCCTCGAGAGGGCTGTGTCTCCGCTCCACGCCGGCCTCTAATCTTGACCTTGCTTTTCTCCGTCTCCCCCTCTCCCCCCGCCAGTGGCTCCGAAACCCGGGCCCCCAGCATGAGAAGCGGACCCTGTTTGGAGACATGGTGTGCTTCTTGTTCATTACGCCGCTGGCCACCATCTCGGGCTGGCTCTGCCTGCGGGGCGCCGTGGACCACCTGCACTTTAGTAGTCGGCTGGAGGCCGTCGGACTGATTGCACTCACTGTGGCACTCTTCACTATTTACCTCTTTTGGACACTAGTAAGTATGGCCCCCGGGCCGGGGGCTCGGGGTAACTGGAGCCGGCAGCCCCCCAGCTGGTGCAGCCTTCCCCTTCCCCCACAGGCCCGCTTGCCCGGCGGAAGGCAGATCTGCAGGTGCTGGCCGGGGCGCGGGACGGGGGTGGTGACCGCGCGTGCATGCGCGTGGATGTGCGGGCGCGGGCGCGTGTCCGCGCGGGTGTGCTGCTGGGAAGAGCAGGTGAAGGAAAGGAAAAGCCCCCGCTCCTGAGAGCCCATCAGTCAGAGCCATTTCCCTCCTCCAGGGTTCTGGGATGCCATCCGCGACGAAGCACGGCGTTTTCTTTCTCTGGTTTATGTTCCCCACTTTCGCTGGGATGGTAGCGGATTAGGAATGATGCACTTGGCCACTGTGGCTGCCACTGTCCTGCTGCTGGTTCTTTTCTTCTTACTCCCGGACACAGCCTAAAGTCTTGGCTGGACGTGGGGCTGTGTTTTGCCGCATGATTATTCTGTGTGTTGGGATATTGACTCCGCTGCCCATAAAAAGGCCAATTTATCTAGCTGAGAAGCCGCCACCAAAGAAACCCATTTCCCAATAAGCGTTCCTGCTGTATACGAGGCAGGATTCTTAAACCCGTCTGGGTTTGTTGTTGTTGTTGTTGTTGTTGTTGTTTTCATTCACTTAACTCCTGAAGAGAGTTGAGTGCTTGGGCAGCGGTTGGCACAGCATTGATCTCACTTTCTGTTTCCCTCTGGGAGCTGCGGGGAAGACGGTCACCCCCCCAGACTCATTTCAGAAACCGGACGCCCTGCTTCCTGGCATGACTCTGCTGTGCCTGCTCATTTCTAATCTGAGCACGTGCCATGGTTACTTAATATGTGTTTCCTGTCCAGAGGTACCATTCTCTTACCCCGTGGCACAGTGTCAGCATGTGGAAGCTTCTAGCGCTCACTCACACGTGCCCTTTCCTCCCCGGCCGACCATAACCCTCCCCTGCCCAGCTCGTTTCCCTCTTGTTCGTCCTGTGACCCTTCAGCTCTGTACCTCCTCTGGGGGTGGGGGGAGGCTCAGGGGGTAAGTAGAGACACACGTCAGTCTCAGTAAGAGGGACGTGGCTCCAGCCTTGGTAAAGATGGGGCGTTCTGATGCTTCGAACTCTCTCCGAGTCCCCTGGTGGATTTAGGCATTCTGCTCCCAGCCTCATGACGCCCCACCACCAGCAGAAGTATGACTGCCTCCTTTAAAAGTCTGCTGCCCAAGTGGGTCCCGATTCACTGTGAATCAAGCAATGAAGCGGACTCACACGTCACAAGGCAGTGGGAATGGGAAGAGGGTTAGAATAAGAAATCAAATCACCTTTAGCACTAACTCCCGGTCAACTGCACCAGCTTGGAAAAGTCAGTCCACAGCTCTGAGCCTCAGCATCTGTGTCCGTAAAGTGCGGACGACAGCAGTGCCCATCCCGCCAGCCTCTCTGCTGCTTAGGGACAGAAAGGAGAGAGCACCCGAGGAAAGTTCTCTGGAAAATAACTGTCAGTTCTTACCATGTTTACAGGTTTGCTAGTCTACGATTTTTCTTAGACGTGTGTGGAGGATGAAGGATGGTTGAAGATGTAAACCTAAGTGTTGGGCTTTCAAACCAATTCAAGGCCTTTTAAAAGGAAAACCTGCTTTGTAAAGCGTACGTTCACCTATTAGGAAAGAGGAAAAGGTGGCCGGGGGAGGAAGAAAGGGAAAGATTTCGTCGGGGAAAGCGGATGTGATCCTGTTTCATCTCCCATCTCAGATGAAAGGGGGCTTGGGCGGGAAGGGTGCCTGGAGTGGGCTCTTTCAGGAGACTGAGAACATACTTCATTCCAGAAACGTTTCCAAGAGGCAGGGCCGTGTAGTGGAAAGCGCATGCATTAGAATCCAAAGGCCTTGCGGTCGGACCCAAGATTTAGCATCCTAAGAGCTGTGTCACTCTGAACTTCACCTCTCTGATCAGCCTTACCCTTATGCAGAAAGTGAAGGAACGGTGACAGCCCTTGGGTCACTGGGCTACCCGTAAGGACTAGGTGGGGTACCTTCAGGAACGTTTATTAGAGCACCCAATATAGGCATGGGGCTTTCTTCCTCTGGACGCCCAGCCGGCTACAAGAGGCAAAGCTGCTGGAGGGGAGGGAAGGCATTCTCCCCTCTGCCGGGTGTGGACACTGCGCTGCGGAGCCCCTGAGCCAGAGGTTCCTGAATCCGGGCTAAGTCCCTCCCAGATAAATGCTGTATTGAGCCGCCCTGGCAGGAGCCGTAACTCAGAAGCTGACAGCACTTGGAAAGTGCCCTCCGGCAGAAACCCATTGTAAACAAGCTGTCAGGCTCCGGGAGAATATGCTGTGAAAATGTCTTAGATAAACAAACACTGTGTCAGTCCCAGCCTTCCTGGCGGGGCCCCGCCGCGGGCGCAGGGAAGGGGGACACACAGCCCCACCTCATCGCACCTCTGCAGTCTACACCCAGCCCTGCTGCCCTCCTGGGAACTGGGCCTTCTGGAACCTGCCGTGTGGAAGCCTGCATCTGGGACCCGCGAGTCCAGGGAGGGGTGCCCTGGAAACATCCCTGCCCACATCACAAACCATTTGAGGTCCAGGGACAGACATCATCGGCACTAAGAAGTCACCTAGGGTGGCACTTATAATTAGCCTCATGCTGACAGGTGAGGGGACCGGGGTGCCGTGCTGCAGGGAGACCCTGCGTTCACTACATCACCGAGGCAACAACCAGCACCCAGCATGGAAACTGGTTAAGGCCCGGAATGGAATGAAGGAGCAACCTGTTTCCTCTGGCTGACTCCCAGCCCCATGGGGTAGTTGTCTGAAGTCTCCTTATAAAGTCGGGAGACCTCTGGGAGGACGCTGCCCAACGAGGGTCACCGTGTGCACGCTGGCTGAGCCACAGCCCACACGGCCCGCGGTGGCCTGAGGGTGTTGAGGGTGACCCCGTGTCCGGTCCTTCTCTGAGGCCCATTTGCTCACACACAGCCCACCTGCTCGGTGTAGCCAGAGATCGGGGAACTGGGCCCAGTTTCTGGGAAGACGAGGCCCTGGCCCCATCAGTAGGCCTCGATCACACCATAACCTCCAGAGAGAAAGGGCAGAATAAAAAATAGGTAATGCGATTTCCCACTCCCTGCTATGACTTTACAGCAGACCTTAGGCCACAGCCCGTCACCTCCCTGCCAGGGACAGGTGGATGCTAATGTAATCCTTCCTTGCCCCATCCACGTGGCTACAGCTCTTTGTGGATCTTGCCCACGTTAATATCCTTTGAATGAAGAAATGAATACACCTCAAGAAAACCATCCCAAAAGAAACATTTTTAGAATAGTGGCCCTGTGCTCTTTCTTCCTCTTCTCTCCATAACACAGACATTTAAGGAGCGCCTGGGTGGCTCAGTCTGTTAGGCATCCAAGTCCTGATTTCGGCTCGGGTCTTGATCTCAAGAGTCATGAGATCGAGCCCCGTGTCGGGCTCCGTGCTAGGCGTGGAGTCTGCTTCAGATTCTCCCTCTCCCTCCCTCTGCCTCTCCCCCTGGGGACATCTAAGAAATATCTAAACCAAGTTCCTAACGTTACAATTGTCCTAGCTTCTTTTTGGTTTGTTGTTTATTCTTCCCTCGCTGCCTCTTTAGTCCTCTAAGTCAACCCTCCTTTTTTCCTATTCTGTTCCACTGCGGGAAGGGAGTGGTCTTGGAGCTCCTGGCCCAGGCTCAGCATTAGCCCGGGGCATTTGCAAACCTGAGGTCCCGTCTGCATTAGGCCCAAGTTCCTTGATTTTCCCCAATAAGGAGTCATCTTCATCTGATGCTTTCTTTTCATTGATTGAATTTGCCTGCAGACTGTGATGGTTAACGGCAATTAAGACAGATGAATGCATAATAAGACCTCGTTTGTTTGTCTGAACAAGCGGGCTGATTTTCGAGCCTCCTGGCCAAGGAACCAGGAGACCAGCTAAGTCGTTGACTCCCGGGGTTGTCAGCAGCAGCCTTCTCAGGCTTGCACGGATCTGCGAATCACCTGGGGATCTCGTTAAAATGCACGCTCTGATTCCTTAGGTCTGGGCGGAGCCCAGAATGCTGATGTTCTAACAAGCTCCCGGGTGATAACAGCCTGCGGCTGACCCACAGCCACTCCGAGAGCAAGCGAAACAGCGCTTTTTTTTCCTTGTCCTCCCACTTCCTCTGTGTCTAAGAAGGAGCATCCACAAACCTGTCTTCTTTTCTGTATTTAACGCATCAAAAATAACAGGCCTAGGGCGCCTGGGTGGCTCAGTTGGTTAAGCGACTGCCTTCGGCTCAGGTCATGATCCTGGAGTCCCGGGATCGAGTCCCGCATCGGGCTCCCTGCTCGGCGGGGAGTCTGCTTCTCCCTCTGACCCTCTTCCCTCTCGTGCTTTCTATCTGTCATTCTCTCTCTCTCTCTCAAATAAATAAAATCTTAAAAAATAAAAAAATAAAAAAAAATAACAGGCCTAGAACACTACCATGTGTGAGGCACGGTGCTGAGTGCTTTCTGTGTGCTCTCAGACACCACTCTTCAGGTTTTGCTGACAAGGAAACAGACGCTTGGGGGTGGCAAGCAACCCTCCCAGCGTCACGGAGCCACTAGGCAGAGGATGGGGACACAGGCCTGGGGTCCGGGCCTGAGAGCGCTGGAGAAGGCGCCCCCTGCATGCACCCGCGGCCACTTCTAGGCCTACCCGGAGGTCCAGCGCACACAGCTCCTTAACACACAGACGAAGCGTCTCTTGATTTGAAACCCAGCCTTCCCAGAAGATCTCCAGATTCCCGTCTTCTTGGACTGCCAAAGCTCCTCATCAGTACGAGTCTGCCTTCCACTCTTTTCCCCGCTCTTGGCCCCGGGCGGCAGGCTTTCCCTGCTGCCTCGCCCCCATTCGGTGAGGAGCACCAAGCAGTAGCGGGACAGAATCGACACACGAGAATCAAGCTTGGGCGAAAAAAATACAACCCAAACCTGATCCATTTTGGCAATGTTCAGGGCCTTGTGGAGAAAAGCACATCTGTGTGAGTTTAAAAGCTTATATTTTCATACCCAAATCTCTGGCACTCGGCCTGTGGCATCTGCTCTCTAGCCTCGGAAATTTAAGCTAGCGGCCTTGAATTGCATGATCCTGCCAGAGGACCAATAAGCCCTTTCTGATCCAGGGCCTGTGCTCTCCTCTGCTTCCAGAAATGCTGAGTTCCAACTATGGGGTCAGCCCTCTCTCTGTGACCACCAGGGACCCTGCCCTGGGGTCAGCCCAGTAACACCCACCCCAGGTGATTAAACAGCCCATGCCGGGTCATCTGTCAGCCTAAGCTCACAGGCACCTTCCTTGCCAGCACCTACCTAGTTATCTGCATGCTCTCAAACTGGAACCTTTCCCCATTTTTCAAGACAGTCCGTGCATCTTCAGAAGTACAGACTCTGAATTTCCCGGGCAGTCCATCCAGGCCAGCCTTCTCGAAAACGAACGACAGATGTATCTCATTCCAGCATATTTACAGGAGAAGCAAGTCCTTGTCGGCACAGTTAAGCCACCATTGGCCATCAGTTTACTGCTCATAATGTTGTAGGTTATATAAGAGAGGCTTAAATCTGAAACAGGGTTGCAATCAGAAAGTGGAGGATATTTATTCACTCAGCAAACTCTACCGAGCAACTTCCTAAGTGCCAGGCACATGATGGGCGCTGGGCATGCAGTGATGAATACAACCCAAGCCCTGCTGTCGAGATGCTTCTGGAGCAGGGAGAGAGAGACACAAATACACTGACATACGGAGCATTGATGCCATGCTGAGGTAGGCACGAGGCACTGCAGGTGCCCAGGGAAGTGGATCCTACCCCACGCTGAGGCCCAGGAAGAATTTATCCAGGGACTTGGTGCCCATGCCGAAGCTTATCCCACCGGAAGCCATAGAACGCTGGAGCTGCAGGCAGTCGGGGCTCACCTATCGGGGCCCCGCTGGTACAGTTGTAGGAGTTGTGCATGGCACAATTTGAAGGGTACCCTTCCTGTCATAGGCAGTCTGAATGTTGAATTGTGCAGTGTCCAACCTGCAGGAAGGGACATGACACCCAAGCATCCTTCTCATTTAACAGAGAGGAAGCTGAGGACCAGAAAGACACATGGCCCAGGTTAGCGCCGTACCTACTCTGCCTGGCTGTCTGTAGCCAACCTGCTTCACAACTGATGCTTTGGGGCCCAAACGCTACTATCCCCAAACTAAATCCAGCCTCTGAAGGAACCTCATTTCCTAGTCATATCCTAATTGTTTCCACTCTGAGGGGGAAGAAAGGAAGCCACCCCGGGAGCCCTGCCCCTGTTCAGACAGGGGTGTTCTCTGGTCGGTGCCTATCTCCCAACACTCAGCGGCCAGCCGGCGAGGTGTGGCCCGGGGCGGTGGGGGGACTTGCCTCGCTTTCCTGCCGCCAGCTATTCGGAGCTGTTTTCAATGACCTGTTTGTTTCTTGGGTTGATTATTGGCTTCCGCTGACCTGAAACCCTCCCTTCTGTTTCCTCTCCTGACCCCAGGTGTCGTTTAGGTACCACTGTCGATTGTACAACGAATGGCGTCGGACCAATCAGAGAGTGATTCTCCTCGTCCCAAAGTCTGTCAGCGTCCCTTCTAACCAGCAGTCCCTGCTGGGCCTCCACTCTGTCAAGAGGAACTCAAAGGAGACCATTGTCTGACGTCCGTGTGGCTGGTTGGTTGACTCGTCGTTTGGGGTTCCGGACGTTTCTGCCCTGGGGCCATGACTGAGCCACCCCCAAACCCTTCCTGAAGCCGTGGGTCTCGGGACATCCAGAGCTGTGGCAGCACCGCGCCCCGAGCAACGGACTCGACCCCAAAGAAAGCAAACGCGGTTTCACTTGGAATCATGGATGCTGCGATCACATGATCCTTGCTGGGTTGCCAAACGTGCTTATTGAGCAGATACTATACGGAGTTTCCCCAACACCTCTTTGACAGATGAGGAAGGTTGTCCTGCTAAAGATGCAATTCAATGCTTCCTTTTTTATTACTATTTCAAATATATATATATAGATATAGATATATATTAAAGTCAGATGATAATCACCATGGAAAAGCCAATGTTAAAACTGGTTTCTTGGTTTGGACGGGTTTGGTTTTGGGTGAGTGTATTTGTTTCCTGGTTTCTACTGTAGATTCTTTGGGGTAATTTGATAACCTGAGTGGTCTTTTTCCATCTCCTTCTCTCTTACTAAGGGGACAGCATAACAACTGCAGAACAAGGCATATCTGAAGGACGTTTTGTACTAAACTTCATTTATTCCGTTTTTAAAGGGGAAAAAAAAAAAAGGCGTGGCGACTCTCCCGACAGTGAGCTGTTTATTTAAATTTCATTAAGGAGGAAAAAAAAAATTATGGTGAGAAGCACGCTCCTTTCAACTTGTTTGGTACTGCCGGCTGATAAAAACTATTTTCTAATAATAAATATCCAGTGTGTGAAAGACAAACCCCATTGATTGCAATATTTTTTTTTGAAATTATAAAACCGGTGAAGTTTCCCCAAAGTAGATTTTTAAAAGAAATAAAAAAGAGCAAGTAAAAAGGTTGGTGTTCTTATTCCCATCCCATGTAGTTCATGTCTTAATTCTGCATTCGCAAGGAACCTCAGAGGATCATTAGACATTTCTAGGAACCCTGGACCTGTTTTGCATATCAATTAGCAGTCCCATTGCTCTATTGGATTTCTAGCTTGACAGGTAGATGTGGCAAGAAGCATGTCCTAGCAGACTACAGCCCCTTTGTCTGGTTTAAAAAAGAAAAAAATGAGTCCCACACAGTGCCTTCCCAGAACCACGAGAATATTCTTTCACAGGCTGAACGAGACCTTTCCTAAGGGCTTCATGTCCCTCTTTTATCCATCACAGTGGAAAGGGTCTAGCCTGCACCCCGCATTTGCGTCCCGCTGAAACCAGGGGGCACATGGGTCACCCGAGGAAACGACTTGCTGGCTCCCTTGTCTGCCCGCCTGCCACCCACCCACACGCCCCGGGAGGAGAAGGCGGAGCCCAGCATTGGGGAATGCTTCAAATGTGGATTTCTAGAACATGACCCACATTCTGAATATCACTCCAGCGTCTGCCTTATGCTCCCCAAGTGGGAGAGCAGAAAATGCAAAGGACCAGGCAGCAAGGAGGGTAAGGATTCTCGGCTGCAGGTTGATCAAGCCGATGCAGGTATCAGCTCTGCCTGCCGAGCCCCCCATTCACAGACTGCTCCCCATGCGGCAGGCGGAGGGAAACAGATGAAACTCAGATGTGCTTTCTGGCTGATGACAATAGATGCCCTCCCCACCACGCTTCCCTTCGGTGCTCCATTCCCCTAATAGACGCCTCAGCCCCACTGTTTCCTCCGCCCCCTTCACCCTCCAGGCTGCCCTTAGCTGTACCACCATCCACCGTTTCTCAATCGACCTTTTTAAAATGTGGACACCACTGGCTGCATGCAGCTCTCACACATTAAATTTCCAAAGCCAGGGGCGGGGGGCGTCCACTTGGCGGCTTGTGAATGACATTCACGAGTGGAGAAATAACATCCCCCCAGCCTGGGTCCCCGAGCTGTCAGGTTAACCGGTGACACCTCTCCGTGGAAGGGCACAAGCATTCGTGGGAGGACCGTAGCCTTTATCCTCTCGGCTTCTTCCATGAATGAGGGAAGTGGGAGATCCCCCCCGGGATCATTTCCTGTTGAGTCGGCTGCAAGGGAATGCCTGCTGTCTTGGTTCATGAGACGAGACGTAGGGACTCAAAATAACGAAGGCAGACAGGTGCCCGGCAGCTCTCGGCAGCTCTCTGGGGCCCCTGTGCTGGGAAGGTCGGCACGTGGGTACTGGGTCTGTGCCACACCTCTTTCCCCATATTTGCATCCCCACCCTGGGAAATAAAGCAGAGTCCACACGCGAGGAGTCAGTTGCAAGGTGGGGCCGAGGGGGGGGGCAGGACGCTCCAGGCAGCCAAGAGTAGCCTCGGTGCCACCTGTCTCAGGCCACCAGCTCGGGTCCTCCTCATGCGAGACTCTGAGCTCCATCAGCACCAGGACACATCTGAGATGCTGATGAAGTTCTTCATCCCTTCTTGGCTCTTGAACCCTGACGTCGTTCAAGGCTAGGGAGTGCAAGGAACGACAGTACGTGCACCATGAGGCACCAGCCAAGAGGCAGGGGCTAGGTGGGGGCCACAGTCCAGGCCCTGTGTCTGTCGCCAAGCCAGGCTGCACTCGCCCAAGAAGAAGGGTGCCTCTTGCTAACCCGTGCAGAGGCGCCAAACCCTCACCCAGCGGCTTGGCCAGGCTTGAACCTCTGCTTCAAACTTGAGAATGAAGCAGGGAAAGGAAGGAGGAGGGGCGGGTGAAGGACGCCGGGGGTTCGCCATTTCCCTTCCATCAACTCCCACGGCCAGCTCTCCCCCGCTCCAGGCTGTATCCTAACCGAACCATTTCCCTTGCGGATATTCGGCAGAGACAAACACGTGTCACAGTGAAGCCGGAGGGGGAGAGGGACAACCGAACAAGCCCAGCAAGCTCTTGCCTGCCGTGTGTGTGTGTGTGTGTGTGTGTGTGTGTGTGTGTGTGCGCGCGCGCGCGTGCGCGCGCGTGTGCCCCCACGTGCCTCTGTGTTCTCATCTGGGGGCTCCAGAGAACCCGGAACGTTTGCACAAATTCTACAGCTCAGAGGACTGAGCAGAAGCTCAGATGAGCTGGAAAATCCAATAAAGGAGAAATGAATGGCACAACTTGGAAGTGACTTGTATTTGTCTTTCGTGGCCTGGCCCCCCTTCCCCGTGCCTGAGCGCCATCCGTGGTCTGTCCCTCTCAGCTGGGCTGTCCTCACAGTTATGTCATCTTTAGCGGAAGTAGCTCATCTGCGGGCACGGAGGACCCGAAGGAGGAAATGGGAGTAAAACGGCAGCCTGCCTCCCCGCACTTTGGCCAGTGGCCAGCTGGAGGTTCCACGTCCTCCCCGGGCCTCTTTGTTCCCCTCCTGGCCCCGGCTCGGCCGCCCGGGGCTGTCTCCCCCTTCCCTGGCACGCTGCCCAGCTGACGGAGCGGCGTGACCTGCACAGAAACTTCACCCTCAGTCTGCTCTCACCAGGGAGGAGAGACCTGGGAAAGGAAATCAGCACATGCTTCCTTTCCTCTCTGATCCAGAATGTTCCCAGAAGCTACCGGAAGATGAGCCACGCAGCTCTAAGCCCTCGGGCTGGAGGAGATGTGTAGGTTGTGATTCTGGAGCCATTCGTGGGAGAGCAGGTGGGCCTGTGGGTAGGGACGGGGCTCAGGATCATTTTAGGACCAGAGGCGGGGACTGGATGCACCTGGCTGGACATCACCCAGCCTTGGCCAGGCCCGGGGAGGGTCTACGGACCGGCAGGCTGCCACAAGAGGCCTGGGGCCGCAGAGGTTTGGAGTGAGGAGAAATGGGCACTCCAAAGCAATGGCTGGGCAGTTGCGCGCCCTTGCCAAAATGGGTCGGAATGCACGGGCAGAAATGCATGGGCCAGTATGTCCTACAGTCCCCCTTTCTTTGGCTTTACAAAGCTCTCAGCACCCAGGAGTTTACCACCTTCCCCTTGTTGTTCAGCTGTTGTGCGGTGATTCCGTCTCTCTGCTTCCCAGTGCACTAGCGTGGGAGAGAACCAGCCCGGTTCTGCCCTGGACAAGGGAGCTCACCTATCCAAGCCTCAGTTTTTTGCCTCTGTAAAATGGGGGCAGTGCCTCCCTCGGACAATCCCTGTAAGATTTGTAAGGTTTAGCTCCCAGGAGTGGATGCGCGAATGACAGGGACCCTCCCTCCCCTTCCTTCCACTCACCGTGGCTGATGTCTGCATTATTCTGCCCCAGCTTGGGGCCTGACAAAGGACTTTCATAAATGATCTGAAGGACCATACACAGATAGTTTAAAATCCTTTTCAGAAAGAAGAGGGACTGATTTTAAATAATCAACAGATATTTATTGAGCACACTGTGCTTGGAATAAAAAGAACAGCAAGAGATCCTTCTGGAGGTTGAAATTACTGACTTGATTGAGATCTTTGAATCATGCGTAGATTTCAGTTACCCTTGCATTTCCTGACACTGGAGCTATGGCTAATTGAGAATTCATCCCAGATTTAAAAAAAAAAAAAAAAAAATTTTTTTTTTTTTTTGCCCGTTCTGGATCTAGTGCTACAGAGGAAAACAAATATAGTCTATCAGTTGTCTGTATTCCCAGAAATGAGGGACTCATGAGTCACGGAGCTCATACATCTAGTGCCTTCTCAGAGGCTCTGAAGTCTGTGCACAAAGACAATACAAGGAGACCAGCCACGGAGCCCTGCTGCTTTTGAGAAACTCTCCTTTTCGGACATACTTTTCACCTACCGGGTCCAAAGCCACCCTGTTTAGGAAAGGAATATATGGACCCCGTCAGAGGTTTTATTTTATCATATGCAAAGAACTGAGTTAATCCTGCATCTGATCCCTGACAACTTCTATCACCGTCAGCCTCTATGGGTCCTTCTGCTTTATTCCACCAGTACATACATAGAGCCAGACACTTCCCGTGAGTCATGCGCTAGGCAGCACTTTGAAAACGACCTCATCTATTGCTGCCTAACAAACCACCCCAAAAGCAACCATTTCATTGCATTTCGCTGTTCCCTGGGTTGGCTAGGGCTCAGCTGGGCAGTCCGTGGGTAGTGCGTCTTCTGGGCGCACTTGGCCGTCTCAGACACTCAGATGGGTCGAGTGCTCCTCCCGTGGCCTTGTGTCTCCACCTGGCATCTCGGCTTCGAGGACCCCTCTCTCCCGTGGCAGCTCAGGACTCCAAGAGGGAAGAAGCTTCTGTCCTGAGTCACGCTTGGGCCTGGAAGGGCCGGTGGTGCCTTCCTCGCATCCTATTGGCCAAAGCAGTGACACGTCCCCGCCCCCTGATGGGAGGGGCAGAATTGTATGGGGCCGTCTTTGCAGATTGGCTACCAAAACTCTTTTAATAGACGGGGAAGCTTAACCTGAGAGGTTAAGAGACTTGCCCAAAGCGACAGAGCTGGTAAGGGGCAGACCTGGGATTCGGACCCAGGCTCTGGAGTCCATGCCCTCGACCACTACGCTATGATGCCTCTCAGCTTCTAGTTTGAGTAGTCCCCCCTTCATCCCTGCTCTCCACTCTCATCGTGGCCCTTCCTGAGGCACCCACTCTACCAGGCTTGATACATAAACTGAATATATATATATAATATAATATTTGTATTTACAAATATATATATATTTGCGAAACATACTGTTTTGTGAGCAGATGTCTTAATTTACATAAAAGTGATTATGCTAGGGGCCCCTGGGTGGCGCAGTCGGTGAAGCACGTGGGACTCTTGGTTTTGGCTCAGTTCGTGGTCTTAGGGTCATGGGATCCAGCCCCTCCTCAGGCTCCTGGCTCAGGGCAGAGTGGGCTTGAGTTTCTCTCTTCCTCTCCCTCTGCCCCTCCCCCCTGTGCATGCACGTGCTCGCTCGCTCGCTCTCTTTCTCAAATAAATAAAAAATAAATAAATCGTTTTTTAAAGTGATTGTGCCGTAAATCTCATTCTTTCCCCACCCCACAGCCCACATAACACTACATTTTTAAGATCTATGTTGCTGCCTGTGTCTGGGTCCGTGCTCCTAACGGTGCTTGGGATTCCGTTTCACTTCTCTGTTCCCTTCATGTTACCTCCAACTCTCTGACGCAGCCAACAGGACCCTGGCGGGCACCCTCCCACTGGAGAGATCATCTGGACTAGTAGTATCCATGAGTGGGAAAGGACGCTGGGCTATAGGACGGTGATATAGTGAACTTCACTAAGTTTGCGTGATTCTCCAGAAGGACTACAGCACGCTAGACACTCCCCTTGGCTGAGTTTTGCCCTTTCTCCATTAGCTAGCTCTTCTTTATTTGCTCATTTTTGGCCAATCTGACATCACTTGTACACTTCTCATTTTTCTTCCTGGGTCGGCCAGCTTCCCCTCCTTAGTCTCTCACTCAGCTTGATGAGCTGCCCTTTGTCATTGGGTCAACACCCTCCTAACTGTGTCCCTGGTGTCCTTCGTTGAACAGAAATCCTTCAGCTGGACTTCACCAAATCTGGTTGCTGTCAGGTGCTCTGATGGGGGATCTTATTGAAATATAAGAAGTCCTTTTTCATTCCCAAACCACAAAGACAGTCTCTCAGAATTTCTGCCTCTATAGTTTCATGTACCCCCCTTAGGTTTTTGATCTCTCTGGAGTTCACCTGTGCCCCTGACATAAGACAGGGATCCAACCTCATCTCCCTAAATTTTCCATCACCATCTAAGAAACAATCTCCCCTTCCGTCATTCGCCCGTGCCATCACCTGTATCCTACACCCAGCTCCCTGTAGACACGGGTCTGTTTCTGCAGTCCCCATCTGTATCCCTGCATCACCTCACTGTTTTTCTCACTGAGGCTTCATCCCAACGCTCGGGATGTAGTGGAATGAGCAACCCTATCCCCTGCCAATTTCACTCTTTTTTTTTTTTTTTTCAAAACTGACTCAGTTATTTATAGACAAGCTTTTAATTCTTGTGCATAAATTTTAGAACAGTTTTTGTTAACTTGTTTAAAAGGTCCTGATGGAATTTTGATTGGAACCGTAGTGAACTTATACATTAATTTCACGAAAATTGCCCTCTTTACAATTTTTAGCCATCTCATATGATGAAAATAGCATAACACCATTTATTTAAGGGTTCTCAGTGTCCTGAAATAGAGTTTGAGCCATTGTCAATAAAATTCTTGTGTCCCTTGCTAGTTTAATTCCTAAATACCTAATAGTTGTGTTGCTATTGTAAATGGTATCTTATTTTCTATTCTGTTTTCTCGTTGGCTAGCGCTGGTATAAGAACACTTGTTATCCTGCACTAACACCTTTGCTGAACCCTGTGTTCGTTCTTAAAGGTTGCTGATTCCTTTCTAAGCCTGCTCTTTCCTGGCCAGGTGCAATGCCAGGCCTTTTTGACTCCCCCACAGCAGCGACGACAGTAGGCGCACTTGCTGGGTTCATCTTAAAAAGGGGTCAGAGTTTCTCCACCACGGATATTCGCTATATGTTTTTCTTATATAATTTTATTGAGTTATTCTGTTTCCTTTCTATTTCTAGTACTTTGTGAGTTTTTACATCATTATTTTAAACACCAAATTGAGAGGATGCCTAGGTGGCTCAACCCGTTAAGCGTCTGACTCTTGATTTCGGCTCAAGTCACGATCTCAGGGTCGTAAGATCGAGCCCCATGTCAGGCTCCACGCTCAGCACAGAGTCTGCTTGAGATTCTCCCCCTCTGACCCTCCCCCTAATGTGTGTGTGTGCTCTCTCGTTCTCTTCCTCTCTCTAAAATAAATAAATCTTTTTAAAAATACACCAAATTGAATTAGTAATAATAAATAAATATAATTACCAGTAACGAAATTGAGAAATCTGTGTGAATTTCTACTTTCATCCGTGCAGTAAGAGATGCTACTGTTAAACTGTACTTTCAATCCTGGATCCTTACTTAAGATTTTGTGTATCCCTCTCCATATATATATATATATATATATATATATATATATATATATAAATAAAATAAAGAGTTCCCACCAACAGCACCAATTCCAATCCAATGCCACAGAGTTCAACATTGTTTTTCCATTGCCATATTTATAGCTTCCTCCCCTACCATGAGAAACCTGACTTTTTTGCCCTTTATTTACCTACGTAATCAATTTCTCTGCAAGCAACCAGTCTCTTGTCTCTACAGACATCCCCTCCTCCCCTGTGGAGATGTCCCCGTCACCTTTCTCCGGCTCTGACACGCCACGCCGGGCTGCCCCTCTGTGGGGACACCGCCTCATGCCAGTCAGACTCTGGTGCAGCCCGTGGATGGTCCTCACCTTCACTCACTCACTACTGATTTCCTTCTTCATCCAGTGTGTTTTATTTCCACCTTCTTTTTTATTCTTTTGTCTAGCTAGTCTGACCTCTGTTTGTTGTTGCTGTTGTTCTTGTTTTAAAGTAGGCTCTGCGCCTAACACGGAGCCCAGCCCAGGGCTTGAACTCCACGACCCTAATATCAAGACCAGAGCCAAGATCAAGTCAGACACGACCGACTGAGCCACCCAGGCGCCCCCGAACCAGTCGGAATTAATAGTGCATTTCCTTCATCTTTTTAAAGAATAAGCTTAGAATTTTCTTAATCTTCTCTTTCTCTCATTCTCTTTGTCCTCAGCTTCCTTGAGTTTAGCCTTACCATTATTAAGGCTTTCCTTCTTTTGTGTTTTTGTGTTTGAATTCCTTCTTGCTTCAGTCTTTTTCTGTCTTTGTTTTTGGATAAATGATTTAAAGCTATAAATTCTCCTGGAGGTACTACTTCCTCTCCCACAATTTTTGGACATTTTTAATGTTTAAATGTCAGTTCTAAGTATTTTTTTAGAAGATAAATTTGTCTTTTTTAAAAGAGTTTATTTATTTATTTGAGAGAGTGAGCAAGAGAGAGAGAGAGAGAGAGCGCAAGCAGGGGCAGAGGGAGAAGGAGAAGCAGACTCCCCGCTGAGCAGGGAGCCGATGAGGGGCTCGATCCCAGGACCCCAGGATCATGACCTGAGCCGAAGGCAGATGCTTAACTGACTGCACCGCCCAGGTGCCCCCAGTTATAAGTATTTTTTCTCTTATGTTCCTTTCTTTATCCCCAGTCACTACTAAATGATGTAACAGTCACTACTAAATGAGTTCTCAGCAAACAAGCACGGGGTGAGGAGTGTTCTTCTTTTGTTTTTGTATTTCAGTTACTATTACATTATGGCTTCAATGATGTGGATTCTTTGAAATTGTGGCATTTTTTGTGGCTTAGTACATGGTTGATTTTTGTAAATGTGTATACATGTACCTATATATAAATAAATAATCTACAGTGTAATAATTGTTTACATCTGTCTTCTTAACGTTTCTTTTTTTCATGCTTGGTCTGTCAGTTTCTGAGAAGGGCACAAACCTTTCTGATTACAATTGCTGATTTATTTATTTCTCCTCTTAATCCTGTTGATAGCTGCGTTAGGTACCTGCGGCAATATTTACAGATTTATCTTTATCATTATCTCTTCTTAAATAGATTGTTCCTCTTACCAAAGTATAATATTCTAATATTGTGTTTGTCCATCTTGACATTTTAAAATTCTTTTGTCTGAATTAATATTAAACATTTCTGTATTCCTTTATGTCTCCTGTAGATAACATACCGCTAAATATTTTTTTAATCTGAAAATCTCTTATCTTTGAATTGGTGGGTTTCTCCATTTGCATTTTTTTAAACATTTTATTTATTTATTAGAGAGAGAGAGAGCACAAGAGGAGGAAGGAGCAGAGGGAGAGGGAGAAGCAGGCTACTGGCTGAGCGGGGAGCCCGATGTGGGGCTCGATCCCAGGACCCTGGGACCATGCCCTGAGCCGAAGGCAGACACTTAATGACGGAGCCACCCAGGCGCCCGTCTCCATTTATACTTATTTTACGGTAATCTTGGGTCAGAATTCTACCACCTTATTTCACCGCTCATTATTTTCTCCTGCAATCCCACGTTCCCCTGGGCGTCTTCACTCTTGGCTACAGGTGTGCACCCACAGCGAGGGGAGCGGAGAGGGTGGGAGATGCTCTGCGCCGCCACTGGACTCGCAACTCTCCCCCTGCCCCACCTCAGCAAGTGACCGTGCCCCTCGGGGAGCATCCCCACACCCCCGTCCCGACCACCGTGTTCTCATGCCTGCATTTTGACCGTGTGGAGCTGCCTGGATTGCAAGCCGCATTCCTTCTGAGCACAGAGCGGGGGAATCTCCGTGTGGCTGGCAGAGCGGCCTGCACGGAAAGTCACACGCAGCTACAGGCCCAGCACGGACGCACGGCCGCCCTGACGTCACTCCACCGAGCTGGTGGCACAGGGCTGGCACTGTCTTCTGGGAGGTGACGAAGCAGGCCGTGATCCATCTAGAAGTACCATACGCGAGAGAGGAGAGGACACGACACCCCCAGCTGTCCCCCAGCTGTGGCGATGGGCTCCTTGCCCCCACAGCTCTGTAGCCTGAGTGTTCCTTGGTCTGTGCCTTCTCTTTCCTGAGATTCGCCACCCACCCTCCCACTTCTTCAGCACTTCTGGGGTGGAGCGGGGAAGGCGGCAAGGGGGGCCAAGAGTCAGGGCAAGTCCGCCATACTGGCTGCCACCAGCGCCTCTCGAAAAGTCCTTCTTGGAGCCCTGCTATTGCTGTGGGCACAGGGCATGGAAGGAGCTCCCCCCCCCACCCTTGGCTCTGGTGCCCCAGCTCCATTCAGCTACTTTACCTCTGCTCTGTAGAGCAGGAAGCTGGGCCAGATGTCACTGGAAAGAAAAACAATGATGTTGAAGTTAGGTCTTTTCTTGTTCCAACATCCAGGGTCACCCCGTCTGGCTCCCTGACTCCTAGGGACCCCACGTTTGCCCCAGCAGGGATGGGCTCGGCAGGGCAGGATGGGGCCCCGCGGGCTACCCACAGGCTCCCTGCTCCCCCTCTCCATTCACAGAAAGGAGGCAACTGTGACTTTCAACCCAGCTGCAAATAAGAAACACTGAGTAGACATAAGAAGTGCAGTTTATTCTCAGACAGGGCTTAACGGTTGCTGACATTAGGATTTTTTCGAAGTCAGTCTTGAGATTTGGGTGAGAAAATGCATGGGCGCTGCTGTGAGGGGGCCTCCGCGGAGCACCCATCACCGCCCAGGGAGTGCCATCCGTCGAGGCACCAGGACACCCCCAGTGATGGGCGAGGGGTAGTACTTGTACAGTGTCACAACCCGAGCTATGTTTTCCTGCTCTTTAAAAAGACTGGAACAGTCTAGAAGCTCAGACCGGCTTTTGAGCAATTTGCAATTAACTTTGCTATCACATAAACATCCATTTTGAGCTCAGAAATGTCACTGGGCTTTTCCCACCACTTACTTTCCTTTCCCCTCCCCTGCCTAGTAAATGCAGGGCCGGCTATATTTGAGGCCTTGAGTTCAGCAGCTGAGTGGTGCAAGGCGGCTCAGTGACGTCCACAGACACCACTCAGAGCCCCCCCACCCTCTGCAGGGCCTCTCAGCTGCTAGGGGCTACTGGTAAGCCTGGCCCCAGACCATGGAGATAGATTAGGAGGAGAGGGGTTTATGATAAGGGGTCTAAGATTCTGTCATATGGAGCGCTTTGTTCTCCATCTATCCTGCTATCTGGGTGAGAGCACAGGACTCTGTCTTTGTGGGCAACATCTTACCACAAAATTAGCAACCCTGAGTTCGGGGTCTGTGCGTGAGCAAACATTCCTCAGAGGCACGCATCCTTCTAGAAGGGGTGGTGCGACCTGGCCGGGCTCACAGGACAAACACTCAGGGGCAGCTCTGGCCAGAGCAACCTCGGGAGCCCTGCAGAACCCTCTGCCGCCAAGTCCTCGGCCTGAGACTCCTCCTTCAGAAGGCTGGGTCAGCTGCAGGGGCAGAGGGAAGAATTCAACAGGGGTGGGAAGTCTCCATCCCAGATGAGAAGGATGAGGAATGGGACTCAGGTGAGGTCTGTGAGGGGGACGGGACCCACAAGCACGCACCGTGGGAGAGAGAGGAGCTGGGATTTAATTTGTTTCATGCACCTAGTAAAAATGCAGGGGCAGGTGATCACCCCCACGGGGAAGACGTGGGTCCCTCTGCGTGCACCTGCGTCTCTTCTAGGTTCATCACTATTCCTGTGAGGCCTTCAAAAACTGGGCATACCTGCTTATGGTCTCTGGAATACCATTCTCCTACTAAAAGGAAGCGGATCTCCGAGAAGGCCCAGGATACAATGTCAGCAGGCTCCCACCAGCCTCAGATGAACCGTCCAGGCATCAAAAAGGAAGAACAACTCAGGAATTGTTACACATCATCTACAGTAAAATCCCAAGTTTATAATGATACTTATACACGAGTCACCTCTGGAGCATACTAAAGAACCGAATCATTGTACTCGTAAGTGCTTTTTTAAAAAGTATCTTGTGTGTGCTGTACCTTGGGGTATAAATGAAGCAAAGTTCTTTAGAGAAAACTTCCACCGAACAAATGTAAAAATGATGACAAAATCTAAACGAAATAATCAATCTGCCTAACGATCATTAAGAGACGCTAAAACCACTGGCTGATGGGGAACTTGAGAATGAAAGTATCAGACCATCAACAAAACCCACAGATCAACCTTCACATCGCACAGAAGAGAAAAGCAGACCTCACACACCCCCCTGACGGGATGCAACAGGAATTCCAGAAACACCCACAAGAGGTTCTTCTGAAATCACCGAACCGGAATCTGATCAAGCCCTGCTATCTAGCCACGGCTTTACAGGAACGAGAAACGGTTAATTCCACCAATAGCAGGGGTTCTCAACAGCAGCTCTACTGACACTGGGAGCCAGATAATTCCTCTAGAAGGCTTACAACATCTATCAAAACATGTAACATGTGCACTGGGTTTGGATCCTGATTCAGAAAACCAAAGGTAAGGGGAGAAATGTCACGAGACACGGAAGTGTGAACCCTGGATATTTGATCTTATTAAGAAATTGTCTTAGGGGCACCTGGGTGGCTCAGTTGGTTAAGCATCTGCCTTCGGCTCAGGCCATGATCTCAGGGTCCTGGGATCGAGCCCCAGGTCGGGCTCCGTGCTCAGCACAGAGTCTGCTTGAGAGTCTCTCTCTCTCCCTCTGTTCCTCTGCCACCACTGGCTCACATTCTCTCTCCCTCAAGTAAATAAATAAGTAAGTCTTTAAAAAAAATTGTTTTGGGTATGATAATTGGATTATGATTATGTTTATAAAAAGTCCCTGTCTCTGAAATAAGTCAATCAGAGAAAGACATGTATCATATGACCTCACTGATAAGAGGAATTCTTAATCTCAGGAAACAAACTGAGGGTTGCTGGAGTGGTGGGGGGTGGGAGGGACGGGGTGGCTGGGTGATAGACATTGGGGAGGGTATGTGCTATGGTGAGCGCTGTGAATTGTGTAAGACTGATGAATCACAGATCTGTACTTCTGAAACAAATAATGCAATATATGTTAAGAAAAAAAAAGATAGCAGGAGGGGAAGAATTTGAAGGGGGCGGAAATCAGAGGGGGAGACAAACCATGAGAGACGATGGACTCTGAAAAACAAACTGAGGGTTCTAGAGGGGAGGGGGGTGGGGGGATGGGTTAGCCTGGTGATGGGTATTAAGGAGGGCACGTTCTGCGTGGAGCACTGGGTGTTATACGCAAACAATGAATCATGGAACACTACATCCAAAACTAATGATGTAATGTATGGTGATTAACATAATAAAAAAGTCCCTGTCTCTTGGAGATACATGTTGAAGGAATTATGAAGTTATGCAGTATCTGGGTTTTGCTTTAAAATAATCCAGCAGATGGATGGCAGAGCAGAGGCAGGGAGTATGGAAGAAACCAGATTGGCCACACAGGGGTAACTGTTGACAAGCTGGGTGACAGGCACATGGGGTTGACTATCCTATTCTCTCCGCTTTTACAGATGCTTAAATCTTTCCATTGTAAAAAGAAATTTAAAAAGTAGAAGTTGGGGGGGCGGTGCCTGGGTGGCTCAGTCGTTAAGCACCTGCCTTCGGCTCAGGTCGTGTTCCCAGGGTCCTGGGATCGAGCCCCGCATCGGGCTCCCTGCTCGGCGGGAAGCTTGCTTCTCCCTCTCCCCCTCCCCCTGCTTGTGTTCCCTCTCTCGCTGTGTCTCTCTCTGTCAAATAAATAAATAAAATCTTTAAAAATAAAATAAACAAAAAGTAGAAGTTGGGGAGCGCCTGGGTGGCTCAGTTGGTTAAGCCTCTGCCTTCGGCTCAGGTCATGATCTCAGCGTCCTGGGGTGGAGCCCGCGTCAGGCTCTGCCGAGAGTCTGCTTTTCCCTCTGCCTGCCGCTGCCCCCTGCTCGTGCTTTCTCGTTCACTCTCTCTCAAATAAATAAATAAAATCTAAAAAAAAAAAAAAAGTAGAAGCTGGGCCCAGCTGCCCGACACAAGCGCTGTGTGAAAGCTGAGACCAGGGATCAGGGAGGGGGCGGCTGCAGCTAGCCCAGCGGGCGTCAGAGGCTCCCCTGCCCGCGGTACACCAGGGACGCGTGTGAACCAGAGGTCGCCGTATGTGGCCACGGCCGACTGTGCTGGTGTCTGCCACGCCACAGCAGAGGCAGGTGGTCCAGTGCGGGCCGTGGGCAGACTGCACGGACGGGCAGGAGAAGGTCAGAGAAGGACGCCTCCGCTTCTGGACCGGATGGATGCTTTCCTTCCCGTCGCGGACGCATCTGATTTAAAAACCGCGCGGCCCGCCGAGCGAGGAGGGTGCAGTGAGGCTGCCCGGAAGCACCGAGTGCTGCGGCACCGAGCCAGCCCACCGCACTCTGCAAACACAGACACGGCCACAAGTCCCCCGAAGCCCGGATTCTGCTTTACTAAAGCGCCAGGCCGCGGTGCGCCTGCACACACCTGGCTTGCTTTGGCCTGAGGGTGAGAGGGATGGTTTCCGTTAGCTTGCTCCTGTGTTCTCTGGGCCCGGCACAAGGTCGGGGCCGGAAACCCGGGAGATGCGCCGACGGCCAGGGGCAGCTGCCTGCGGGCAGCCGCGTCCGCCCGGAGCCAGGCTTCCCCAGCCTCGGTCCAGCAACTGTCCTCCCGATGGTTCGGGCGCGGCCGAAAGCCCCTGGCTGGCCAGCAGAGGGGCCACCCTGGGAGCACATCCTCCGTGGTCCATCCCAACAGAGGACAAAGAGGGTGGGCCTTGAGCCCCAGGGCACGACAGAGACTTGCCACCCAAAGGCCAAAATGAGAAAGTTTGTGCATCAAACCTCTCGAAGGTCCAAAATGAATTCAGGACACCTAGACAGGGGCGGCTGGGTGGCCAGTCGGTGAAGCATCCAGCTCTTGATCCTGGCTCGGGTCACGATCTCAGGGTCAAGAGATTGAGCCCCCAAGTGGGGCTCGACCCTCGCCATGGAGTCGGCTTGAGGATCTCTCTCCCTCTGCCCCTCCCCCCACTCATGCTCTCTTTCTCGCTCTCTCTAAAATAAATGAAATCTTTTTAAAAAGAAAAAAAAAGAACACCTAGACAGAGGACCAAAACTGGAGTTCTCTTAGCAGACAACTCACCACTTTAAGAAGTTATTCTGAACCAGAAAATACACTCCCACATACACACACGTGTGCACGCAAGCACATTAAAAAATTTCTGTCACACACACGGCATTTCAAGAATGTGGGACAAAGCAGCTCCAAAATAAAGGTGAAGGTCAAAATAAAGTTGAAGTCCTGTGAAACCCCGTCGTCCCCTCTCCTCTCCCACACTCCCAAAGGCAGCTCCCCTTGGCTAGGGTCAGCATCACTCAAGGAAGAGGTGCCTGGAACAAGGTTGCTTGCGGAGTTAAAAGAATGAGGCAGCAGGTATGAGAATCAACAGTGGACCCAGGGAGGATTCAGGGGAGAAGGGGCCGTGTGCCCCACCGGGGTCAGGGGACCAGAGATGAGAGGATACATCTGTCTCCACAACCTCCTGGTGGCTATTCTGAACACAAGAGGGCTCATGCGCCCCCAGACGGGGGACAATCTGCCGTGGGAACAAGTCAATGAATGCGGCGCACGCATGTGCACATTTCCTGCTCCGCCCGGTGCTTCTTGGAACCCAGCCGGCCCCTTCACACAGAGCCTTCTGGAATCCCGTCAGGCTCCTCGCTTCCCCGACAGAAACAGCATCAGGGAACATTATTCACTTGTCTTTCGGCCGAGAGCACCCAAAGCCGTTCGCATGCAGTCAGCTGTCGCCTGCCGAGCCCGGGACAACAAAGTGCTCAAGAACAGAGCGCCCTGCAGCCGCACACCCCACCCCCACCCCCGTACATGAGGTCTGCTCGCATTACTGTAACTTAGAATGCGCGTGCCAAGGACGACAACAGCGCCCCAACTGCCTCGCTTTATTTCATAATTCAGTGCTTCCCACCCCCACTGCCCCCCCCCCCCGCGCCGGCATTTTGGCGAAGAGAGGCCAAAGATGCACAGTTACTTCTGGCCCCCTGAGTGCGGAGGGGAGGGGAGGCTAGGCGGGGGCGGGGGAGGGGGGGGGTCACACGCCGCATTAGTCTGCCAAAGGCTTCGCCCGGCGACCCTTCAATCCCCTTTCCCAGCTGAAGGCTCAAACTGTCCTTTATTTAAATGAAAACCTGCACTCAACCACAGCCAACCTCAGGACTGGCGAGACCCTGCCATCCCAGCCCCCCGGGGGGCTGGGGGGGGGAAGAAAATGAAGCACAGCAGGTGGGCATTCCGCATCCGCGTCCACGCAGCGCGCACGCCCCGGGCACAGGGAGAGCACCGAGGGAGGGCGATGGCCAACTGGTTCGGATTTTCACGACGGAAAACTCGGAAGTGATTGCCAGACGTGTTCCAAAAATCCTCACCCTGTCCCGTTGGAGCCCTGAGCACGTGGGGCACCTTCACTGTCACCGTCATCTTTGGAGCAGCAGGGGCAGAGGCGCGGATGAGGCCAGCCTGTCAGAGGTACTGACAGAGCTCCCCCGGGGAAACGAGGAGGCACCTGACAGGGAGGGGGCACCTCCGCGCGGGGGAGGCAAGCCGCAGGACGGGCCGCGGGAAATGATCTGGAATGAATTGGGTGCCTGTAAATTTCAGGTCCAAGACCATCAGGGAGACCAGGGAAACGGGCCGGGCTGCGGGCCGTTGCTGGTGCAGATAACCCGCCTGGAGATGTGATCACTCTTCACCGTTCTGCCTCCACCCGCCCAGGGGAGCCCTGGGCGGGCGATCGGACTGACCCAGGGCTAGAGCGACATGGCCCTTCGGTACCACCTGAGGTCCCCTTGGCTAATTAGCGTCAGGACAAGATTACCCAACACTGTCTTCCCGGGGCCCAGACACAGCACAGCACCCAGTAAGCGCTCAAGAAACGTCTGGTGAAATTAGTATTTATTCACAAAGTGAGTAAAATCTGGTGTGTCCAGCATTCTCACTGGCTTTCCTTGCTTAACTACTGAGCTGACGGGGAGAAATGTTAACTCTGATCAGCGCTGTTCTCACATGTGGATTTCCAACAATAAGAACCGCGGATAGCCCCGCTGTTTTGTAAAGAAATTCTCACCCTCCTTCCCAATACCCCGAGTCATAAATTCTGGGGGCACCTGGGTGGCCCCATCGATTGAGCATCCAACTCTTGGTTTCAGCTCAGGTCATGATCTCAGGGTCGTGGGATCGAGCCCCGCATGGGGAAATCCACGCTCGGCAGGGAGTCTGCTTGAGATGCTCTCTCCCTCTGCCCCTCCTCCCTGCTCTCTCTCTCTCAAATAAGTGAATCTTCAAAAAAAAAAAAAAAAATCTGAAGTAATCATTAGTTTTAAATTATTACTATTTATTTAGACCTACTAACTTGGTGTGATCTGCCTACACGATCTAATTTAATTCTCCCATCAACACCCTGTAATGGGACTTTGAGTCTCGGGGTGCAGATTGGGAAACGGAGAAGCGGAACATCAGCTTTCTCAGGACCACACTCGTGGTCCCCGAACGCTGCTCTCTCCAGGGGTTCCCATTCACAAAGCTAGTTCCAAGGTGACAGCAACGCTTCCTCCTCTCTTCCCAGCCTGTCTGCCCGCCCCCCTCCCCGCCCCATGTGGGGAAGTACAAACTTGGAACATGGCCCAGAACTACACTTGGCATGTTTCACAGAATGGTTAATTCTATCATTTAAAAAAAAATTTTTTTTAACCCCCTTTCTTATCAGAGCTCAATCACCAGTTCCAATCATCATTCCTGTTATTCAGAGCCTGCCCCCACCACCCAAGAGGAAAAGTGGGGCTACTTGACCCGCCCTGGGACACTTTCCCCTGTCCCCAGATACGCTGTGAACAGGTTGCTTCCCTGAGGCCCAGCCTGCTTTCCACTACTCGCTGAGTCCCCACCACCGGTTTAGCTTACCTAGTGGTGACTCTCCGCCAGGGGGGACTTGGACATCCCAACACTTCACTACCTCCCTGACATCAGGAAAAATGCATCCTGTGGCGCAGCCAGCTCCAGGAAGGGCCCTGGTGCCCGAGCGGGGCGCTGTGGGAAGTGGGCTCCTGGCCAGCCCCTCACTAAGTCAGCTCATCTGCACAAGTCAGCTCATCTGCATGGAAGCGTTTTCTAAACGGCACTGTGAAAAGAAGGGCCATATGCACCCCGATGTTCATAGCAGCAATGTCCACAATAGCCAAACTGTGGAAAGAGCCGAGATGCCCTTCAACAGACGAATGGATAAAGAAGATGTGGTCCATATATACAATGGAATATGACTCAGCCATCAGAAAGGATGAATACCCAACTTTTACATCAACATGGATGGGACTGGAGGAGATGATGCTAAGTGAAATGGGTCAAGCAGAGAAAGTCAATTATCATATGGTTTCACTTATGTGTTGAACATAAGGAATAGCACGGAGAGTATTAGGAGAAGGAAGGGAAAAATGAAGGGGGGGAAATCGGAGGGAGAGATGAACCATGAGAGACTATGGACTCTGAGAAACAAACTGAGGGTTCTAGAGGGGAGGGGGGTGGGGGATGGGTTAGCCCGGTGATGGGTACTAAGGAGGGCACGTACTGCATGGAGCACTGGGTGTTATACAAAAACAATGAATCGTGGAACACTGCATCAAAAACTAATGATGTACTGTATGGTGACTAACATAACATAATAAAATAAAATAAAATAAAATAAAAAAATAAATGGCACCGTGCAAACAGTACGCATTACACCCGCCGTTCATTTGCGGAACATTCGAAACAACAGATTGGAAATAGGGATTTGGGGATTATCTGACAGTTGGAATTGTTCCCATTCATTTTGGACAATGAATCGCACCGTTTTCATTTGTAAACTAGCTCTTTAAGTTATTTTCTGACAGCCACCTGGGATAAAATAGGTGGAGCCGTCAGACACAGACCTGGGTGAACAGACTGAGTTCCCCTGAAAACAACTGGATCTCTCCTCTTGTATTTCAGGCCGCGCCAGGGCAAAACCGAATCCCCCAGGGAACGACTGACCTGACCTGTGGGCCTGTTAACCCCTCTGCAACACAAGGGTACCACTTACCCGGTGCGGTCCCGCGAACTTGAAGTAAGGTAACCTTCGAGGGGCAACACTGCATTTCCAGAACCCTGTGCCTGCCACTCTCTCTTACCCGGGCCCCCCACGTTCCCCAGGGTCCCCCCAGCCAGGGGCCCTGCTGCAGACTCTGGCAGCAACTTCCGGCCTGAGGTCACCGTGAGTCACCCAAACATCCCCCTCTATGCCCAACCCCTTCCTTCTGCACAAAAGGACCCCCTCCCAGATTTGTACACAGGAGCACTGTTCTGGGGACCCCCAGCTGCAGCCCTGAGTGCAGGCCAGGCCCCTGGTTGCCTTTGTGACGGGGACAGATGATGATCACGCAACAGGCTCTCAACGCTTGGATCGTTTTCAGCTCGTTTTTTCTAAGGTTCACATGCCCAGTTTTTCTCTCAGCAGGACAACAGCGTAATAAGAAACTGGCAACTGGGAAAATGAATCATAGGAAAATTTTGGCCCCACAGAGAGCCTGGGTTCAGTTCCCTCTTGACACTGACTGGAAGCGGCCTAAGCTGGCCACATGCGGCGCGGGAAGGCTGGGTCGTGTCACAATCCCAGGCTTTGGAAGAGAATGTTCCGGCCGCCAGAGGCTAACTCAAAAAGTAGCATTTGGTGAAGGGTGGTGTGAGCCGAGAATCTCCCTGGCTCAAATGTAGAGCTGGGGGAAAAAGAAGGGAAAGAGAAGACAAGGGTTCTGGGATTCGGAGCTGGGGACACGAGACAATGAACACGTCCTCTGAAGACCACTCTCAGCCCCTAGGCTACAGTCACCTTCTGCCAGGTGGGACCTACTGAGCACTGGTCACCCGCATCCCTCTGGGGACACAGTGGACGCTCCAGCTAATAGTGGGAGCGAAAGTTAAGTCAGAGCACACAGGTCTATATGGAAGGCGGTCATAGAAACACTCCAGCGCATTCAACAAACTAGGCCATTTGAAAAGAATTATCCAGATTGTGTCACAAACACTGAGGGGGGAAAAAAAAATATACGGGTGAAGGTATCTCCACGCTAGTACAGTTCTGTGGGGGGTTGTACCCCCCACGCAGGACGTATGGGGAAATCCAGAAGCCTGGAGGAGGCTGGGGGCGCCGAGAGGATGAGGGTACCCACGCTGTGGGCTCAGCGCCCCATGAAGGAAGGCTTAACAGGCAAGTGAGGAATTTCTTATTCTAAATCAAAGAAATCAACACTGATGATTAAGAAAATAGCATTAAAAACTGCAGAGAAATCTGCAGGACCCACCGAACAGGGCCCATTGGAAGCAATACACAGCCAAAGGAGGGATAAAAACTATCGAAACGAACAAGAGCTGTGTTTCTCGGGGCACCCGGGTGGCTCAGTCGTTAAGCGTCTGCCTTTGGCTCCGGTCAGGATCCCAGGGTCCTGGGATCGAGCCCCACACCGGGCTCCCTGCTCCGCAGGAAGCCTGCTTCTCCCTCTCCCACTCCCCCTGCTTGTGTTCCCTCTCTCGCTGTCTGTCAAATAAATAAATAAAATCTTAAAAAAAAAAAAAAAAAAAAAAAAGAGCTGCGTTTCTCTAAGAGCAAACTTGGCCAGCATCCGAGCGGAGAATTCCAATTCAGATTGGTGGAGGGAAGCACTCACGTAGTAAGTCTGGCGAGGATGTGCTTTATCGTTGTAATTAACCTACTGAAACAGGCTGTCTCCTTACACTGAGAGGTGCATTTGTGCCTCTGGAGAAAAGTCAGCAAGAGACAGGATTTACTGTGCCGTTAAAAGTGAAGGAAAATACGGACTAGTAGGAGGGAGGGAGGGCAGGGATTCCGTGCTCTCAGTGCAGGGCCGGCCTCCAGGGCACACCGGCCACTGGTCTGCCTCGGTGATCGTCCTCTGCCCTCGCTCTGGCTGCCCCTCCGGAACAGCAAAGCCTCGTCCACCCCCCGGACTGCTCCCCACTGATTACCGATTCTCCCCGATTGCATGTTCATGAGAAGCTCTCCCAGCAACACCTTGAAATACAACTTCTGTGAGTTGTACATGTATTTTGCCCAAGTATCTTCCTTATTGCCAACGGTTTGGTTCTGAGTGTCTCATGAGTGAGACAGGCAAATGGCAGAAACACAGAATATTAAATATCGCGTCCTTCTGTGCCTTTTTCTTTCTGGCAGGAGAGGGAAGGGGTCTTCCCAATTTCAGAATTCTGGGTTTTCCCAGGTAACTATCATGGAAATACCAGAATCTGGCTTCAGAGGCACAAGTCATTCTCCTCCGGTGGTACCTCCTAGAGTTCACATCCACGCTGCTCCTTCACGCAACAGAACTAAAAAGATTTGCATTTTGTTTAGAAGCCAGTGATTCACAAGCAGGTTATTTAAAGACACTTTTTAATTTCCCATTTTGTTTTTAACATGTGATTTGGCCAGAAAAAGAAAGGGCATTCAAAGAACTTTCTTTGTAATTTAAGATTTCGTGAAAGGGATGGTGGGTGAGAAACTGAAACCAAAAGGAACATGATTTAGAATAATCATCTCTCTTGAAGTACATACACGTACACATATGCAAATAAGCGTGCCTATGTTTGTACTGATGTGTGATGCGGAAATAAGCCGGCAAGGAGGACCCCTTCCTTCACTGCAAAACTAATAAACTGTAACTAAATGTTTGCTGTGATATAGAGCCAAGCTTAAAATAAGAATAAAAATTGCCCAGGTGCCATTAAGAAGCAAGAATTCAGAGTGGGGGTGGAGGTTGGGGTAGGAAACACGGCACGATCTCCATGCAGGGGCAGGACCCAGAAGGGAGCCGGCTGCAAAAGGCTCAGAACCGTCAGGTGCTCCCACACCTCCCACTACAGCAAGCCTGCCGATGCAGAGTGAAGGCAAACTTCTGATGGGGACTGGGGGCAGCAGGTGCAAGTGACCTGTGAGAAACCAAGGAGACCCATGCACCAGCAGCCGAGAGCATTGTTCACCACAAGATGAGAAAACAGCAATATAGTCCAATCCACTATAATCACTGGGGAGTTGGCACAGGAAACTCTCAAATTACTCTGTGCAGTAGGTATACAAACCACTCACAAAATAAAGCACGCTTGCTGAAGAAAAGTTCGCAATCCTAAAAACCCATGAAAGAGCAAACTATCCCTTTTTCTGCAGCTAACAGGAAAATTAGGATCTCCACAAGAATTCAGGAACATAGATGAGAGACCATAAAACAAGTGTGATTAAGAGGACTCTTTAAAAGGAAGAAAAACAAAAGAGTTGAAAATAAGGACAAATTTGAAAAAGAATCAAAGATAATTCCAGAAATGAAAAGTATAGTCAACAAAATTACAAACTCAATGAGAAGGATAAAAAAAAAACAAACTGAGACTGAGAACAGGATTAGTGAAATAAATACAAAGAAGTTCCTGAGACTACAACACAGAGAAATCTAGAAGATACGAAAGAGGTTCAATATAAATCTAAAAGAAATCACCAAAGGGAAGAACAGCGAACAGGAAAGAGATAATATTCAACAAATTAAGAACACTCCAAATTTTCTTAATGAAGAACACAGAGATATCTAGACCTACACACAAGAGGAATTAAAAAAAAAAAAAAATCCTGTGTCTAGGGGCGTCTGGGAGGCTCAGTCGACTAAGCACCCAACTCTTGATCTCAGCTCAGGCCTTAATCGCAGGGTCCTGAGTTCAAGCCCCGCAGTAGATCTTAATCGCAGGGTCCTGAGTTCAAGCCTCCATGCACAGCATGGAGCCTACTTAAAAAAAAAAAATAAATAAAATAAAATTCCCTGTCTAAATAGTGGTGAAACCAGAACACCAAAGATAAAATAAGGGGAAATTTCACGCTTATAAAATAGTTGAATAATCCAGAAATGTACCTGTAAGCTCCATGGATGTGGCGACACAGTGAGGACGCAGGAGGCAACAGGGGCTCTGACCCTCCGCCTCTCATGTTGGGTCGTGGGGCGGGGGGACACAGGTTCAAGTACTGCTCGCTTTCTGAAAACCTCAATTTTAGGCCAAGTCTAAACTTGGCCAGACTGAGTAAACCCAACAACCTCCGGCTTGCTACACATCCAGGGACGCCACACCTTGTACTAACAGGGTCCTGGATTTTCGCCCTCCCTCGCTGGCCATCTGGGTGGTTATAGAGCGTGCACCACTCTTCCCGAGTACAGCAGCCAATGCTTCCTAATGCCTACCGCCTGCAAGCGTCCAATTCCAGAACCTAATTTACCCAGCAATAAAGTACCCCAAGTGTATTCTCATGGCAAGAACCCCATCTTGTGGCAAAACGGTTCAAAGCCGAGTCTGGCCGTACGCTGCAGTGCCATTCTCATTCTGAAGACAAATCCGGGTTGAGAAGTTATCATTTTATCTGCTTCACCAGACACAGTATCTTCCCCACCATTCATCTTGTGTCTGGGATGGGCACCAGGTCTGCAGTAAATCTGCAGAGCACAGGATTCTGAGACTTTGGGGGTTATTTTCAGGAGAAAGCTGGCAGTCTTTACGCTGCTTCCTGCAGGAATATTTTAAGGGCAAACCAAGCACTGACTCTGGGTTGGCTTCCGAAATTGATCATCTGTCCGTTCTAGGGATGGTCCAGACATTCCCACTTTCTACAAGATGAACACACTTGGGCTAAAGCAATCACAAGACAAAGATGCCCTAAACCCCTAACAAATGACACCCTAATTACTACCATACATAACCACGCCACCCCACAGCACACACCTACCTAGGTCAGAGCCCTCACACCTTCAACCTCTAGAAGGTACCTGTTATTCAGGATCTCTTCTCTACAAGACAGTAAAACTCGATTCTAGGTATCTTCTTCAAGAGGAATGTCTTCCTCAGTGTCCTCTGCCACTGTCCCTGTTCCCATTTGGCTCTCCTATTTAAAGAGATTTTGAAAGGTCTTATTGTTAATAAGCTCAAAAATATGAAGCACTGAGCACAATGCCTGGCTCCAAAACATTAGCTATTATCACTGCTTTTATTATTGTTACTACCATTATTAATGACAACAGTACTGAAAAGGGGGGGAACACACCAGAAAGTATATTTCTCTATTTATCTCCCTCATTATCAAAGCTTAAAGAGGGGGGCCTGGGTGGCTCAGTCGTTAACCGTCTGCCTTTGGCTCAGGTCATGATCCCAGGGTCCTGGGATTGAACCCCACGTCGGGCTCCCTGCTCTGCGGGAAGCCTGCTTCTCCCTCTCCCACTCCCCCTGCTTGTGTTCCTCTCTCGCTGTGTCTCTGTCAAATAAATAAAATCTTTAAAAAAAAAAAAGCTTAAAGAAACAACTAGCTTAAACAAGAAGCCAAATTATTTTTATGAAAAGCAAAACGAAAACAGTATTTTTCTCCCCCCAAAATTGGGCTTTTTAAAGTTAAAAAAGACAGCAGATTAATATTAAAACAGCGTTTATTTGTTAATGTAACATAGGAAATTAAAGCAAGTTACACTATCTTTAAAAACACAGCTAATGCGTTTTAAGAGAAACCCTTCCCTCCCACCTCCCCATCCCCGCGTGAATTCAGAATCTAAGAGAAGTAACCATAAAACAAAGTTTTGTGGAATCCTTCATCCAAGAGTGCTTACATGATGATTAGGTTAATATTGCCTTCTTACAAAATTTCTCTTTTCTATTAAAAATTTTTGTAGCCTTGATTGTTTATTACAAAAAAATTCAGTACAAAAGTTTGATATATTGAAAAATGACCCCCCTCACAGCACCGTTATATATAGCAGAGAGTAATCAAGAGCAGATTGCTAATCTAGATGGAGCAATCTTCAGATTATACCCAGACACACAGTGGTTTAATTACCCTCCCGTCCCCTTCTCGTAAGAACTTAAAAAAACACACATACAAAAAAATGTCAAAAAATTTGAGGAACCCTTTCCAAACAGTACACAGTTAGTTCAGTGTCAATAATTCACATCTTGCAACAAAGAGTATGGATATGGTTTCTTTTACAAAACTTTCAGTGTCAAAAAAGGAAATTAAGGCCATCAGATTCGCAGCTTAAAAATTCACATAAAGGAAATACAAAAATATTCTGTGCTTCTGAGAAGGCTCTGCACTGCATGTTGGTAAGGATTACCATACTTCTTTATTCTGAGGAAGACCGTTGACTTGAGAAGTTTACATAATTGCACAGCTTCTATTGGATGCTCTTGTGGTTCCCTGATGAGGAAAAGTAGAAAGAAAAATCAGTGCTATGAAAGTAGATGACAGTACTTTCAACTAAGGCAGAGACAGGACAAATCCGTATTACCTGACTTCAAATACCCTTTGTAACCTTCTCTTACAGACTGCTTCCAACAAATTCCAGAACAGCGACACTGAACCCCAGCTGCACATTCAGATCCGGAGGAGCTTAAAAAAAAAAAAAATCTGATCTAGGTCCCTAGATCAACTAAATGAGAATTTCTCATTTAAATGGGGAAGTGGTATCTATTTATATGTAATTTTAAAGCTCCCTAAGTAATTATAATATGCAGCTGAAGTTGAAAGTGGCTGTTCAATAAATAACCTCCTTTTATAACTTGGGAAACAGGAGGTCAGCGGGTTCCATTCTGAACCACATCAGGGACTCCAGCTGGCTGCGTCCTCCGCTTATGCGTCCCAAAGCACGTGTTCTGGCTTCGTCCTCAAATGTGAAGTCAAAATGGCTCCCTCCATTCTTCTCTGTTACCACTAATTCCTTAAAACCTCACGGTCTGACTTGTGACCTACCTACCACCGCACTGGACTGAAACTGGCTTGGTGAAGGTCACAAAAAAACCCTTCTAATCGATTCGAAAGGCCACTGGACCCATTCTCTAATGCAAAGTCAAAATATTTACCATTTTGTCCTCCCTCTTTCAAACCTTGAAATCATTACCTACTCTGATCACAAAAGCTAAAAGCCTCGCACATCTCACTTCTTTTCCTTCTTGCCCCGCTCAAGTTCTGTCACCACGTCCTTATGAACCTCCATTCACGCAGTCCCTCCGTGTCTCTGCAGTCTCCCTGCTGGAGTCAACCGCGGATTCGGTGTCGGCGGCTCCCTGGCTCCACAGTGTGCAGAAGCTATCTGCCCAGGCATCCCGACTGCACACTCACCCCCGAGCTCCCCATTTCCTGTATGTCTGACACACACCCTCCAATACAACTGGACAGATATGCTTGGCACATAGGTCCTGACACATCCCCTGTGGTGAACGGAAGATCACCACAGATTCTCTGCCGCTCCTCCCGTCAAGAGCTGACGACTGTTTTACCCTCACTAGCACTGGAGATGGCCTCGAGACTCACTTCGGCTAAGAGAACATGGGCCTAGCCTTTAAGAGATCTGGTGCCCTCTTTCACCCTCCTGGAAGCCAGCCGCCATGTTATAATTAAGCTTTGGCTAAACTACTGAAAGATAAAGGAACATGGAGAGAAACGAGAACCTTCCAGCCCCAGCCACGGTCGCAGGTGGGGGCAACCGCATCATTAACTTCACTATCACGTGGAGCAAAAGAGCTAAGTGCCCAGCTCAGCCCAGTCAGACCGCCGCTCACGGCAAGTGGGAAATACTTGTTTGAAGGCACTAAGCCTTGGGGGGTGTGTTAAGGCAGCCAACAGGTAAGTGGAACACCCGCAGAACACCACAGGCTGTCTCCTGCTACCCAAACAACTGCCAGTCCTTCCAAATGCTGGACAAGCATACTTCCCAGAGACCCTGCCAGCTCTTCTGGAGGCCTTAGCTCTCCAGCACCTGCCCACTCCAGCTCTACTCTGAGCCACTTGTCCTGCACCCTGAGGCATCTCCTACGCTGTTACTTTCCTTTCGGTCACTACGATGCTTCCCAGTAAGGGCAGGAAATGGAACTTGTCCTTGTTTTCTTGTCCAAGCTAAGCCTAAAGTATCTGTTCTTAAACAGTCCTCCAAAATGTATGAGGAAGTATCCAAAAATTCATTCTACCTCATACAACCCACTTCAGGTGGTCCTCAACCCTTGCGGCTAACCACATACGAGAACATTTTTGGGGTAGGACTGGGGCCAATGAAGCAAAACGAAGAGATTTATAAGTCTGCAGACACAGAGACAAAGTCTTAGAAGGATTAAGGGCAGGAATTCTGATTAATCATCTGACTCAAACAGCTTGAGAACATAAACTGAAGGCTTACTACTTATTAATAATTCCAATTTAATTAATTAAAATCAAATTTGGAGTTTCTTTATTTCAAGAGCTCTCAAAAGCCCAAGCATCAGCTAAAATCTATCTTGTAATTAGATGATTAGGAACCTAATATAGCAAGAATTTTGTTTCCCACTGCAATTGAATATTACTCTGGTTTCTAAAGTTTATATGCAGATACTCTAATTTAGTGATCTAAACTTCTCTATCACAGAACTCTTCAATAATTTTTAAGCACGCATTCCAGCCCATATATACTTATTTATAAGAGATATACAAGTCCTACCTGAACACCTAGGTGCATTATAAAACAAAACTGAAATGTGACATAATAAGAAAACAAATGTTTTACAAGAAGTGCTCACGTTTTCTCCCAGTACTCGACTGCGCTATCTTGAATATCCCCCGAACCAAACCCACCTGGCCAATCACTTACGTGGTTCATCAAGTAACAGGGGGAAAAAACCAAACTCACTATTGATTTTGGTTTTTATGTAACTCTGTCAATGAAACTTAAAAATATTAGAGTTATACCTGCTGGTGGAAAATTTCTTCCTCTGCCAGCACTTCAGGCGCGTCTTCCTCACCCTCCTCCTCTTCGGGGATGGTGGTTTTAAAGACTGTACTTCTCTGAGCAACCTCCTAAAACAAGAGTGGCTCGATCTCAAGTTAAAACCACACTTAAAAATCACAAAGGCAGTTGGGGAGAGGGAAATTTTCTTTGCTTAGCTTTTAGAAACCGCACCTTTCCCACATTAGGGATTATTTTTTTAAAAAGAAAAAAGTGGTTCATCGATAGCTGTAGCTACTGAGCAGGAAATTTTGCATAACCGGTAGCAGCTCTTAGATTTTCAATATTCCCGGCAGGGGAACTACTGCTGTCCTGCGTGAAACACCTGCGGCTACATTTCCCAGGCTTTTGATCCCATTCTGCTCCTGA